>NC_044551.1:116764032-117090698 GCF_007565055.1 Rhinopithecus roxellana | reverse complement strand
ATTATGTATATATCACTGGGATTTTAGATTTTTCACTTAATGGACTGCATAATTCTCCTTAAATCCATTTGAGAAAAGGTCTGTTACTCTGTTTAAAAATTGTTTGAAGACTTTGCAGTAAATGATAGTATGGTAGTAGATAAATTCTATGCCCTGCTTCACCTCTAACCACTGCACTCTTAGACCATAGACAAGTTATAAAAATAAACTATCACGTTGTTTTCAATTATTCAGGCAAGTGGAGATTGTAAACCACCCTCTCCCTAATTTGTCTGCCTCCAACATATTAAAACTACCACAGCTTGGCTCCAAGGATTCATGGACTATTGAATTTGCCCCTACCAAGCAGAGATGGTGGACAGCATTATGAATAATAGCTGAAAATTGTTTATAATTTTATTTTAATCAGGAATAAAGAAAACTATAAAAATCATTTAACCATTACCCCCATTAGTGTCTCAAAAGTTTTGACTCATAACAAGCAGAAAAATCACAAGATTTGCTTCAAAACAAAAATATTAAAATATTAAAACCCCAAGTACATCGTTTTCTACAATGTAGTTCAGTTATTATAAACTCTGCTTTGTCTCATAGGAATACAGTTATTCGCTAAGAATCTTCAGAAGAAAGGAAAAATAAACATATAAATGTTAAGATTTGTCCCATTTCATACCTCATCTAGCATGGTTTATTTTCAAATTACTACGAACATGGCCTTTTTTTGCTAGAACTCTTTCCCCCAGAGATTGAATTGTAGAGATAACACAGATTGGAATGATTTTTATTTTATACTTAAAGACAGCTTCTTGGGTGTTATAATACTAGTAAAATATAGACTGTGTCTAAAGCAAAACACAGGAAACAAATGCAATATTGGGGCTATCTGGACTTAAAATGCATTTTCTATTCTAATTACATAACCATTATAGCAAAAAATGGAATTTTATTAAGATTGGAGTTAACTCATTTAATCTGGCCATCTATCATTGTCATTTTAAGTATCCATTTCATTTTGAGTATTTGGGCACACGTTTTCCTTATAGGTACGTGAGAAAATCTAGCATATTATTAATATATTAAACTGGCTATCATTATATCACAACGTAGTTTATTTAATCTATTATGTTGTTTAACCAAAACCAAACTATAAAAAGCAAGCATGGATATAGTAGTTTTTTTCTCAGAAAAAAAAAAAAAAAACTTGACTATTATTTTTATGAAATTGTAAAGAATGACAATATTCTTTCACACCTCGTTTCAAGAAAATGAGCAAAGGATATTTATAGATGTGTTTTTGATAGATACCTCAGTGACAATGGAAGTCACTTTTAAATTATAAGGCAAAATGTGAAACTAATTGATAAAATTTGACATGTTAAGAGTTTCATCTTCCTCAAATATAAAGATAAGAACCAATGTAGTTTGAAAATAGCAAAAGCCTTTCACTATCCTGTGGACAGATATTTTGGAAAACCTATTACTTTTACCAAATAAATTTAAAACTGCACTACCTGGTTGTTTCTTTGTTTATATAATTATATTCCATCTTATTTTAATAAAGTTTTAAGAGGACAACATCTGTATGATTTACATTAAAATATTTTTTAGGGAGCTTCAGTAGGCTACATATTAGTAAATTTATCCTAGATATATTTATTTTCAACAAATATTAATTAACTATCACACAACAGGAACCATGCGAGGTAATGGAAATCCAGTAGTAAATCAAACAGATGTGGTTCTCATTCTGACAGAAGAAGAGAGATGAATATAAGTGCTAGTAGAAGAATAAACTCTGTAAATTGGGGTAAATTCTATGAAAGAAATAAAAAATAATGGAGAAAAATGTGTGTGAGTGGCTGGAATGAAGCCACATTATATGTGGGAACATCTCTTTGAGAAATGGATATTGAAACTACGAATTGCATAATTAAATGGTGGTAGCCACGTAAAAACTGGAATAAAGTGAATGACAAGCAAAAGAACTCAGTGAAGAAAAATGCTGCAGGAGTATAAAGAGCAATGAAAGTATTGTTATATTATAAGGCTGGAGCAACCCACCAGGGAGAAAGCAGAAAGCATCAGATGCAGGAAAGCACTTGATTTTTTATCCCAAGTGCCAACAGAAAGGCTTTCAGCAGGGAAGGGTTAAGATCTGCTTCACATTTTAAGATGATGTGTAAGGAAGGATCAGAGGTGGCAAGGGTGGAAGCAGGGAGATGGCTTGAGAGACTGCCTGCAGAAGTCCATAAGAGAAATGACATGATAGACAAATGCAGTAGCTTTAGACAAGAAAGGAAGAGAAATTCATAATATACTTAGTGGAAAATTGACTGAAACTTAAATTTTTGAGACTTTCTGACCAATTGGACATCATGGCAAGCAGGAGACAAGAACAAACTGGGAGAAAAAATAGCTTATAGGTTTCTACCTTAAGAAATTGGGTATATGACAGAACATTTACTGATATGTGGAAAATTGGTACTTGAGTAAAAGTAATAGGTTCCGTTCTGCATTTTGAGTCTGACATTTTTGATGTATCCAATTATGGATATTAAGAATTAAATTGGAATTTAGAACCCAGAGGAGAGATTTGGGCTATAAATATATATTTTTTATATTATCAATACATGGGTTTTATTTGGAGACATCCTTTTTTCTACTGATAATATGATCATATGTTCAGGACTAAGTACAGCCCCAGTTACAATTCAAATAATTGTAATTAGTGGGAAGAAATATATAGGGACTGATAGGTTTCTTGATACTTTCTCAATAAAACTAGATCATGTCCTTTGTAGGGACGTGAGAGGATCCGGAGACTATTATCCTTAGCAAACTAACACAGGAACAGTAAAACAAATATGGCATGTTCTCACTTTTAAGTGGGAGCTAAATGATGTGCACACATGGACACATAGACAAGAACTACAAGCACTGGGGCTATCACAAGGTGGAAGGTAGGAGTAGGGAGAGGATCAGATAAATAACTAATGGTTACTAGGCTTAATATCTGGGTGATGAAATAATCTGTATAACAAACCCCCATGACACACATATACTTGTGTAACAAACCTGCACATCCTGCACATGTACCCAGGAAGTTAAAAGTTAAAAGAAAAAACTATATCTGCGGTTACTTAGCATTTTCACAAGGATGAATTTACACAGAGTTATACAGAATAATATAAGACACAGTTTCCACAAAATAGTACAGGACACACACTAATGAAATTTTTCCTTTTACTATAATGGTCAAATCATGCTATCAAGTATGAAGTCTTCATGGATTAGCCTAAAAGACAAACTTTCATTACACCATTGCATTTATTTCTATTAGCACTCATCCTTTTGATTTCTGACTACTTGAGTTCAACAATTGATCAGAACTTTTTGAAATTATAAATATTATTATACTTCTTACCATTTTCTCTTGCACTTAGATAACGATTTAATGGATAGAATATCATGTGAATGAAAATACCACTTGTTCCAGGAGATACATTTAAAATAGCAATTCCACAATGACAAGAATATTACACAATAAATTCATTTGAGTAACCAACTGAATAGCTGATTAGAATCCCAGATTTTGTTTAAATAGATAATATGTTATCATTATTTAATTCAAAAAGATTTACTAACATCTATCATGTGAAGATTTATTTTATGCACTGGAGAAGTCAGTAGGGATACAGAAAATAAAAAAAAATTGTCAGCATTCAATGGCTCAAATGGGAAATTGAAAGGTAACAAAACAAAAAGAACAACAACAACAAAAAATAAACAGGTAATACCAAATGACAAGGGCAATAATAGTAACACGTGTAAGTAATAGTAACATGTAATAACATATTAGAGCAAAAATGCAGATGTGACCACAGGAGGAAAGCCGGTCCCTGGGCCACCTACCTTCCCTTCCCAAACTCCATTCTCTCACGTTTCTTTTCTTTGGCCACTCGTATGAGTTAGGTATGGTCACATTGAACATGTAATCTAAATTCACGAAGGTGAAACGGGGAAGAGGCTGGTACAGTACTTGGATGTGGGTTGGCACCATATAGTGAAGGAACTACAGGGTCTCTGGTGTCAGGAACATGGTTTAGAAGGGGGAGACACACATTATCCCAGTGAGCTTGTCTCTTGCCCTGACTTAAGCATGGTACTGACTGCAGTTGTCAACATTTTCTCTGCTTATGGGATATATTGGTGTAAATGCAGATTCTCAACCCTCAAGATATTTTTTCAAGTGCTAATATTGGTTGCAGTATTCTCCATAATAGAATGATCAATGATGGCTGCCTCACTAAGACAATGAAAAATGAATAAAATTATTTAAAATAAGTGAAGAGAATGTAGCTTTGCCAGCAATTTACCTTCACTTTAAAAATAATGCTTAGTTTCCTCTTCTAACTTAATAAAAATAAATGTAACAGAATGTTGTTTCCCAATTTTTAGGAAGAATGCAACATTTTTTCTCTAAGAGATTTGACAGTTGATACTGTCTGTGACCTTCTGTGTGGGAAAACAGTTCAATTAACTGATATATTAAAAAGTCATTTGCTACAAGAAGAGAACACTCATCTTGATTCTATCTCATTTTCACAATCCTTTGAAACACCTTAAAGATAATGGAAAACAAATAAATATGCCAGACAATTTATCGAGTTACATAGCAGTCTGTCCCCTTTTGTCGCATATATTTATCTTGTCATTTCTGCTTGAATGTTTTATCCTCAGGTGAATGCAGTATTTTCTAATTATTTTGAAGAAAGCTTAACAGAGATATGAATAATCCATTAAACATGGTATTGTTCCTGCAGCATTGTTACCTATTGTAGAAATGTAATTCTTGCCATAACTTCAGTTGATAAACATGTTAATAAGAAATTTAATTGAGAAAAATAAAAGTATAAGAAAGAGATATTCCCTTGACACAATAGTGTCCTCTACAAATGATAATTTCTTACAATTTTTCTTCAGTGAAAATTCTAACATGTCTTCACTGATTAAATTTCATGGTCCCCTAATAAACAATCTTATCTTTACTTTGATACGAATAATCAAAGAAGCCCAGCCAATGTAATATCTATAAGGATTTTTGTCCTCTCAGCTGGCATTTACTTTTCCGATTGTAAACCAAAAATAAAATTCTAAGCCCCTCAGCTAACTGAATGGAACCCACCTCCTGGCCAAGAAGATCCCAAAACAGAAAAACATCAGACTCTGACAGGAAGTGGGAGTTGAACATGCCTCATTATACCCCATCCCTATGTTGCTTCCCTTTTATCCTAACACTAACATGAAGGACCAGAACTCCTGACAATAATACGCAGCATTAGGTTGCCATTCTTTAAAACAAAGCTGCTGAATCATCTATGAGCTCTGTCCTGGCCAAAGGTATTGTGAGACGCAACACGGTTTACATTTCATTAGGTTTATTCCCACATCCTTGGTGAGACTTGCCCATGATTTCGGACTTTACCTGGGGAAATAAACCCTATTCCCGGTTCACAATGTGATGGATTTTGAGAATTTATAAATCAAGAAAGACTTATTAAATGCATTCTATTTTATTTCATGGGCATGTAGCACAGGATAAGGTGGAAAGAATCTTCAACTGCTACATATTTTCCATGATTGTGAGAGCTAAAGCAGAAGGAAAGTGTAATGTTTCTCAAAGAGCAAAGACAAACTGAAAGCAGAAGGCCTGAGGATTAGCATCACATGAAAAACAAGCTGAGGAGCAGGGGAGCCCCGAGAGAGTCAAGAAACTGAGGGAGGAAAGGTTTGTGGGAAGGAAGAAGTGATGAATGGTGTGAAATGTCACCTAGTGGTCAAGCAAGAGGATCTGAAACATTTTCCTTTGTGTTTATGAATTTGAGAATTTGGATGACTTTATAGAGAAATTTAAATAGAATGATAAATAGCAAATATAGAACTTCTAAGAAGCTCAAATGAGAAAAATTTAGAAGAAAAAGAATGCATGTAAAGAGAGATTTGTTCTATAAACTTGAGAGAGCTCTCTGAGAGGATTAGTTGCATTGTCTTTGTGTGTGTATTGGCTGGGGAGGGTTCCTGCTAAAAAACAGAAAACCTGCTAGACAAATTCTAAAAGAGCTGTAACACTACTTCATGTCTCTTTGTAGTCTACTACTTTAAATTTTCAAAGAAAAATTTTAGGTAATTTTTATATAAGTTTTACTTTATTTTACATAATTAAAAAATGCCGTAGGTCAAGCTCTGTGGCTCACGCCTGTACGCCTGTAATCCCAGCACTTTGGGAGGCCCAGGCGGGTGGATCAGCGAAGGTCAGGAGTTCGAAACCAGCCTGACTAATGAGGTGAAACCCCGTCTCTATTAAAAATACAAACATTAGCCAGGCATAGTGGCAGGGACCTGTAGCCCCAGCTACTCGGGAGGCTGAGACAGGAGAATTGCTTGAACCCAGGAGGTGGAGGTTGCAGTGAGCTGAGATTGTACCACTGCACTCCAGCCTGGGTGACAGAGGAATACTCCATCTTAAAAAAAAAATACTATAAATAAGCCATCATATTTTAATTCAACTTTAATGAGTTATTTTTTAACAAGTTTTTTTCTTACACTGATACCATTATCCAATTTAATGAAATATTTAATAAAATTTCAGTTTAACACATAACTCTGATTCAATGTATCTGATGAATTATTTGTTTGCTTATGATGATATTAATATAGAAAAATCCTAAATAATAATAATAATGTGTTTTAGCTAGCCATACATTTTACATGTAGTGTACTTAGATTTGCAGACATTGGCAGTTCCATAAACTCATTTCAGTGTACCAGTTTTTCTTAACACAGATGAATAATAGAATTTTCCTCCAACTCACAACTCCAAAAGCTTTCTACTGTTTAATTCTATTCATGTGTTGTAATCCATACTTATTCACTCGAATTCTGTTACTTTTGCCTTAATTTGTAAAAGTGATAAAAACGTAATTCCAAAATGTAACTTAGACCTTAAGTGCTGAAGAGTTTCTTGGCTTCCATTATATGCCTTACCTGTATTTCCATATATTAAATTATTTCATAAAGTCAAGGTCCATACATTCTCAAGTGAACATCATTGATACATATGGTCTGGAAAGAGAATATGAGAGGGAACAGCTAAGGTAATCTGTGAATTCATTCAATCCGTTTATGTTTGAGCCCATTGAGCTTTATTGAGGAAAATAGTCATGCACCTTGAAACTAAAGGCTAATCTCCAGAGCAAAGAGCCCCAAGTGGTTTGATAGCAAGACTCACCCCTTACTCTCTCGATAGGTGTTTGCACAGAAGAACATGAGTGAGGACGTGTAAAAATTGATGGTTTTGAGAAAAATGTACTTTTCTCGTGAAAAATTTTCAACATATTGTGACGTAGAAGGAAGCAGAACAGATAAAGAACTGGATATGCGTTGAGTGAGTACTAGATAGGGATATATGGACAAAATAGAATGCCAAGTATTTACATTTGGACAGTATTACACTGTAAAAAACATATGCAAAATAAGTTATTATGCAAAATTAAAGATGACAGGTTTCATCAGGTACCCAGATTTTAGGTTAAAGGTCATTGTTATCTCCCATTTTTCCAGAGTCACACAGTGAATTCATCAAAGGGCATTGATTCTTGGTTGATTAACACAGCCATGGAATTGTTCAAGGATGCTTTACATTAAATTTCTTTATGATTTAGGCCCAATTTTGTTCATGTTACTTCCTTAAATTGTATATGCAATACAAATAATACTACCTGTTACTTAATTGTTACTGATGTTTGTCATTATTTCATCTAACCTAAATATTTATACAAGTGAAAACGAGAAGCTCTATAATATGGGAATTGAATTAAGCCACTACATGGAGAATGATACGCATTCCTCAGAAACCATGTGTAATCAAAGAATTTCCAAGTTCCTACAACTTAAGCTTCCTAGAATTTGACTCTGATGACATACTGAAATCCACAATCTTATTGCCACTTCTTTTTTTCCCTTAATTTGAGAAACTGGCATAAAAACACAATTCTATTGCCAATCAAATTTTGGTTTTCTGAAATCCTAGTATAAATAAGATTTTAAAATAAAGCAAAAACAAGAATAATGCATGTGGCTTTGTACTTCTCTTCAATAGGCCTGGATTTCCTGAGAAACTTTATAATCTCTTCAAAATCTGGGCTCTGCTGCCTATTATAGACTGAAATCTACATAAATAGAGTATACAGACCACTTCTTACTGTTGTATCTCCATTTAATAGCAATAAATCATTTTGGAAGCTCAAAGTGTTGAGATTTGAGAGAGCTTAACTGTTCACTGAGAGTAATGACAAGATACAATGCTTGGAAAATTGTGTGTGTGTGTGTGTGTGTGTGTGTGTGTGTGTGTGTGTGTGTGTGTGTATGTGTGTATTCGTCACATACACCATAAGAAAATGAGTATTTAGGCCGGAGATGGTGGCTCACGCCTGTAATCCCAGCACTTTGGGAGGCCGAGGCGGGTAGATCCCCTGAGGTCAAGAGATAGAGACCATCCTGGTCAACATGGTGAAACCCCACCTCTACTGAAAATACAAAAATTAGCTGGGCATGGTGGCACAGGCCTGTAGTCTCAGCTACTTGGGAGGCTGAGGCAGGAGAATTGCTTGAATCTGGGAGGTGGAGGTTGCAGTGAGCCGAGATCACACCACTGCACTCCAGCCTAGTCACAGAGCAAGACTCCGTCTCAAAAAAAAAAAAAAAAAAAAAAAGAATGTTTAAGTGGCATTATCATTAGTGTCCTAATTCCAATAGATTTCTAACTTTTCAGTATTATCCGCTAGCTTTTAGCTTTTGTTCTCTTTCAAGAAAATTCACAGTACAAGACCTGTGGAAAATGTAATTGATTCTCAATTCAGTTCTCTTATAATTTCCTGTTCACGTCATTCTCCTGAACATGGACAGTATATTAAGTATAAACAAGGTGATTTCTAAATTTGAAGTAAAGGGCATGATGAGATACTCTTTCACACTGAATGTGGGTAGAAATCACCCAGCTCTCAGGATGCTTGAAGCATAGACAACTGGTGGCTGAGAAGAACAGTGAAGAACTGGGAATTTATCTAGATCTTCTTTTAACTGCAGATTCTGGTATAACTCCTCATGATGAAAAATACCTATTTTTACCAATTCCTCAAAATTTTTATCTTTATATTTCCATTCTCTGCACATCTGAAATAATGGTTTTAAATGAGAAAAATATTTTTAAAAATTTAATCACTGATGTAAAAAGAAGTTTTTTGTTTGTTTCTGTTTTTTGTTTTGTTGTTTTTGTTTTTTGTCTTAGTGATATTTGTTGGTTTTCTAGATCCTCCCTAACTTGCCCAGTAGGCACATGGGTCATTCAACAGATACACTCAACTGCCTTTATTTGAAAGGATCTATAAAAGGAACCCACTGCTCAGAGAACTGCTCTCTGTATCCAACCTCAAAGTAATATTCCAAAAGAATTAAACCACTGCACAGCATCAATGCTGCCTAGCTACAAAGAAAAAGATCAGGAACTAGGATTTCTATGCTTAAAAGAAACATATTAAGTTATAGTTTAGGAAAATATTTTTCCTGTTTTAGTTATGTAGCTATTCCTCTAGACTATCTTTTTACTAGGTTTTAGTTTGTTGTTTAGCGGCTGTGTTCTTAGAAATCTGACAATATGTTGACCACAGTTCAAATTTATTATATACAGCACCAAAATTCACATTGAAAATGTTGGCCTTTTAAATAATACGATTCTCAAATCAGCTTTACTCATAGTGTTATATCAAATGTTGATACAATTTATGTGTGTTTGTTGATGCAATTATCAAAGATAATTCAAAACACAGCAATGTTTGTTATTTTTCAGGGAGTAACTTCTCAAGTATATTCCTTAAGTTGTTTAATATTGAAGGAAGAAAAATGGACCCTAAAATTTTCCTAATAGGCAGATTTTACCTTAAAGGTAATCTATTACTTAAAACAACGTGATCAAAAACAGTTGTATTATTTGAAGTAAGAGTAAAGTTAATAGTGAAAACACAATACTATTTTTATTGTAGTTGAGGGCTTTTTTTGTTTTGTTTATTTTCAAAGTATTTTCTCATAATGAGTCTTCCAGGATATTTTAAGCTATTCCATATAAAAGTACAAATTTCTAGGAATTAGTACCAGTTAGTTACTAATAAAGTTTGAATTGTCATCTTTATTTCCCATGGTAACATTCATGAAAATGGACATATATATGCAACATTATTAGAGTTCTACAAATTCAGTTTAGATTTAATTATCTAAAAGATATCAAAGGGATCTTCACTAATCAAATCACAAAGAGGCTGTAGAATTCAAACAAAGAAGAAATAAAATATTTCCACTACCTCTTGGAGAGATGTGGGCTTCAGGGATGAAAAACCAACAGTAGCATCCTTTAAATTGGGATCTGGACAAGAATTTTAAAACCTAGTAACAAAACCTAGTAAATAAAAATTTCATCTAAATGATTACTGTCCAAATGTTTTTAAAACATAATATAAAGATAATAATGATAAAATATAATACTTACCTGTGTATAAAATCCCAGATTTTTAAAATCAAAATGTAGAATGAAGTGGGTGAGTGAGGCCAAATAAAATCATGCCTTTTATTTAAATAAAATATAAATGGATAGTTACTCTTTATGTTGTTAACTAGAGAAACCTATTTTTCTTAAAAAAGATAAAGCCAACCACTAAGCATGAAAAGACAAGAATATTTTCTGAATAATTAGAGCAATAAAAACAAAAATAGCTTATAGAGGAAAAAGCCAAAATGCAGTAAAAGTCAACAACTAAAACTCAGACAGAATCATGAAAATGTCCATTATAATTATAAAATGAATGGATTAAGTACATTAATATAAAAATATGTAGATTGTATACATATAAATATGTAGATTAAAACACATAAAATTTAGCTTTGATTTAAAAATGAAATATTGGTATATTTTCTTGGGAAAAATACAATTAAAAAGTAAAACATGAAAAATATATAGAAAAAGGCAAAAATTTGAAAGCTTTGTAAAAAATACCTTTTCAAGGATAATTGTATAGATTTTTTGCTTTAATTTGAAAATTGTTAATGCAAAAATTAGGAGGGGTCTTTGGTGGAAATAATGATTTCTTTTTTTTCATTACGAGTGTTCTACTACAAAGTGTAGTGTCATAGACCAGATAGTCATAATTCTCTAGGCACATCTAAAACAATTTGTTTTAAAACTGTACAACTAAATGGAAACTGAACAACCTGCTCCTGAATGAATACTGGGTAAATAACGAAATTAAGGCAGAAACAAGTAAGTTCTTTGAAACCAATGAGAAAAAGACACAATGTACCAGAATCTCTGGGACACAGCTAACGCAGTGTTTAGATGGAAATTTATAGCACTAAATGCTCACATGAGAAAGCAAGAAAGATCTAAAATCAACACCCTAACATCACAAAAGAATTAGAGAAGCAAGAGCAAGCAAATTCAAAAGCTAGCAGAAGACAAGAAACAACTAAGATCAGAGCAGAACTGAAAGAGACAGAGACACAAAAAAATCCTTCAAAAAATCAATGAATCCAGGAGTTGGTTTTTTGAAAAGATTAACAAAATAGTTAGACCGCTAGCCAGACTAAGAAAGAAGAAAAGAGAGAAGAACCAAATAGACACAATAAAAAATGATACACGGGATATAACCACTGATCTCACAGAAATACAAACTACCATCACAGAATACTATAAACACCTCTGTATAAGTAAACTAGAAAATCTGGAAGAAATGGATAAATTCCTGGACACATACACCCTCCCAAGAATAAACCAGGAAGAAGTCGAATCCCTGAATAGACTAATAACAAGTTCTGAAATTGAGGGAGTAATTAATAGCCTACCAACCAGAAAAAGCCCAGGACCAGACGGATTCACAGCCAAATTCTACCAGAGGTACAAAGAGGAGCTGGTACCATTCTTCCTGAAACTATTCCAAAAAATAGAAAAACAGGGACTCCTCCCCAGTTCATTTTATGAGGCCAGCATCATCCTGATATTAAGACCCGGCAGAAACACAACAAAAAAAGAAAATTTCAGGCCAATATCCCTGATGAACATCGATGCAAAAATCCTCAATGAAATACCGGCAAACTGAATCCAGCAGCACATCAAAAGGCTTATCCACCACAAACAAGTTGGCTTCATCCCTGGGATGCAAGGCTGGTTCAGCACACACAAATTAATAAATGTAATCCATTACACAAACAGAACCAATGACAAAAACCACATGATTATCTCAATAGATGCAGAAAAGGCCTTCAACAAAATTCAACACCCCTTCATGCCAAAAACACTCAATAAACTAGATATTGATGAAACGTATCTCAAAATAATGAGCTATTTATGACAAACGCACGGCCAATATCATACTGAATTGGCAAAAGCTGAAAGCATTCCCTTTGAAAACCAGCACAAGACAAGGATGTCCTCTCTTGCCACTCCCATTCAACATAGTATTGGACATTCTGGTCAGGGCAATCAGGCAAGGCCAAGAAATAAAGTATTCAAATAGGAAGAGAGGAAGTCAAATTGTCTCTGTTTGCAGATGACATGATTGCATATTTAAGAAATCCCATCTTCTCAATCCAAAAACTGCTTAAGCTGATAAGCAACTTCAGCAAAGTCTCAGGATAAAAAATCAATGTGCAAAAATCACAAGCATTCCTATACACCAATAACAGACAAACAGAGAGCCAAATCACGAGTGAACTCCCATTCATAATTGCTACAAAGAGTATAAATACCTAGATATCTAACTTACAAGGGATGTGAAGGACCTCTTCAAGGAGAACTACAAACCATTGCTCAAGGAAATAAGAGAGGACACAAACAAATGGAAAAAAGTTCTATGCTCATGAGTAGGAAGAATCAATATCATGAAAATGGCCATACTGTCCAAAGTAATTTATAGATTCAATGCTCTTTCCATTAAGCTACCATTGACTTCTTCACAGAATTAAAAAAAAAAAAAAAAAAAAAAAAAAAAACTACTTTAAATTTCACATGGAAGCAAAAAAGAGCCTGTATAGCCAACACAATCCTAAGCAAAAAGAACAAAGCTGGAGGCATCATGCTACCTGACTTCAAACTATACTCAAAGGCTACAGGAACCAAAACAGTATGGTACTGGTACCAAAACAGATATATAAACTAATGGAACGGAACGGAGGCTTCATAAATAATGTCACAAGGCTACAACCATCTGATCTTTGACAAATCTGACAAAAATAAGCAATGGGGAAAGGATTCCCTATTTAATAAACAGTGTTGGGAAAATTGGCTAGCCATATGCAGAAAACTGAAACTGGACCCCTTCCTTACACCTTATACAAAAACTAACTAAAGATGGATTAAAGACTTAAACATAAGACCTAATACCATAAAAACTCTAGAAGAAAACTAGGCAATACCATTCAGGACATAGGCATGGGCAAAGACTTCATGACTAAAACACCAAAAGCAATGGCAACAAAAGCCAAAATTGACAAATAGGAGCTAATTAAACTAAAGAGCTTCTGAACAGTAAAAGAAACTATCATCAGTGTGAACAGGCAACCTACAGAATGGGAGAGAAATTTTGCAGTCTATCCATCTGACAAAGGACTAATATCCAGAATGTACAAAGAACTTTAACAAATTTACAAGAATAAAACAAACAATCCCATCAAAAAGTGGGCAAATGATATGAACAGACACTTCTCAAAAGAAGACATTTATGTGGCCAAAAAACATATGAAAAAAAGCTCATCATCACTGGTCATTAGAGAAATGCAAATCAAAAACACAATGAGATACCATCTCATACCAGTTAGAATAGCAATCATTAAAAAGTCAGGAAACAACAGCTGCTGGAGAGGATGTGGAGAAATAGGAACACTTTTACACTGTTGGTGGGAGTGTAAATCAGTTCAACCATTGTAGAAGACAGTGTGGTGATTCTTCAAGGATCTAGAACCAGAAATACCATTTGATTGAGCAATCCCCTTACTTGGTATATATTCAAAGGATTAAAATCATTCTACTCTAAAGACACATGCACACATATCTTTACTGTAGTACTATTCACAATAGCACAGGCTTGGAACCAACCCAACTGCCCATGAATTATAGACTGGATAAAGAAAATGTGGCACATACAAACCACGGAATACTATGCAGCCATAAAAAAGGATGAGTTCATGTCCTTTGCAGGGACATGGATGAAGCTGTAAACCATCATCCTTAGCAAACTAACAAAGGAACGGAAAACCAAACACTGCATATTCTCATTCATAAGTGGGAATTGAACAACGAGAACACATGGACACAGGGAGAGGAACATTACATACCAGGGCCTGTTGAGGTGTGGGGGCAAAGGGAGGGATAGCATTAGGAGAAATACCTAACATGGATGACAGGTCAACGGGTGCAGCAAACCACCATGGCACATGTATATCTATGTAACAAACCTGCATATCCTGCACATGTATCCCAGAACTTAAAGTATAATTTTTAAAAAAGAAAAAGAACAATTTGTTTTAAAATATCTCCTTTGCATTTAAGTATTCTTTTTGTCACTCTTTTATCTTCTGTTACCAAAACAACTTAAAAACATTCTGCCAAAGGAAAATAATTTTTAAAATAAATAACAATAATTGAGTCTAGGAATATGTCTTCAGTTATTGCAATCAAGCACTACATTTTATTACCTGAAGGTCTAGGAATCTATCTAATATTCTGTTTATATCAAAGAGTTTATATATTTTTCTCATTGATCTTGTATTTCTACATCTTTCTTACGAAGCATGCAACTTGTATAGGAACATATAGACCATAATACAAAAAAATAGTATTTTGTATCTTTATCAAGGGAAATGAATTGTTCTCATTAATTACTTCCAGAACATAGCAATCTGACTGACAATAGAAGATGGCCATGAACATAACTGGAAATGAAGCACATAAGGTCAGAGTTCAAAATTATCATAGCGCAGTAGAAAAAACAACAGTCTACAAGTTAGGAGAATTTAGGAAGTTTCTTTTAGGAGAATTTTGGAACAATTAAGCATAGGACAAACCATTTTACATCTCAACTTTCCCAGGTCTCATATTCCAAAATTGCATGATACTATGTAACTCCAAGGTATTGGACTTAGTCCAAACTTAAGGTTTTACAGTAGGTGTCACCATAAGGAAACTGTATAAACTTTTGAAGGTATTCTGTCATGTAGTAATAAATATAGCTTAAGAAAGTGCTATAATCATTAATTTGCATGGAATTAACAGTTAAAATACATATTTGTTAATGTAGGGTGAAAAAAGCACATTATAATAATATCAATTGTACTTGAGGTTCAAGGCTATTTTGTGAAAATAATAAAGAATTAAATAGAATAAAAAGTTATTACATATAATAAAAGCTAACAGGGAAAGAGATCTTACAATTGATAATAAAGAAATTGAACCTATTTTAGAAAGCACAGGTTGGCAACCTATGGCCAAAATACCAAATCAACGTACTTCCTGTTTTTGAAACAAAGTTTTATGCGAACACAAATACCTTCATTATATATTGTCTATGGCTGATTTTACCCTATAGAGATAGAACTGAATAGTTGCCACAGAGAATATATGGACCACAATGCTTAAAATATTTATTATCTAGCCCTTTATTGAAAAAGTTTGTCAACATCTGGTAGAGAAATTTCAAGATGAAAATGCTAACTAATGCCATATTAAAAATACAACCCAAATTAACTAAACTTTAGTTTGGAAAGAGTCTTTGGACTTCACAAAAGCTAAGTAAATAAGGCCCTTGTGATTTAAAAGATATTAGCATCTTAATATAGTTTTAAAGATTACAAATTTGAATCCCTAATAATTGGTAAAAAAAATTTTATACAATTCACCGTATTCCACATTTAGAAAAAATGTTTATATCTCACTTGATTTTTATCATTAAAAGTCAGAATGTTTTACATCATTAACAGTATTCATAATTGAATACACATGCACACACTTGGTGCACTTCTGAAATGTTTCATAACCATTGATTAAAATAAAAATATATTCTTTGAATTACAGTCTTCATTGGCATTTGTTCTCCCATAGAAAAGCCTTCCACTCAGACAGAGTCCTAGTATTTTCAGTGACTAGTCTGGTATACAGAATGTGCCCTACAAGTTAAACAAACAAATTTCTTCTGGAAAAAAAAATATGTAAACTTTGTCTTTTGTTACCTATTGGATTATGAAAGGAAGATTTTGGTTGCTGTTCATTTTTCTGTAGATATTTGCGGGAAATGAAAATAGGCCATGTAAATTATATTAATCACAGGCACACAATTTCCAGAGATTGCCTTTCACTTGAAGATAATGAAACAGCTATGGCTGGTTAGCTTCTGATTTACTTTAAGTTTCTATATCTGATATTTCCACTTAAACAGATTTGTAAGTCTCTTCTTTAAATACTGAATTTATCCAGAAACAGTCTTTCTCTCCATGGCTTTAAATGAATATTGATTTTTCTTTTAGCTTTAAAAGCCATCGAGTCTTAAAATGTATCAGTAATTATTATAAAAATTAAATAGTGCAAGTAAAACAATCCCCTTTAATTAATCTAGTTGAGCAGCTAATGATCACATTTTTTACATAAAAATGTATTCCTTTCTGTGTTGGTCCAGTGGCATTTCATCAGGAAGAAGTATGATAAGAAGAGTGCAGCTATCTCCATCCATACAGAGCTGATTATAATGTAGAAGTCTTGTAACTGGTCATTTCATTTCAGAAGCTTATTGATATGGCTCAGCTGTGTCCTCACCCAAATGTCATTTTGAATTGTGTCTCCTGTAATTCCCATGTATCATGGGTGGGACCCGGAGGGAGATAACTGAATCATGGGGTGAGTCTTTCCCATGTTCTCATGATAGTGAATAAGTCTCACAAGATCTGACGGTTTTATAAAGGGGAGGCCCCTTGCACAAGCTCTCTTTGCATGCCTCTATGTAAGATGTGACTTTGCTCCTCCTTCACCTTCTACCACGATTGTAAGGCCCCCCAAAATGTAGAACTGTAAGTCAATTAAACCTCTTTCCTTTATAAATTACTCAGTCTCTGGTATGTCTTTATTAGCAGCATGAGAACAGGTTAATACAGTAAATTGGTACGAGTAGAGTGGGGTGCTACTGTAAAGATACCCAACAATGTGGAAGTGACTTTGGAACTGGGTAACAGGCAGAAGCTGGAGCACATTGGAGTGCTCAGAAGACAAGAAGATGTGGGAAAGTTTGGGACTTCCTTGAGACTTGTTGAATGTCTTTGACCAAAATGCTGTTGGTGATATAGACAATAAAATCCAAGCTGAGGCAGTCGCAGATGGAGATGAGGAACTTTTTGGAAACAAGAGTAAAGGTTACTCTTGTTATGCAAAGAGACTGTCGGCACCCTAGAGATCTGTGGAACTTTGAACTTGAGAAAGATGATTTAGGGTATCTTGTGGAAGAAATTTCTAAGGGGCAAAGCAATCAAGAGGTGACAGGCATAAAAGTTAGGAAAATTTGCAGCCTGATGATGCAACAGAAAAGAAAAACCCATTTTCTGGGGAGAAATTCAAGCCAGCTGCAGAAATTTGCGTAAGGAAGCAGGAGATGAATGATAATCACAAAGACAATGGGGAAAATGTCTCCAGGCCATGTCAGAGACCTTCACAGCAGCCCCTTCCATCACAGGCCTAGAGGCCTAGGAGGGGAAAATGCTTTCATGGATGGGCACCAGAGCCCCCCTGCTCTATGCAGCCTTGGGACATGGTGCCCTGCATTCCAACTGCTTCAGTTCCAGCTCAGCTAAAAGGGGCCAATGTACAGCTCAGGCCATTACTTCAGATGGTGCAAGCCCCAAGCCTTGCCAGTTTACATGTAGTTTTGGGCCTGTGGGTACACAGAAGTCAAGAATTGAGGTTTGGGAACCTCTGCCTAGATTTCAGAGGATGTATGGAAATGCTTGGATGTCCAGGCAGAACATTGCTGCAGGGGTAGGGCCCTCATGGAGAACTTCTGCTAGGGGAATGTGGAAGGGAAATGTGGAGTTGGAACCCCCACACAGAGTCCCCACTTGGGCACTGCCTCATGAAGCCATGAGAAAGGGACCACCATCCTCGAGACCCCAGAATGGTAGATCCACTGAGAGCTTCCATCACATGCCTGGAAAAGCCACAAACACTTAATGCCAGTCCATGAAAGCAGCCAGGAGGGGAGACATTTCCTGCAAAGCCACAGGGGTGGAGCTGCCCAAGGCCATTGGAGCCCACTTCCCTGCATCAGTGTGACCTGGATGTGAGACATGGAGTCAAATGAGGTCACTTTTGGAGCTTTAACGTTTAATGATTCCCCTCTTGGATTTCAGACTCAAATAGGGCCTGTAGTCTCTTTGTTTTGTCTAATTTCTCCCATTTGGAATGTATTTACCCAATGTATGTATCCCCATTGTATCTGGGAAGTAACTAACTTGCTTGTGATTTTACTGGCTCATAAGCAGAAGGGGTTTGTCTTGTCTTAAATGGGACTTTGGACTGTGGACTTTTGAGTTAATGCTGAAATGAGTTAAGAATTTGGAGGACTGTTGGCAAGGCATGATTTGTTTTGAAGTGTAAGAACATGAGATCTGGGAGGGGCCAGGGACAGAATGATATGGTTTGGCTGTGTCCCCACCCAAATCTCATCTTGAATTGTAGCCCCCATAATTCCCATGTGTCATGGGAGGGACCTGGAGAGAGGTAATTGAATAATTGTGGCAGGTCTTTCCCCCTGCTATTCTCATGATAGTGAATAAGTCTCATGAGATCTGATGGCTATATAAAGGAGAGTTCCCCTGCACACACTCTCTTTGCCTGTCACCATTTCAGATGTGACTTTGTTCCTCCTTCACCTTCTTCCATGATTGTAAGGCCTCCCCAGATGTGGAACTGTGAGTCAATTAAACCTCTTTTCTTCCTAAATTACTCAGTCTCACGAATGTCTTTATTAGCAGAATGAGAATGGACTAATACACTGATAGAAGAAAGGAAGAAGGAAGACAGTGGCTTGGCTCCTTAAAAATGATTTACAAATCAAGAGGCAAAAAATCAGGTTATTTGTCTTCTTACCCAAATGTTTTAACACTTGAAAATTTTAAGGAAAAATTAGACAGTCCCTGAGGAATATGTCATAATTATTGACATTTTAAATGAAATAAAATATATTGTTAATTTTACCTTTTCATATACTCTGTTATTGATATTTTTAAATATTTACCCCTCTTTTTTTCCTGAGAATCAGATTTTCTTGCTTTTTATTTAGCCATGGAAATTGGTTTAAGTCCATAAAGTATGAGCTGTAAAGGGCGTTTATTCCAAAATCTACATGAGACTCCAACTGACTGGTGTAACTTATCAGCCTCTCTGGTAAGACCATGGAGAAATTTAAAGAGACAGCTCCTATAAGTTCTCAGCTAGACAAAAGAGTTTCTAACAAGTTGAATGGAACTGTCTCATTGCTTTTTGATTTTTAAGCCCAAAGTAGAAATGAACCTGGATTGAAGGTATGCATCGGTGCAGCTTTTGTGTGACAGAGTGGTTTATAATCTAATCTGCAAGAATTCCATGCAACTTTTAAAGGATTTGTGTCATCTTGTACCGAAAGGATAAGAATCGTGCAAAACGAAAAGAGGACCCTTCCCTAAGCAGTCTGAGGGAACCACTCAAATGCAAATATTTGGCATTTTTCATAGAAGAGCAGTGGCTCACAGGATGGGACCAACATTACAGGAGGCAGGGCCAAAAGCCCTGGAGAACAATTCTCAGGGAGCCAAACTGAGTTCTAATCAACAACATTTCATGCTCTCAGAGCATGGGGAATTGGTCAGCATAATAGATGCAGGCATTTAGTAAATTCAGTATGCAATTATAATTCAAAAAAAGTAAACACTTATTAAGTTAGAAGTAAATGAGAACCTCCAAGGCCTAACAAAAAATTTCCATAAACATCTAGAGCAAACATCTTAAATATGGTAAGATTGAAAACAGTTCCTTAAAAATAAGGAACAACTCAATGATATACACTACCACCACATCTATTTTATTGGCAGTCGTAAGTAGTATAAGAGGAAACAAAAAAGGTATTAAGGGTATAAGGTGGTAAAGCAAAATTATTAGAGATAATTTTTATCATTTACTTAGAAAATGCAAAAGAATCCATAAATCTTACAAAAGAACAGCATATAAAGTCAATAACATTTATATACACCATAAGCAAATACCTGGAAAACAAAAATAAAGAGAAGAAGAAATTTTCAATAATTTAAATACAGCACTATTTACAAGAATACAAGAATAAATATATCATAAGATATATAAAATCTCTACAGGTAAATTATAAAACTTTTAGAGCTATTAAAAATAATGATAAAATTCAGTAAACCATATTTATAAAGAGACAAACCTTATATTATAGAAAAAATCAACTTTCCCTAAGTAGAACTCCAGATTTAATAAAATTTCAATAGAAATTTCTGGGTTTTTTTTAATGCAACTTGTTCAGATTGTTATAAAATTTATATAAAAAAACAAAAACAGCTAATAAATACCCTGGACTCATCTGAATAAGTGAAGGATGGGTAATTTGTCCTACTAAATACTTTAAATCTGTAATAATCTAAATAGCATGTTACAGCATTAGGGATAGAAAATATAGCTTATTCGATAAATAAAGGTGCTAACAAGCACCCAAACATTAATGGAACATTGTTATATGACAGAGATAGCATGCCAGATGGCTGGGTGAAGTTGAAATTATTTAATAAATAGAGAAGTTGAAATTATTAAATCGAGATTAAGAAACATGGTCAGCTAAGTGAATAAAGACAAAATTAAATCTCTGCCTCATAGAATATAAAAATAGATTCCAAAAGCATTAAGGACTTAAGCTTCTTAGTAGAAAATATAAGTAAATACCTTTTAGACTTTAGAATAAGAAAGGTTTCTTAAATAAGTACAAAATGCATTGACTGTACAAGAAAAAAATGATACATTTAGATTAAAACTAACAACATTGGTTAATCAAAATAATAGATCAAATTGGGAGGCAATATCTGTATTACAGCCAAGTGCCAAAGCATTGGTATGGATAATAAAGTGCTTCTATAGGTCAATAAGAAAAGCAAAGTAAAAATTAAAGAGAAAATTGTTGAAAGTTATAACTGGCACCAGGCGCGGTGGCTCACGCCTGTAATCCCAGCACTTTGGGAGGCCAAGGCGGGCGGATCACGAGGTGCCAGGAGTGGTGGCCGGCGCCTGTAGTCCCAGCTACTCGGAAGGCTGAGGCAGGAGAATCACTTGAACCGGGGGGCGCAGAGGTAGCAGTGAGCCGAGACCGCGCCATTGCACTCCAGCCTGGGCGACAGAGCGAGACGCCGTCTCAAGAAAAAAAAAAGTTATAAATGGTAATTTAAAAAATAAAATCCATGAATGGCAATAATCATACAATGAAATATTTAAAATTATTAATGGTTGCAAAATAAAAATCAAAATTGCTGAGATACCACTTACATTCATTTGTTTAAAAATAAAAAGAAGGCACCTGTAATCCTAGCACTTTGGGAGACCGAGGAGAGCAGATCAACTGAGGTAGGGAGGTGGAGACCACCCTGACCAACATGGAGAAACCCCGTCTCTACTAAAAACACAAAATTAGCCAGGCGTGATGGTGCATGCCTGTAATCCCAGCTACTAGGGAGGCTGAGGCAGGAGAATCACTTCAACCCGGGAGGTGGAGGTTGCAGTGAGCCAAGATCGCACCATTGCACTCCAGCCTGGGCAACAAGAGCAAAACTCCATCTCAAAAAATAAAAATAAGGAATTAGACAATAATAAGTATTGAAATGGACGTGTAACCAGAGGATCTCTTACATATTGCTGAGGGAAGTGCAAATTGGTGCATTCACTTAGAAAAATCAGTTGGCATTTTTTCCTAAACCGGAACATTCTATGCCTTATGGTACAGAAATTTCGTTCCTAAATATAAAATCAATATACTGCAATACGGTTTAAAATAAAGTAAAAATATACTTCTTCAGAGAGTATCTAAATGCTATAAGAAATTACAAAGGAATAACAAACAGAATCAGAAAAAAAGATTACTTAGACTGAGGTAGGTAGGGAAACGAAATGTAGAATAAATTTTAAAATTATTTTTAAAAAGAGAGAAATACTTTACATTGCCTGACATTTCATCCTCTGAAAGCATGCCTTAGAGAGAACAAATCATTGGAGGTTTAAAAAAAAAAAAAAGTGGGGGGCGGATTCTCTCATGGATATTTGTTCCCAAGAACCTCCCATGATGTGAGAATCCAGCCAAACTGAATGTAATTCTACTGTATAAAAATTAGCAAGTAGCTTCTTATGCTGTGACACCTTAACTCAAAACAAGCACTTTTTCTGAAACCCATCTGGAGAGCCAGCCTCTAGACACCCCCGTGCCCCACGCCCCCGGTTCCCCACCGGTGGTCCCTGGTTTGTTAGGAGCCAGGATGCACAGTAGCAGAGCGACCGGCCAGCATTACCGCCTGAGCTCCATCTCCTGTCAGACCAGCAGCGGCATTAGATTCTCAAAAGATCATGAACCCTATTGTGAACTGTGCACGCAAGGGATCTAAGTTGTGCACTCTCTGTGAGAATCTAATGCTTGATAATCTGAGGTGGAACAGTTTCATCACAAAACCACCCCCACAACCCTGTCGGTGGAAAAATGGTCTTCCGTGAAATCGGTCCCTAGTGCCTAAAAGGTTGGGGACCACTGCCCTAGAGGAAGCAGTAAACGTACTGAGTGATGGCATCTCATCCAACAGGACACTTTCCTAAGATATATTTGGTGGTAATTTTACTACTTAAAGTTTTCTTATTATTAAATTATTAACAAATATGCTCACATTATATTCTAACTTTGTGTAAATTAACAATTTTGCATTAAACCTTTCCAGTTTTCGTTACCAAAAAGTATTAAATTAACTTGAAGTGAATGATAATTTTATGTATAATGAGATTTCTGTAAGTGATTTTTACATATCTGAGTTTTTTACATATGAGTAATGTACACATAGTAGGCACTCAAGACATTCTTGTTGAGAAAAGGAGTAAATGAATGAGAAGGCAAATTTACATAATGGTTAAGATTATAAGAAGCCAAGACCTGCGTTTGGGTTCTCCTTCCTCTTTTACTAGCTATGTGAACATGTAAATTTTAGTCTTTTTTATTTGCTGAGTAAAAAAGTGGTTTATAATAGCAATCACCACCGAGGGCTGTCATGATGATGAAATGACGACATGTACGTAAAGTGCTTAACAGTGTGCCTGGCACATGTAAAATGCTTGATAAATTTAAGTTATTACTTTCATCATCTATCTATCTATCTATCTATCTATCTATCTATCTATCTATCTATCTATAGAGAGAGAATGCTCGCTTAATCAGACTTTCTCACTATTTGATGATACCTAATTAAGAGAATTTACTGTAATATCTAAAACTCAGTAAATTTATTGCATTCTTGAAGCCATAAAGACTGAAATGTTACATTAAAACTTTATTATACACTGAAAGATTTCATCATAGCAATGATCTTTATGTTCCAGAAAAGGTCATATAAACCACACCTTTGATTTTTCTTTTCTAAGCAGGGAATGTTGAACATAGAATAAATGTGCAGTTATCCCTTCCTTTCTTCACAAAAACCTAGCCAACTCTTCAAATGAATTGAACAGTGCTAGGCCTTTCCAAAACCCTCTCCTTATTGCAAAATTGTTTCAAGTACTTTCTAAAAGCTCCTGATTAGCCTTAGAAGAAGGAAACATACATACAGCATCCTGAATAACAGTGCCAGTTATTGCAACTTGGAAATTTTTTTTCTCCAGGTTCAGTAATAAGCAAGCACCAATGTGAAATGTTTGATAGAAAGGGCAGTTCTAGAGTGGCATGATGGCTCCATTCTTTGGTTTACTAGACAAATGACATGCATGGTGGCTAATGAAGCCACGAGCATCCCTAGCCCTTGCCTCAATGCCTTCCTCTAGACAACCTGCCAAATGGGGCCAGTGTTAAACACTGAAGGTCATAATGCTGTCTACTAAACAATTCTGATTTTTAATATCCTGTTCTTTATTTGAAATTTCCCAGGAAACATATGAACTCAAGCCAGCGTAATTTAACCAAGTGATAAGAGTGACAGGAGATAAAATCAGAGGAATGGTCAAGAGCATCATCAGGTAGAGCAGCCTGATAAAAAGATTAAATGATTTTTTTATCCATAGATTTTTTTGAAAAATGAGATAAAATATATACATTATATACAGTGAAATATACAGATGTTAGGCATTCTGTTTGATGATCTTAACAGACGTCTACACCCATGTACTAATGATCCCAATGAAGATACAGAACATTTTCTTCACTCCAAAATGTTCCCTCATGCCCTTGTTCAAGAATACCCATGCCTATAGAAATAATTGCTTTGACTTCTATCACCATTAATTAGTTTTGTCTGTTTTTGAGCTTGGTACAAATGGAAGCACACATTGTGAACAGGTTGTACTATTGTGTATCTTGCTTCTATCTCTCAACTTACTGCTTTGAAGATTTATTCCTATTGTTGCATGCATCAGTACTTTGCTCCCTAGTATTACTTAGCATTATTTCATTGTATGAAGGCACCATGAATTGTTTACCATATCTCCTGTTGAAGTACATTTGGATTGTTTCCAGTTTAATGTTGATATGAATAATACTGCCAGAAATATTATTGTAAAAGTGTCTGTGAGGACATATGTTTTTATTTCCCTTGGATAAATATTAGAAAGTGAAATTTCTAGGTATCAGGGTAGATGTAGAATTACATTTAATCCCAGCTACTTGGGAGGCTGAGGCAGAGAATTGTTTGAACCCGGGAGGCAGAGGTTGCAGTGAGCCAAGATAGCGCTACTGCACTCCAGCCTGGGCAACAGAGTGAGACTCTGTCTCAAAAAAAAAAAAAAAAAAAAAAAAAATGAATTTTTCAAAGTGGTTGTTCCATTTATACTCCCACCAAAAATATATGAGAGTTTCTTACTAGCATTTTATTTTGTCTTACTGATAATTTTATTTTGTCCATCTTTTTAATTTTAGTCATTCTAGTGGATTTGAAGTAGTATTTCATTGTGCTTTTTAATTTTCATTCCTTGAAATTAATAATAATAATTGTATTTGAGTACACTTATTAAACATATAAAATAACTTTTCAAGATTTTTGTCCGTTTTTATTGGGCTATTTGTTGTTCATCATTAACATGTAGTTCTTTGTATATTCTAGATGCATGTTTTTTGTTATATAATGTTCTGTCTTTTGTAAGCAGCTTTATTGAAGTATAATTGGCAAACAATAAACTGTACATATTTGCTATATAGAAGTTGATATGTTTGAAGCATGTATGTGCTCAAGAAACCTTAATGACAAGATAATGAATACATCCTTCAACAAAATATGTCCCTCATGAACTTCACTAAATTCCCAGGCAATTACTACTGATTTGCTTTCAGTCACTACCAGATTAGTTTGATTTTTAACAACTTTATGTACATGGAATCATACAGTATATAATATTTTGTGTCGGATTCTATTACCAAATATAATTAGATATTCACATATAATATTGTATATATCATTTGTTCATTTATTTTTATTGGTGAGTAGAATTTCATTACATTAATATACCACGAAGTGTTTATCTATTCATATGTTGATGGACATTAGGTTATTCTTAATTTTCTGCTATTACACATAAAGCCCATTCTTCTGCCTCAGCCTCCCGATTAGCTGGGACTACAGGTGCCCACCACCACGCCTAGCTAATTTTTTGTTTCCTTAACTTTTATTTTAAGTTCAGGTTTGTTATATGGGTGAACTCATGTCACGAGGGGTTTGTTGTACAGATATTTCATCAACCAGGTGTTACACCTAGTTACCCATTAGTTATTTTTCCTGATCCTCTCCCTCCTCCTGCCATCCATCCTCAGGTAGGCCTCAATTACTGTTGTTTCTTTCTATGTGTTCATGAGTTATTATTATTTAGCTTCCCCTTACATGTGAGAACATGCAGTATTTGGTTTTCTGTTCCTGCATTAGTTTACTAAAGATGATGGCCTCCAGCTCCATCAATGCTCCTCCAAAGGACATGATCTCTTTCCTTTTTCTGGCTGCAGAGTATTCCATGGTTACATATCACATTGTCTTTATCCAGTCTACCACTGATGGGTATTTGGGTTGATTCCATGTCTGTGCTATTGTGAATAGTGCTGCAAAGAACATACACATGGATGTCTCTTTACAATAGAACAACGTATATTCCTTTGGGTATATATCCACTAATGGGATAGCTGTTTTTAGCTCTTTGAGGAATCGCTATACTACTTTCCACATGGTTGAACTAATTTAAACTCTCATCAACAGTGTATAAATGTTCCTTTTTCTCCACAAACTCATCAGCATCTGTTCTTTTTTTGACTTTTTAGTAATAGACATTTTGAATGGTGTGAGATGGTATCCCATTGTGGTTTTGATTTGCATTTCTCTAATGATCAGTAATATTGAGCCTTTTTTCATATGCCTGTTGGATGCATGTATGTCCTCTTCTGAAAATTGTTTGTTCATATCCTTTGTCCACTTTTCAAAGTGGTTGTTTCTGGTAAATCTGTTTAAGTTCCTTCTAGATGCTGGATGTTAGACCTTTGTCAGATGCATAGTTTGCATACATTTTCTCCCATCCTGTAGACTGTTTACTCTGTTGATAGTTTATTTAGCTATTCAGAAGCCCTGTGGTTTAATTAGCTCACATTTGTCCATTTTTGTTTTTGTTGCAATTGCTTTTGGCATTTTCATCACAAAATTGCCTGTTCTTACGTCCAGAATGGTACTGCCTAGGTTGGTTTCCAGGGTTTTTATAGTTGTAGGTTCTACATTTAAGTCTTTAATCCATTTTAAGTTAATTTTTTATAAGGTGTAAGAAAGGAGTCCAGTTTCAATCTTCTGGATATGGCTAGCCAGTTATCCCAGCACCATTTATTCAAGAGGGAATCCTTTCCCCATTGCTTGTCTTTGTCAGCTTTGTCAAAGATCAGATGATTGTAGGTATGCAGCCCCATTTCTGGGCTCTCTATTCTGTTCCATTGGACTATGTGTCTGTTTTTGTATGAGTAACATACTGTTTTGGTTACTGTAGCCTTAAATCAAAGATTGAAGTTGGGTAGCATGATGCCTCCAGCTTTGCTCTTTTTGCTTAGGATTGTCTTGGCTATTCAGGCTCTTTTTTGGTTCTATATGAATTAATTTTTTTTTTTCTGTGAAGAATCTCAATGGTAGTTTAACAGGAATAGCACTGAATCTACAAGTTGTTTTGGGTAGTATGGTTATTTTAACAATATTGATTCTTCCTATCTATGAGCAGGGGATATTCTTCCATTTATTTGTGTCATCTCTAATTTCTTTGAGCAGTGGCTTATAGTTTCCTTGTAGAGATCTTTCTCTTCCCTAGTTAGCTGTATTCCTAGGTATTTTATTCTTTTTGTGGCAATTGCAAATGGGAGTTTGTTCCCGATTTGGCTCTTGGTTTGACTGTTGTTGGTATATAGGAATGCTAATGATTTTTGTGCATCGATTTTGTATCCTGAGATTTGTTGAAGTTGTTTATCAGCTGAAGGAGCATTTAGGTTGAGACAATGGGATTTTCTAGATACAGGATCATGTCACTGGCAAACAAGGATGGTTTGAACTCCTCTCTTCCTGTTTGGATGCTCTAGTTTTCTTTCTCTTGCCTGACTGCCCTGGCCAGGACTTCCAATAATATGTTGAATAGGAGTGGTGAGAGAGGGCATCTTTGTCTTGTGCCAGTTTTCAACGGGAATGCTTCTAGCTTTTACTCATTCAGTATAACGTTAGCTGTGGGTTTGTCGTACATGGTTTTTATATTTTGAGATATATTTCTTCAATACCTAGTTTACTGAGAGTTTTTAACATGAAGGATGTTGAATTTTATGAAAAGTTTTTTCTGCATCTATTGAGGTAATCATGTGGTTTTTGTCTTTAGTTCCGTTTATGTGAAGAATTGCATTTATTGATTTGCATATGTTGAACCAATTTTGCATTCCAGGGATGAAACCTACTTGATCGTGGTGGGTAAGCATTTTGATGTGCTGCTGGATTCAGTTTGCCAGTATTTTGTTGAGGATTTTTGCATCGATGTTCACCAAGGATATTGGGATGAAGTTTTCTTTCTTTCTTTCTTTATTTTTTTGTTATATCTCTGCCAGGTTTCAGTAACAGGGTGATGCTGATTTTGTGGATTGAATTAGGGAGGAGTCCCTCTTTTTCAATTTTTTTGGAATAGTTTCAGTAGGAATGGTGTCAGTTCTTCTTTGTATATCTGGTAGGATTCAGCTGTGAATCCAGCTGGTTCTGAGCTTTTTTTGGTTGGAAGGCTATTTATTACTGCTTCAACTTCAGAGCCTGTTATTGGTCTGTTCGGGGATTCAGTTTCTTCCTAATTAAGTCTTGGGAGGAGATATGTGTCCAATAATTTATCCATTCCTATTAGATTTTCCAGCTTATGTGCATAGAGTTTTTCATATTATCTGATGGTTATTTGTATTTTTGTGGGATCATTGGTAATATCTCTTTTGTTGTTTCTAATTGTGTTTATTTGGATCTTCTCTCTTTTTTCTTTGTTAGAATAGGCAAGTCATTCTGAAGACATATCCTTTCACTTCTCTTAGGTGAATACCTGAATGTACAATGACTGGGTCATATATAGTGCTAGATGTATGTCTGATTTTTTTAAGAAACTGCCTAACTCTTTTTCAAAGTGCTTTTACCATTTTATATTCTGACCAGTAGTGAAAGAGAGTTCCAGTCCAACATATTCTTGCTAACACTCTGCATAATTATCCTTTTAAATTTGGCCTTTCAAGTGGGTATGTAGTGGTATCTCATTGTGGCCACATACGTAATCATACATAAAATAGGAGGAGACAAGAGAGAATGAAGCAGAAAAAAATATTTTTAAAAAAAATTGGCCAAAAACTTTCTAAATTTGATGAAAAGCATTTATTTCTTCACACAAAAAACTCAATAAACTCCAACAGGGATAAACACAAAGACATCAACATCTAGACATATCATAATCAAACTGATGAAAGACTAAAACAAACAGAACATTTTTAAAGCAATGAATGAAAAACAACTCATCACATGGAGGAAAACCATATAATTAATAGCTGACATCTCATTTAAAGCACAGAGGCCACAAGGCAATGAACTGATACGTTCAAAATGCTAGAAAAAAAAAAAAAAATCTGATTGTCAAGGGTTTTACATCCAGAAAGAAAAACCATCTTTGAAAGATAATGGCATTCCAGAATAACAAAATTTTCAGAATCCATTGCTAGAAGGCAAAGAGGTAGCAGTTTGACTCTTACAATCTGACTTCACAGTGTTCATTGGTTCTCACTGAACATTCAATGTCTAATGGTTTTCCCTCGGGGATGAAGTAAACCATCTGACTGTTACTTCTTCAAGTATAGCATTGGAACATAAAAGCCTAATCTTCTCATACTTCTAAAAGATGCTGTGAGCACTTTGTTTTCAAACATGTTTTTTAAGACTGTTCTTCCAAACCCAAACTCAAGCAAATACTTTTAAAACCAGCTGCTTTACATTAGGCTGAAGATCCATTGGGATCTCTGGAAACTGTCTTATATAACAACCTGTGTTTTTTATTAGACCTCAGTTGGGTCACCTATCATTTGAGATTGACATAAAATTATTTCAAATACTCTATTCCATATTTTTGTGGAAAGTAAAATGTTCTCCTCATGATATCTGTGAATTTCAGGAGGATTAAATTCTTAAAACCTTTTCTTGCACTGATGTCCTGCTGCTTTTGATTTATTGATTGATTTATTTATATCTCACAATGTGTGGCTGTTTTCTTGCTACACAGGCCGTAGAGCATGAGTGTAGGTTTCCCAGGTCTCCACACACCACCAAGGCACACTATTCATTTGTACATGGCAGGTTTTAATAAAGGTGTGGTATAATAGAAGAGAAATGGTATTCGTGCACTTAAAATATTTTAGCCATAGCCAACAGGGTTCTGGACTTATGCACAACAGTCTCCGTTCCACATTCAAGTTGTTAATCATCTCCCTTTTATTTTTCTTGTATGTTCAAAGTTCCTCTCCTTTATTCCTAGTGTCTTCTTAATTATGAACAGTGAAAGTATCATTTTGTGTTGCTGTCTCCTTTCAAACCATGTGCTTGTGTCTGCTTATTCAGGTATTCTCTCAAAGGCCCATATTCTATAGAAATAAACAATGACACTTCCAAGGAGTCAGAAGCAGCAGCTATTGTTTGTGATTTTAAAATAGCAATTATTGATGCCACACTTTAAAATGTGCTGCATTTCACTTCCTGTCCATTTGTCATATGCAATAGACAAATATCTTCATATTTGTCATTATTTTCATGTGACCGCCTAGCTTTCATCAGAGTAAGCATATTTTAGAAAACATGCTTCTGTGGTCAGGTTATGTACCAGGTGCTGGAATATCTAGGTTCATGGCCAGTTAGTATTGCCACTCATACTGAGTTTCACACTTGTTACCTAGGGATAGTAATGGTTGAAAGAAAGTTTGTTTTGATTCTCAAACGTGAAAACCAATGCGATTTATTGAATATGTATTTTAAACACTAAAATGCTATATAGGTATTAAGTATTGTTATATTTTCCATTCATTCTTTTATTTTAAAATATTTAATGAGTGCATGTAATGCTGCAGTGACCTTATAGGTACTGGGGATGAATATAAAGAAAAGTTCCTACCCTCATGGGCCTTATATTTCTCACATGTTTAGGAGAAAGTGTTTTAGGTAAAATATATGGTTATTATGTTTTCTCCTCTTCTGAGCAAAAACATTGACGACTGAACTTCATTCCTTCTATGGGATTTTATCTAGTCGGTAAATCCTACACATTTCAGATAAAAGTTGATATAACATTGAAAAAACACCTTATTTAACATCCCAACAATAAGGACATCCACACAATGCAGGAGACAACAGCACATTAACTCCACTAGTCCTAGGAAAGAAAGAATGTTGAGGTGAATTGTGTATAGGTTTTTGTCTCTGAGATTTTCCCTTCAAATACATTCCTTTTAAAGACATTCCATTTATTAATGATCATAGAAAGGGAGATTTCAAAGCAAGGAACTAAGATTGTAAAACTGAGAGATATAAATTGCCTTATAATGAATCAGAATCAAACCTTTAAGCCAAAAGATACAAACACAATATTTATGACTTATATTCCCACCAAATGCCAACACTACATATTTATTACATTGGGACTTCAAAATTACAGCTTGTGCTAACTTCCCAAATGATCCCAGAAAATCTTTTTTTCCAGTTTACAGTAAGAAAGGATAGTTTATGAATGAGAAGCCAGAGAATATGATTGTATTCAACCTATGGCACTGATGCTATTATCTCTCACATTAGTCAGATGACAGTTTCTTCATTAGCAACCACAGAATCAATATTTAAAGCTCTTTAATTCTTAGGCCCATGGAGATAACACTAGCCTTCCCATGATGCTTATGATAGAGGAAATAAGATACACATAATTCAGTTGCACTGCAAGAACCATTAGCAACTAGGCAAATTGTGACATTTGGACTGTTGTTGAAGATAGAAAAGTAAATTCTTCATGCTTTGGCTTGAAAAAACTGAATGCAACAAAGGAAATGAAAACAGAGAGAAAAAAATAAACATTGCCTATGAAATTACAAGAAAGCCACACTTCCAAACCATAATCTGTGAAACACTGTTGTCAAAGGGAATTAAAGATAAATAAAGTTGGGGAAGAGCAATCACATGCCTCTGCAGATAAAAATCAATATGCAGAATTCTCCAAGAGGTGAAAGCACAATTTAAATATCTGAGTCAGTGATTTCTTCCTTGTAACAATAATATCTAACTGTGCCAATAAAATATAATTCAGATAGCCCTTTATAACAGGTAGGCAAGTCAGGTCTTAAAAACACACATGTATACACACACACACCCCTCATTGCAATGGTCACACTGTTAGTAAAGTCATATGGTGAGTAAATGGGAAAATGGCAAGTAGCTCTGCAGCTGAAATTGGGCCACTGAGAAGATGCAAACGTTAAAACACTCCACAAAGTGCCTGTGGTATTCAAGGCTTCCCTGGAAGCCAGGCACACTTCCTGCTGGATCATGGAAGACCATTTTCCCAGAGTGGAGTGTTAATGAAATAGACTAACTTCTATTAAACCCAAACTTTCCACCTCATGGAATTGAGTACCAGTTGTTCACAGAAACAATCCACCCACTAACATACCCACTCCCTGGAATACAGCCTCATGGAATCAGTCCTGGTAAAATACCACAGCCAAGAGATCTGTGCTTCCTGATTCTGGGCTCACCATTCTTGGATTGAACCAGCAGGCCTCATCTACTGCTTTATGCATTTGATGTTCTGTTCCAAAGTCAACTTTTAACTTCCAAAGTTTCTGTAGCTTCCCTGAGGTTGCAGATCCCTCCATCAGAGAATGCAGCTCTTTTGGGGGGAAAATTCATAAACAGTATAATTTTGACCACATAATGGGAAAAGAAAATAAATCAGTTTTATTTTCCCATTAACCATTATTGACCATATAATATGAAAATAAATCAGTTTTATTTTCCCCTTAACCCTTTTATCTCATCTATTTACAATGATCTTCATTTCCTCAAGATCCATATTCCCCCATCAAGCTTATTATTCCCTCTGGTTTTCCACCTTGAACATTGCCCTCATATTTTCCTTTTGGGACCCCCCTGCTGGTTTCCTGTGGCTGCTGTAACAAATTACCACACATTAATGGCATAAAACAACAGAAATTTATTCTTTCACAGTCCTGGAGGTCAGAGGTCTAAAATCAGTTCCACTGAGCTAAAATCAAGGTATCATGAGAACCACAAGCCCTCCACAGGCTCTAGAGGAGAATCTTTTCCTTGCTTCTTTCAGCTTCTGGAGGTTGCCAACATTCCTTGGTTTGTAGCCACATCACTGCAATATCTACCTCTGTCTTAAAATAGTCATCTCTGTGTTTGTTTCAAGTCTCCCTCTGCCTCTGTCTTATAAGGATGCATATGATGGCACTTAGTGTCCACTCAAATAATCCAAGATAATCTCCCCATCTCTAGATACTTAATCACATCAGCAAAGACTGTTTTCCTATAATAGTCATATCTTCTAGGGATTAAGACTTGATACCTTTGGGGCCACCATTCAGTCTATTACAGAGCCTATAGGTCTAAATCTATGTTCATTGGTCAAATATCAGGCAAAGTGTTAAGTCTTTATCTCTGCTTTAAATCTTATATACTTGACAAATTAACATACTCCAAATTCAATCCGGTATGGTATTCATGGAAGAGTTTGCCCATTGTTGAAAAAAATCCTTTCCACCACCAACTCCATGATTATTCCCAGAGATCTAGACTTTTAATAGCCAACATTTTAAACCAGACTTGTATTCTTAGTGAGGTCATGCTAGACTCCCTTTTACTTTGCATCATGTGCCCTAAGCCTTCACTTAGATTTTTGACTCTATAAATGTCCTGGTCATGCTTCCCTACCTAAAATAACTACTATAATAAAACCCACTGTATAAAGCAGCATCTATTCTTCATCGATCTTCTTGGCCTTCTCTTTTAACTCTGTTAAAATTGTGTGCTGACACTACTTACAGCTATATGTAAACTGTCTTTAAGGGATTTTTTCCAATAGCTCATGTCAGTGACTTCCTATTTAAATCTTTATGGTGCTGGCTTTCAAAGGTTTCTTGAACCTGATTTCTTTTGGTGGTAACAATTTAATAGATTATGGATACAAGTTTAACTTTTGTAATATGTTCTTTTTTTTTCTTTTAATAAGGAATAAATTTAATCTCTAAGACCTTAAGTCCCCTCTTAGTCATCTCCTTTTCTACTTTCATCACCAAGTAATCCTCCAGTTTGCTGTTGTGTCTCTCTGAAGTTAAACTGCACCCCGACACTGGTTCTTAATTCATGTGAAATACTGTCCTGTTGCCAAACATCTTAGTATCTTGCTAATCAAAGTGTATCTTTGGGTTGACAAACTTAGTATAACATGGGCATCTGTTAGAAATGAAAAATTTCAAATCTGTTGAATTAGATCTACTGAATTAGCACCTGAATTTTAGCAAGATCTCCAGGTGATCCCAATAAAATTTACATTAAATTCTAAAAAGTGCTTTCCTAACCAAAACAATTCTAATGTCACATTTAAATGGACAATGTATAAATTTAGTAATTGTTTTTCTACTTACATTTGTAATAATTTCATTCTGTTTTTCTTCTCCATCTCAGTCCAGTTGGCAGTCACCAATTATACCAATCCCCTAAATTATTTATCTTACTTTAAGGAAGAAAGAGAATAATGGGGTAAAGATACTATTAGTTTCCTTCTAATACTCCAGAGGTTGGGAGGAAAATGATTTTGAAGGATGCCAACTTTCATATTGAATAAGTAAATTAATATAAAATCTGTAGCTGATGATAGATTTGTAATAAAAATATGTAAGTACATTAAAAACCAGCTATTTATTGAGACACAATGAACACAGAACAGCAAATGTCAGTTTAGTAACATATTCACTCATTGTTTTCTCATATTCTTAAATGACTACATGACTGTATCTTCTATTTTAGTTATTAGTTCCAAAGTAATTTTTTAAATAAATGACCAAGGTTTGATAAATATATAGATATAATTCTCAGTTGCATTATAATATTGTCAGAGACTTTTCTTTAAAAATATCTCCAAGGACTTTGTTTACAACTTAGACACCCTGTGCCTGAATCATAGACTACAAGAGTCTGTCATCAGTAGAACATTACAAACCATCTTATTCTCAAACAAGTGAACAAGAAAACAAACTCTATATTATTATAACATTGGAGAGAAGGAACCCGTGGTTTGTACCTGATCTTATCTTTTCCCATGCTGTTTAAGTGAACATCAGTTGCTCTAAACAGAATAGAGATGGGAAAAGAGATGGAAACTGCAAGCATTTTTAAAGACCCCACTGAGAGTATAATGTTTTATTTCTTCTCCACGCAAAACCTTTGTATGTTCCAGGAGCATTTTTAGTCAGAGTTGGTGAGTCTGAATTAGAAAAAAGAGTTGAAAATATTTTGCCAAGACTTGCTTGTAACTCATAAATAATGGGCTAACCATTAACACCTATAAGCATATGTTTGATTTTTTTAAATGGTGACTAAGGCTGAGAAGTTAATCCTACTTTTCTACCTTTATCTTATTTTAAAATTATTTTTACTCCAACATAGTAGGAGGTAAAGTTTTCATGTGACCATCTAGTATTAAATCCTTTAAAAATACACTTTACCTTATTTATATTCTACAGAAATAATTTCTAACATTGAATGTTTACTGTGGGCCAAACACCTTTTAATATATGCTCCTTATAACTTTATGAGTTCTACGTTACGTCACTGACATTTTTTTTCTAAATGATGGAACTGAAGTAGAGAGATTATATCACTTGACAGTAATTGACTAAGTGGAATTCAGTCTCAAGCAGTATAACAAATGCTAATTATTTAAAATAAATTCAAATAAAACAGAAGAGTGTAGTAAACAAAAGATTTTCCTAAATTATTTGAAGCAATAAGTCTCCCAGCATTTTCTGAGGGGATATATGTGTGGGTTAGGGCATGACTTCAATGTTCTGGCAGGCAGTCAGTAACAGTGCCTTAGACTTCATGTCCTGTTTATGCAGAGTCTCAAAATCAAAGGTGAGAGGAGAGATAAGGTATTCTCAGGTCTTTCCTGGGCAGGTATACAGTCCTCCACATGTGCATGACCCTCTGCATTCTCTGAAATATGTTACAAGTTCCTACAGATTTCTTATTCCCCAGGGTTTTTAAAAAGTTTTTGTTTGTCTGTTTGTATTTTTAAATTTGTCCAGTATCCTGTTAGCCATAATGGGTAAACTGTGTCAGGCAGCCGTGATGCTAAAGAATGACCACTGACTTTTTTGAGAAATGCCCTGGTGACAGGGCTTTTGCATGGAGTGAGCTCTTAAGTCAAATCAAGACATGAAGAGAAGCCCAGAGAACAAAACATCTCAGGTAGCTTCCAGGTAGGTAAAATGCTCATAATTTTCTGAGGATGGGACTTTTGTAAAGTTGTATACCAGTGATAGCTCCTCCTAGAGTGATAGCTAGACTGATGGTTTTCATAGCTACAAGAGTTGCAAGGCTGTTGGTTTTTTAGGCTGCCTCAGAGCTGGAAAAGGGGGATGGGAATAAGGAAAGTTAAAATGCTATAAAACCTGCTGTTCTTACCATTCTCAAATTGATTGAACTTTAGGTAGTCACCAAGTTTTCAGCATATTGCTATGCAAACTACTCTCATAGTTTTATCTTGATACATGCTTCTGTCAGATAGTAGGTAAAGTTACTGAGTCTAAAATTTTCGTATATTAGCTATTGAAAAATACTACTAATTACCTTCTAAATGTGTCCCCTCATCCTTGAATGTCAACTTTACCAGTAATTATTCCATTGCCCTTATTTTACTTGAATGAAAATTTTATGAGCCAATCATTGAGTATATAAACAAAGGTAAACACCTCATGATAATGGACTAGACCCCTAAGAAAAACTGTGTTGTGAGAAATAACATTTAAAATAACATAATTCGATGATCCTGTGTTTACATTTTGAGCACTTTTTTCATCACTCTGATTTTTTAAAGTATATATATATATATATATATATATATGAATGACTTTTAGAGTTTTTACTTTCAAAAATAAATTTGTTAAAGCTTAGGTAATTAGCTACGCAAAAAAACAAGTTGATGCATTCCAACTAGTAAAGTTGATAGAAGTATAGAAATGGTTCTTAAGAGTTTGACTTTTGGATTCAAATGTGGCAAACCCCTCAGATTTGAAACCTACCTCAATCACTGCTAGCTGTACAGCAGAAAGCATGCATGGCACTTAACCTCTTTATTTCTCTGTGTGTTCATAAGGATGATTATAGTGACAAACTTATAGGGTTGATATGATAAGAACTGAATTAATATATGCAAAGTGATTAGAATAGTGCCTGCCCCATAGTAAACATAAAATAAATGTTCATTTTACTATTGTTACATGTAACTCCTATGGTATTTGCACTGAAATCACTTTATACCAATAAACTAGATAAGGCATCAACAGACTATATGTCCTGTGGGGCAAATCTGGTTCCATGCCTGCTTTGGTAAATAAAATTTATTTGGAATATAGCCATTTCCATATGTTTATGAATTATCTATGACTGCTTTTGTGCTATAAGCTATTAAATAGTTGCAACAGAGATTAGGCAAATATCAAAGCCTGAAATATTTACCATCTGGCCTGTAACAAAAAAGTTGCTAATCCTTCAATTATATCACCCAATAGAAGCATAGAAATCATATTGCTGGACTCTGAGCTTCCACTGGTTATTTGTGAGATAAAGGAGCATGGCCAGGAGGGTGAATAAACATTCTTGATTGGAAGTCTTACCATGGCAATACTATCAAGGTGGGGCCCTCAATTCTGAAAACTCATGAGCTTGATTTTTGTATGGCATTCAGAATATTATGAATGATATATTGGGAATATTCACACCAAGTTCTCGAGAGACTGATAATTAAACCAGAATATGAATAAATTAATTTATAATAATAAATATTGGCTAAGTAAAGCAGGTTCTGTTCTTTCTTATATAGCAGCTTACTTGGGAAGATTAATAAAATTAATACCAAAAGTATGAAGAACCCAGAAACCAGGGAAGGAACTGGAAAAATATTTCAAAGATATAACTCTGAACTAAGCAAGTTTTTTTCTCAATCTTTACATTGAGTGGTTATTAATCTTAAGACTGTTAAAGAGGAAAAAATGGTAACTAAAAATCTAAAACAAATATGAGTAAATTGAATAAAACAGTATACTAAAATAAGAGTTGACCAAGATTAGATACTACCTTTCCAGGGAATCAAGAAATGTTGAATATTCAGAAAGCTATTTAAGGCACATGACTATATCAAAGAAGAAAAGTATAGTTATCTTAATAGAAGTCAAAAATGTTTAACAAAATTAACAAAATAGATAGACCACTAGCTAGACTAGTAAGAAAAGAGAGAAGGATCAAATAGACATAATGAAAAAATGATAAAGGGGATATCATCACTGATCCCACAGAAATACAAACTACCATAAGAGAATACTATAAACACCTCTACACAAATAAACTAGAAAATCTAGAAGAAATGCATAAATTCATGGAAACATACACCCTGCCAAGAATAAACCAGGAAGAAGTTGAATCTGAATAGACCAATAACAAGTCCTGAAATTGAGGCAGTAATTAACAGCCTACTTAAAAAAAAAAAAAAAAAAAAAAAAAAAAAAAAAAAAAAAAAAAGGTCCAGGACGGATTCACAGCTGAATTCTATCAGAAGTACAAAGTGGAGCTGGTATCATTCCTTCTGAAACTATTCCAAATGATTGAAAAAGAGGGACTCCTCCCTAACTCATTTTATGAGGCTAGCATCATCCTAATACCAAAATCTGGCAGAGACACAACAAAAAAAGAAAACTTCAGACCAGTATCCCTGATGCACATCGATGTAGACATCCTCAATAAAATACTGGCAAACCGAAGCCGGCAGCACATCAAAAAACTTATCCAACATGATCAACTCAGCTTCATCCCTGGGATGCAAGTCTGGTTCAACATACACAAATCAACAAACATAATCCATCGCAGAAACAGAAACAAAGACAAAAACCACATGATTATTTTAATAGATGCAGAAAAGGCCTTTGATAAAATTCAACATCCCTTCATGTTAAAAACTCTCAATAAACTAGTTATCAATGTAATATATCTCAAAATAATAAGAGCTATTTATGACAAACACACAGCCAATATCATATTGAATGGGCAAAACTGGAAGCATTCCCTTTGAAAACCGGTACAAGACAAGGATGCTCTCTCTCACCACTCCTATTCATATAGTATTGGAAGTTCTGGTCAGGGCACTCAGGCGAGAGAAAGAAATAAAGGTATTCAAATAGGAAGATAGGAGGTCAAATTGTCTCTGTTTGCTGACGACCTGATTCTATATTTAGAAAACCCCATCGTCTCAGCCCCCAAACTCCTTAAGCTGATAAGCAACTTCAGCAAAGTCTCAGGATACAAAATCAGTGTGCAAAAATCACAATCATCCTTTTACACCAACAATCAAAAAGTAGAGAGCCAAAACATGAATGAACTTGCATTCACAATTGCTACAAAGATAGTAAAATACCTAGGAATATAGCTAACAAGAAATGTAAAAGACCTCTTTAAGGAGAACCATAAATCACTGCTCAAGGAAATAACAGAGGAAACAAACAAATGGCAAAATATTCCATCCTCATGGATAGGAAGAATCAATAACGTGAAAGTGGCCATACTGCCCAAAGTAATTTATAGAATGCCATTCCCTTCAAACTACCATTGACTTTATTCACATAATTAGAAAAAACTACTTTAAATTTCATATAGAATCAAAGAAGCCTCTGTATAGCCAAGAAAATCCTAAGCTAAAAGAACAAAGATGGAGGCATCACACTACTGACCTCAAACTCTACTACAAGGCTACAGTGACCAAAATAGCACGATACTGGTACCAAAACAGACATATAGACCAATGGAACAGAGCAGAGACCTCAGAAATAACACCACACATCTACAACCATCTAATCTTTGACGAACCTGACAAAAACAAGAAAGGGAAAGGATTCCCTATTTAATAAATAGTGCTGGGAAAACTGGCTAGCCATATGCAGAAAACTGAAAACTGGACCCCTTCCTTACACCTTACACAAAAATTAACTCAAGATGGTTTAAAGACTTAATTGTAAAACCCAGACCATAAAAAATCCTAGAAGAAAACCTAGGCAATACCATGCAGGACATAGGCATGGGGAAAGACTTCATGATGAAAGCACCAAAAGCAATTACAACAGAAGCCAAAATTGACAAATGGGATCTAATTAAATTAAACGGCATCTGTACATCAAAATAAACTGTCATCAGAGTGACCAGAGCTTACAAAATGGGAGAAAGTGTTTGCAATGTACCCATTTGACAAAGGTCAATATCCAGAATTTACAAGGAACTTAAATTTACAAGAAAAAAACAACCCCATCAAAAAGCGGACAAAGAATATGTCTTCTCAAAAGAAGACACTGATGTGACCAACAAACATATTTAAAAAAAAAAAAAAAAAAAAAAGCTCAGCATCACTAATGATTAGAGAAATGCAAACCAAAATCACAATGAGATACAAGCAAACCGAATCCATGCCAGGCAGAATGGTAATGATTAAAAAGTCAAGAAACAATAGATGCTGGAGAGGCTATGCAGAAATCGGAATCCTTTTACCCTGTTAATGGGAATGCAAGTTGAAGACAATATTGTGATTCCTCAGGGATCTAGAACCATAAATAACATTTGACCCAGCGATCCCATTACTGGGTATATACCCAAAGGAATATAAATCATTCTACTGTAAAGACACATGCATGCGTATGTTTATTGCAGCACTATTTACAATAGCAAAGTCATGGAACCAACCCAAATGCCCATCAATGATAGACTGGATAAAGAAAATGTAGTACATATACACCATGGAATACTACACAGCCATAAAAAGGAATGAGAGTATATCCTTTGCAGGGGGGCATGGATGAAGCTGGAAGACATCATCCTCAGAAAACTAACACAGGAACAGAAAACCAAACACTGCATATTCTCACTCATAAGTGTCAGTTGAACAATGAGAACACATTAACACACGGAGGAGAACAACACACAGCAGGGCTTCTTGGGGGTTGGGGGAGAGGGAAGGGAACTTAGAGGATGGGTCAATAGGTGCAGCAAACCACCATGGCACACGTATACCTACATAACACACCTGCACGTTTTGTAAATGTATCCCAGAACTTAAAGCAAAAAAAAGAAAAGAAAAAAAATTTAACATCTTCAACTGAAAAAAGAATTCTTAGTAAAGTTATGAAAAAATAATCTTTCTCAAAAAACATTGCATATTCATATTATGCTTATTAATGATATACCTACAATTATAATTTTAAATTCCAACAGCAAATTAAGGTTGCACAGTATGTTGAAAATTATTTTGGTATTTAATGCAATGCAATAGTTTAAGAAAATTGAATAGGCAGTGTAAATATGTAAAATAGAAAATATATATTTTTTCAGTTATAAAACTGCCTGCCTAGAGAATCTGGTAGAACCAACTGAAAATACACACACACACACACACACACACACACACACACACACACACACACACACGTATGTGTGTGTATAAATGCACACACATATATATGTATAAGTATTAACATTTATGTATCATTTATCAGTAGTAAATGGGAGAAAAATGGTATTTTTAAAGTTATTTGCAATAGAAAAAAATATATATAAAGTCTCCCGAGCAAATTTTTCAAGAGATGTATTTAAGACTACTCTTCTCTACTTTCAGCTACATCCAAGACATTCCTGTGACAGTTACCTCTCTATCTATCAGAACCATGTACAGCCAACAACTGTGAGAACTGTGTTGGCCTGTACTTCTAGTGGAAGCCGTCTCCAGTCAAGAGCTGGATTCTATTGGAGTCAAGCTGTCTCTTCTCTCAGAGATTCTCAAAACTATATCACTCACTGTTTCAGTCATTTACTGAAAGTTTAAACACGTTTATCTGTCTTTTAGTTTACTACCAACCTCATTGTCCTCTGTATTTGATTTCCTCTTAATAAAATTCACCATTTTTTCACCTTCCTAACAGCCGTTTCTCCTATCTTCTGTAATTCTATACTTGATCTGAACATTTCCTCTGTTTCCTGCTTCCCATATGAAGTCATTGCTTCCCCTGAAGCCCTTTTAGGTAAGGGCTGTGTCGTCTCTCACATCCTACCTACTTCTGTTCCTCCCACCCAGTGCCACTTTAAAATAAAAATGGGAAAAATTCCAAACAAAAAAAACTTGCTTCTTTGAGCTTATATCATACAATAAAAATTTTAATTTCCTTCCTCATCACTTTTACTTGTTGAACTTCAGATCACTGTTTCTAGTTTATTTAAGATATTGAAAACAAGAGAGTAATCTTCTCCTTTGTTAGAACTTGTTAACAAATTATAACTTGTCCTCTAAGATGTTTCCAAGAGTTTTGGTAGCAGATGTGATGGGTACTGAACTAGGAATCAGAAGTTCTCCACCCCTTTCAGGAATTCTTTAAGAGACGTCCCATCTTGTAGTGTATAGGATGGAGCTGAAACATTTTTATGATATTACATAACAGTGTGTCTTTAAAGATGAAGCTCTCAGAGTGACCTGGATTCAATTAATACATAAAATGGGATGGTGTGTTGAACCAAATGTTCAAAAAAAAAAAAAAAAAAAAAAAAAAAAAACCTTTAGATCTGAAATTCTATGATGGAATGAGTTTTCAAAATAATCCAAACTTAGGTTCCATTTTAACAGGATAGAACCCTTATTGAGAAGGTACTTTCAGAAGTACAGAGACATTATTGGGCTGTGATGGTATTGGGCTCACCTTGCACTTGGCAGGATGTAACTAAGGAGGTCTGGTTGCCTGGACTAAGCAGGTTTTTTTGAAAATGTGCACACTTGCAGGTTAAAGCTTTAAAAAGCTTTTAAAAACATTTTAGCTGTTTCTTTACGACACTTTGAAAACTATTTTTATCCTTCTTGGATCAAGATGGTTTATAAACAATAAAAACTTAACAAGGACTGTATTATAGCATTTTACAGATAGAAAATTGAAACATAAAGCAGTTAAATTAAACTATATATTTATCTGAACCCATTGCATAAGAGAAAACATAAGGAAAAAAGAGGATTTAGGCTCTCTAGCTTCTGAGAGCACATTCTAATTCTAAAGCCACTCTTTCTTCACAGTGATATTGTAGTTATTATTCATTTTCTTGCATTTGTGATTTTCTATGACTGTGTTATCCTGATGAAATGGTCACACAAAATATACTGCATTACATTGTCAGGTCATCATATAATGTAGTCATTTCATCCTCCTAGTATTTAATGAACATAAAACCTCTCCTTCAATTTCTATTTTGTTTTTTATTTTTTTATTTTGGGAGATAAATATATTCAAATACACATGCAGAACTACACACATACAGAGACACGCACATATATATGCATTAATGTATATTTATGTGTCTTTAATGATATATGTGTATTTTTACATAGTTTGTAGTTACATAAACATATCTTCATTTTATAAAGATATATTTGTATACATTATACATGTGTATTTATATGCACCTATTAAACAGAAAACATCCTCAAAACGTAGATGCACAGATCAGTGATTTCTCACAGAATGAATGCACGTATCTACCAGGTAAACAAAAAGAATATTGGTGGTACCTTAAAAGCCTCTCACATATACCCCTACCCTCCAACTGTCACTCCATTCTTCCCTCCAAAGGTGTGCACAGTTTTTTTTCACATGGTCCTAGAGAAACACTAACTTGTACATTTCCAAATTAGAGGATATTCCAGAGACCATATAGCACAGACTCAGTGAAGTTTATATTGTTTGCAACGATGCGTGGGAAGATGGTAAAATAGCTTTTGCTATTCAGTCCATCAACTGAACATTAAAGTATTGGGGTGATGACAGAAGAACCAATGTCAGCCTGCCCTGGAGTGGCCTGTCACTCAGGCTGTAAATCAGCGTCCTTGGCTCTCACTGGCACTCACATGTCTCTCCCCATTCTGACCTAGAAGAGCCTCATTTCCTTTGTTCTGTCACAGTTCCAGGGCAGGAGGAGAGACGAGTTTCCAACCCAAATTAGCTTGTTTGCAACATTCATGCCCAAATTAAAAACAGGCAGCCTGGCTGACTAAAGAGTTCCCATTTTCTTCTCAAGTTTTGATAGAAAATATGCCCTGAAGGGAAAATAAGCAGGGACAAAGGATTAGAAAACAAAATCATCTAATGATCAAAACTACCTTTCCCATTATTTGGACAAGTGGCACTCAGAATGGAGCAGATCTCTAACAACCAGTGAGTAACCACCAATCCTTCCACGGGGTGACAGAGAAACTACACAGAAAACTTTTTATTCTTGAATCAAGGGAAACAGTTTTAGAACACAGTAGAAAATGTATAGTTGTATACTCATCATGAAGAAATACGTTATGAAGAATTCTGTTGCGATAATTATGGAAATAAGACTTTTAATGGCTGAAATGGAGAGAATTCAGGATTTTCATAAATCAATATTCAACATAGTTCTAATTGACACTATTAACAATAAAGGAGATATCACATATGATATGAGGTGCAACTTTTTAGAAGAAACAGTTGTGTTCCCAGGCATAAAGTTCAAATTCCAGATTGAAATTAAATCAGTAGTTATCACCTAGGGCAGAACTTCCTAATTTTATAGCGTAATGCCAAGGGAAATTTGGTTTATTATGCTATGTTTTAACCAGTTCTGTCAAGCAGCCATATAAATACATAAGTCTTATAATAAGTTATAATTAAAAAAGCATAGATTTTATTTGATGAGTAATTACTTTTATCCAAGTTACTAATGACTAGTAAACAAGGATTTTTTAGGGAAATAATATTTTTCATGAAGTACTTTGAGTTAAGGGTTAATTTCTGGCCATGACTAATATAAGCCTGCCTGAGAAAATGAGCTCAGAGTCCTGTTTCTTTAGAAATTACCAAATAAAGACAACTGTAGAATATGCTATTTGTCTTGCTCTCTGAGAAACCTTTGAGCTGTGGGGCTTCTGATCTAGGGGAGCTCTGGTTGCCCTGCAGACCTTGGGCTCACATGTCTAGATCTGTACCTCTGTGTCATGGTGACCCACACTCACTCTGCCACTCATCTGCAGCAACTGCATTCTCCATGTGGGTGAAGGCACACTGTGTGACACTAGTGTTTGCAGTGATGGGTAGAGATCAGATAGCCTCATTAACAATGGGTTTAGAAGCCTGCAGCTTTGTACAGCAGTACACTGTAGGACGAGGCTTATTTTGTTGAGGCCATTGCCAATACTTGATGCAAAATAGAAGAAGCTGTTGCTAATTGGTGAGTGCTGCATAATACAGAGGGAGGGATAGCAAACCAGTGATATCAGTTCCCCTACCCCAATGCCCCACAATTACCTCCTTTAAATTTTCCTTGTGTGCCACTGATTGATTTAGGAAAGAAAAAATCAAGGAAATTTTTCCCCTAAGGAAGGCATTTTTATGTGTTGTGGCTCAGATCCTCTTCTAACACTGTGCTATTTTTGTAAACATGCAAAATGTAGATTCAATAGAATGCAAAGTAAATTGTGTTAAGACATTTTCTTATTTTTATTTTATTTATATTGTCTGTGCAGGTGTTTTTTATTTAGTTGTCTAGTATACCTTTTTGTTTATATTTTACCAGTGTTTGTACTTTACAAACATATCTGATGGTCCAGTGTAGCTATTTTTAAGGATGAGGTGTGAAATGAAAAGTTTCTAGGCTTGGGTCAAAGGAAAATTCTGATAAGGTTAAAGATGAGGGAGAAAAGCCATCTTGTGGATCCTTTCACTGCATCAGTGCAACATGGGGTGCAGATGAAGGTTATTTATACAATGGATGTCACTTGGGCTTTAAATAAGTTGGCAGCTTAAACTGTTTTCTTCTATTGTGCATCAGTTGTGGCAAATTCAAGTGAAGCAATGGTTCCAGCAAAATTGAAAAGACACCTGCACAATTATGTGATAAGAAAAGTTGAGAGTTATGTTAAAAGGTGATTACCACTTAGAAGAAAACGGAGCAAAGCTTTCATGTAAAAAAAAGAACATTTAATAAAAGGTTCAGGGCACAAGATTTTTAGTAGTATATCTTATTATTCAGAAAAGGAAAACTCACAATATTGATGAGAAACTAATAATGTCAACATGACAAATTATAGTGAATAAAATCCTAGAACAGGATGTAAAAAATAAATAGAAGAGGATCCTGTGAGAGTACAGTAAGTTAATGTACAAACAGCCTCTGTATCTATGGGTTCCACATTCGTGTATTCAACCAACCACAGATAAAAAAATATTTTTTTCAAATTGCTCTCGTACTGAACATATACAGATGTTTTTCTTGTCATGATTCCCTAAACAATATAGGATAATAATTGTTTACATAGGATTTACCTTGTGTTAGGTATTTTAAGTAATCTAGAGATTATTATAATATATGGAAAAATGTGCATAGGTTATATGCAAATACTACATGACTTGTGCATCCTCGAAATTTGATATCCACTGGATGTCCTGGAACCAATCCCCCACAGATACTGAGGGACAACTGTATTGATGACATGTCACATAATGCCAAAGCTCTTTCATGTAAAAACTCAAAAACCACAGCTTCTGTATTCAGTTATGATTAGTCAACATATTTTAATGATATGTATTATATTGAAGCAATGGTAAGATTGGTAAAGGGTGGTGAAATTGAAGAAAACATTTTCTGTTACAAAGAGCTGCCTAAAACAAGCAAAGGCCATGATCTACTTAATGTTTTTACTTCTACCCAGAATTCAGATCTCTCAGAGAGACGGTGCTGCCATCTATTCTTACTGTGCTCTAGCAGTAATTTGTTCAATGGCACTTTTTCTTTTCTTGTCAGAAGAGAAAAGGTTTTGTTTTCACAATACACTGCTTTCTTCACAGGGAAGTGATCGTGTCAAAATCTCTTAGAAATGACATTTTAAAATTATGGATGATGCCAGAGAAATGGCCAATGTTATTAAACAAAGGTCAATTCATCTGAGATTTAAGGAAAAAAAATGAGACAACCTAGGCAAAGAGCACATAAATCTCCTGATACATTTCCAAAATCTGGTGGCTTAGCAGAGTAAGAGTTTTTAACAGGGGGTTTGAGTTGAAGAGTAAATTAAAGATGGTCAGATCCAGTGGCAGAAAATCAGTAAGGACATAGCTGAACCCAACAATGCTATCAATCAGCGGGATATAATTGACATGTATAGACTACTTCATTCAACAAGAGCAGAATACACATTCTTTTCAGGCTCCCATGGGATGTGCATCAAGATAGGCCATATTCTGGACCATAAAACATACTTTACCAAATTTAAAATAATAGAAATGATACAGTGTCTGCTTTCAGACCTCTACAGAGTTAACTAGTAATCAATAACAGAAAGACAATGTAAAAATCATTAAATACATGGAGATTAAACAACACACTTCTAAACAATACATGGAACAAGGAAGAAATATCAAAAGAAAAAAGGTTTTGAACTAAGAAAAAACGAAAATATGACTTATCAAATTTGTAGAATGCAGCAAAAGCCGTGCTTAAAGGGAAATTTGTGTCATTGAATGCAGACATTAAAAATGAAGCAATATCTGGCCGGGTGCGGTGGCTCATGCCTGTAATCCCAGCACTTTGGGAGGCCAAGGTGGGCAGATCACCTGAGGTCAGGAGCTCGAGATCAACCTGAGCAACATGGTGAAACCCCATCTGTAGAGGGCTGCGTGCTCGCAAACGAGACGTTCCCGATAAGCCCTGCTCTTGCAAACAAAGCAGGACGGTCCTTCTCTGCAAACAGGAAGGGCAAAGGAGCCAGCTGTAAACAGTGGGCTCTGGGAACTGGTCAATGTTTACCGATCTTGGGAGTCAACGAAAGGTCAGAGAAGCAACACGTGCCCTGTGACTTGGTAACATTCCACAAACGGCTGTATAAAATAAAGCAGAGTGTGACCTTCCGTGCGGCCGCCATGTATGTCTTGTCCTGATTTGTCTTGTGTGTTCATTCCTTTGTTTAGGAAACACGCGGACCCCAACACCCGTCTCTACTAAAAATACAAAAATTAGCTGGATGTGGTGGTGGGCAACTGTAATTCCAGCTACTTGGGAGGCTGAAGCAAGAGAATCACTTGAACCCAGGAGGTGGAGGTTGCAGTGAGTCGAGATCATGCTACTGCACTCCATCCTGGGGGATGGAGTGAGACTCTATCTCACAAAAATGAAAAAGCAGAAATACCTAAAATTAACCATGTAACTGTCCACATTATAAAACAAGAAAAAGAAGAACAAACTAAATCCAAAGTGAGCAGAAAAAAATAAATAATACACATTAGAGAATAAATTAATAAAGTTGAAACCAGGAAATCAATAAATAAAGTTGACAAAACCAAAAATTGGTTCTTTGAAAAGTTCAATAAATGTGATAAGTTTCTAGCCAGGCTCACTAGGAACCAAAAGCATGAATTACTAATATCAGAAATGACAGAAGGGACATCACTACATAAGTGGAAGTATTATAAAGGAACAACATTAACAAATTTATGGTCACAAGTTTGATAACTAAAATGACATGGACAAATTCCTGAAAAGATGCAATCTGCAAAAACTCACACAAGAAGAAATAAATTATCTAAATAGATCTACATTATTAAAGAAATTGAATCAAGAATTAATAACCTTCCAAAACAGAAAATATTAGGTCCAGATAGGTTCGCTGGTGAATCCTACCAAATATTTATGATAGAAATTATATCAATTCTCTGCAATTTTTTTTAGAAAATAAATACATAGTGAATACTTCCTCATTTATTCTGAGGACAGAATTTTCCTAACACCATAAACAGACAAAAATTACAAAAAACTATAGACTAATATCTCTCATGAACATAGATGCAAAAACTCCTCAAAAACTTTAGCAAATCAAATCCAATAATGTATACAAAGAATTGTACACTATAACCAATTAGTGTTTATCCCAGGTATGTGAGACTGACTCAACATTCAAAAAGAATTAATGTAATTCATCACATCAATATGCTAAAAAAGAAAAATCGGCCGGGCGCGGAGGTTCATGCCTGTAATTCCAGCATTCTGGGAGGCCGAGGCGGGCGGATCACGAGCTCAGGAGATAGAGACCATCTTGGCTAGCATGGTGAAACCCCGTCTCTACTGAAAATACAAAAATTAGCCGGGCGTGGTGGCTGGGGCCTGTGGTCCCAGTTACTCGGGAGGCTGAGGCAGGAGAATGGCTGAACCTGGGAGGCGGAGCTTGCAGTGAGCCCATGGCGCCACTGCACTCCAGCCTGGGTTACAGATGAAGACCCTGTCTCAAAAAAAAAATAAAAAAGAAGAGAAATCATATTCTTCTATCAATAGATGCAGAAAAAGTATTTGACTAAATTCAACACACATTCATAATTTTTTAGGAAATCTCAATAAGCTAGAAATAGAGGGGAGCTTCCTCAACTTGATAAATAATATTTTTTAGAAACTGACAGCTATAAACTTTCTCACCAAGACAAGGTAAGGATGTTCCCTCTTACCACACCCTTTCAACATTATACTGAAAGTCCTAGATAATGCAATAAAACAAGGAAAGGAAATAAATGGTATATAGATTTAGAAGGAAGAAATAATCTTTTTTAGTGGATAATATGATTGCCTATGTCAAAAATGTGAAAAAATGACAAAAATTCTTCTGGAACTAATAAGTGGCTATAATAAGGCTGCACAATATATAAGGTTCATTTACTAAAAAAAGGTCGCTTTTCTACATACCAACAATGAATAAGTAATATTTGACATTAAAAACACATAAAAGAAAAATTACAAAACTCTGTTGAGAAAAATCAAAGAACTAAATAAATGAAAAACTATTCCATACTCATAGGTGGGAAGACTCAATATTGCCAAGATGTCCCTACTTTACAATTTGAGCTATAGCTATAGGTTCAGTACAATTCCAGTCAAAATCACCCCAAGTTATTTTGCGGATATTGAAAAACTAATTCTAAAGTTTATATGGACAGGCAAAAGACCCAGGATGACCAACACAATATTGAAGAATTTGTGTTGGAGAACTTACACTAACTGATTTCAAGACTTACTATAAAGATACTGTAATCAAGACTGGGACATTGTTAAAAGAACAGATAAATATATCAATGAAATAGAATAGAGAACCCATAAATAGACCCACATGAATATCATCGACTAATCTTTGACAAAGAAGAACAAGTGATATGGAGAAAAGATAGTCGTTTTAACAAATGGAACTGGAGAATTTAGACATTCATGTGCAAAAAAAAAAAAAAAAAAAAAAAATGAATCTAGAGATGGATCTTAAACCCTTCACAAAAATTAACTTAAAATGGATCACAGATCTTTATTTGTAATTTCTGAAAGCTAGAGGCAGCCAAAATGTCCTTCAGTAGGTAACCTAATAAATCAAGTGTGATACATCTAGACAATGGAATATTATTCACTAATTTAAAAATGAGCTATCAAGTCATAAAAAAGACATGAAGGAAACTTAAATGCATATTACTAAGTGAAAGAAGCCAATCTGAAAAGGCTATGTACTGCATGATTCCAACTATATGACACTCTGGAAAAGGCAAAACTGTGTCGACAGTAAAACCATTAGTGGTTGCCAGGACTTGGAGGCTTGGAGTTATGAATATGCAGAGTACAGAGGATTTTTAGGACATTGAAAATACTCTGTATTTTACTATAGTGGTGTACACATGTCTTTTAACATTTGTCTAAGCTCATAGAATGTATAACACTACGGGCAAATCCTAATGCAAAGTATGAACTTTAGGTGATAATATGTCAACATAGGTTCATCAACTGTAATGCATGTACCACTCTGGTTGGGGATGTTGATAATAGAGGAGGCTATGCATGTGTGGGGAAAAGGGGTATATGGAGTATCTCTTTACCCTCCTCTCAATTTTGCTGTGAACCTAAAACTGCTCTTTAAAAATATTTTAAGTGAATTAAAATAGTACCTTCAAAATATGGGAGGCCAGATTTTGAACAAAATATCTGTGAAAGCCAGTTACTTAACAGACTTTTTTTTTTTTAATAACATGAGCCAATTCAAGTTTTTGCAAACCACTGAAGAAAATGTTTTGACTTCACTTAACAAATTTGTTAGCTTAAAACAAAACAGAACAGAATCTTTAGGGAAAAAATGCAGTAAAAGAAAATCTTAAAAGGCTTCCACAGCTTCTTGGGACTAAGAGTGGGAAAGATATCAGCAAGTCTCAAATCATATAAAAAACCACCTGGAAAAACTGAAAAACAAATCTAGATGGTGATTTCCCTCTCATTCAACATAAATGTATAGCTAGGTGAGGGATCATTTCTCTTAATCTTCTGCTGATACTGACTTTGACGCAAGAAAAAGCACTTTATGAGATGCAGCTAATCATACATTCAAGATAAGATGTATTGATTTTTACTCTAGATGAGTTCTAGATTTCTGTGAAAGAAGCATTTCTTGCCATTTTTAAGAAAACAGTGGACATTTTTGCTGTGGTTTTCAACCTCTTTCATGTAGGAGAAACAGCTTGCTTACAAAAATCAACAGCAAGAACAGAATAAACTCATTTCACTAGAAAATGAAATCTATGTGTAGTTGTGTCATGTTTGATTCATAATTGAATGAAATAAACTGATCAGTAACTATGTACAGGTTTCATGTGAGAGAGTAACATAATTTTAGTTTTAGTTTCAAAAACAGCGTTTTATACACATGTCTAAGTCAAACAGACATTATTTTAAAATCTGTATATGTTAATATCACATAGTATTAAAATATTTAATATTATTAACACCGTGGTATGTATTTGGACCTGATCATGTAACTTACAAAGATACTATTTTTACAAAGTCCTGTGTGAAATTTTGTCTTTGGCCACATTTAATTCATATTTATTTGCTTACTATTTATTAGTATTACTATTTGTACTTTGCCAATAAATTTTAATGCAATAAATTAATTTACTTTCTTTTAAATCTAATGGGCATAATTGTAAAAACTGAAATTTCACTTTGGCTTACACCAGTTATTTAACAAATTTATCTGTCTTTTGGATTTTCAAGTTTTATGAAAATAGAAAGATATCATAAAAGTAAGCTAAGTCTCCACTATACATAAAGCAAAAACTGAAAGAATTTTGAAATTGATTATTCAACAGTGATAACCGGGGACTTTCAGTACCTCATTCTAAATAACAGATACACTAAAAAAAAAAAAAAAAAAAGGATATAGAAATAACACCCATCTTTATAGGGCACTCTAGGCAATACGCAGAATTTATATTCTACTGAAGCACAAATTGAACATTCTACTTGGATAGACTACATGCTATGCTGTAAAATAAGTTGCAATAAATAGAGGAATAAAATCAAGCAAAGAATATTTTCCAACCACAACAGAATTAAATTCGAAATCAACAACAGAAGGAAATTTTGGAAGTTTGTGATGTGTGGATATTAATAACACACTCCTAAATAACCAATACAAAACAGAAGAAATAATAAATTAGAAAATACTGTAAAACGAATTAAAACAAAACTACAGCATGCTAAAAATACAAGATACAACTAAATTAGTGTTTAGATAGAAATCTGTAGTTTTAAACACTTATATTTAAAGAGAAGTTAGATCTTAAAATAACTTCCACCATATGAAACTGGGGAAAAAGAAAGAACAAACTAAACTCAAAGCAAGTTAAACACAGGATATACTGAGGACAAGAGAGAAATAAATGATACAGATAATATAAAAAGAATAAACTTAAAAAAAAATGGTTCTTTGAAAGATCAACAAAACTGATAAAACTTGAACTAGATTGACCAAGATTATAAAAGAGAAAACCTGAACCACTAAATCAGAAACAAAAGGTAGGAACATCACTAATTATCTTAAAGAAATAATAACGTATTAGTACCATGTTACGATGAATAATTATTTGTCAACAAATTAGATGATTGTGATGAAAAGGTCAGATTTATAGAATGACACAAATAATCTCAACAGACTCAAGAAGAAATAGGAAATCTAAATAGATCTATATAGCAAGTAAAGAGATTAAGTAATTATATATATATATAACAGCAAAGAAAATTTTAGGACCACAGGACTTCACTGTTAAATTCTATAAAACACAAAAGACTAATGAATAGCAATCCTTCCAAAACTCTTTGCCAAAACAGAAAAGGAGGCAACATATCTCAAGTCAATTTATTGAAACCAGTATTATTCAAATTCCAAAAACAAAGACATCACAAGAAAGCAAAATACAGATTAATTTCTTATAAATGAAGTGCAAAAGTCCTAAATAAATTACTAGCAAACCGAATCCAGCAACACATAAAAACACCATGATCATGTGGGATTGATCTCAGGAATGCAAGACAGCTCAACGTATGAAAATCAATCAATGTAATATACCACCTTAATAGAAGCAAAGGATAAAAGCCACCTGATTATCTCAAGAGATAGATACAGTATTTTACAAAATTCAATGCCCTTTCATGATTAAAACAACAACATTTAACAAATTAGGAAAAGAAGGGAACTTCCTCACTCTAAAAAAAAAAAACAGAAATATGTGGAAAAGCTACAGCTAACATCATAATTAGTGGTGAAAGAGTGAGCACTTTTCACAAAAGATCAGAAACAGAACAAACATATTTGCTTTCACTACTGCTATTAAACTTTTTTGTTTGTTTGTTTGTTTTTTGAGACAGAGTCTCGCTCTGCTGCCCAGGCTGGAGTGCAGTGGTGCGACCTGGGCTCACTGTAAGTTCCGCCTCCTGAGTTTAGGCCATTCTCTTGCCTCAGTCTCCCATGTAGCTGGGACAGGGTTTCACCGTGTTAGCCAGGATGATTTCCATCTCCTGACCTCGTGATCCGCCCACCTCGGCCTCCCAAAGTGCTGGGATTACAAGCGTGAGCCACCAGCCACCTACCCGGCCTGTTTCTTTTTTTTTTTTTTTTTTTTTTTTGAGATGGAGTCTGGCTCTGTCACCCAGGTTGGAGTGCAGTGGCACCGTCTCAGCTCACTGCAACCTCCGGCTCCCAGGTTCAAGCGATTCTCCTGCCTCCGCCTCCTTAGCAGCTGGGATTACAGGCTAGGCGCCACCACGCCCAGCTGATTTTTGTATTTTTAGTAGAGATGGGGTTTCGCCATGTTGGTGAGGCTAGTCTCAAACTCCTGACCTCGTGATCCCCCTGCCTTGGCCTCCTAAAGTGTTGTGATTACAGGCATGAGCCACCGCGCCAGGCCTGCTATTAAACTGTTTAACTGGAGAGTCTAATCACAGCAATTGGGTAAGAAAATGAAATAAAGGCATCCATTATCTTGTATACAGAAAATCCTAAGGAATCCACAAAAATAATTACTAGAACTAATGAACCCATTTGCCAAAGTTGCCTGATAGACAATCAATATACAAAAAATAGTGATATTTTTATACACTTGTAAGGAAGCATCCAAAAATAAAACTAAAAACACAATTCCATTTATAATGGCATTAAAAGGACAAAAGACTCAGGGATAAATTTAACAAAATAATTGTACAATGTGTCCACAATTAAAGATTAATTTTTTTAACTAAGGATTAAGTTTTGAAAATATTGTTGAAATAGATTTTAAAAATCATAAACAAACAGAAAGATATCCTATGTTTTTGGATTAAAGACAACATTTTTAAGATGACAACATTCCACAAATTGATCACCAGATTCAATGCAGACGTATCAAATTTTCGACTGCTTTTTTTTGCAGAAATTCATCAGTTCATTTTAAAAGTCACATGTAAATGCAAGAACTCGGCATAGCCAAAACAATCTTGAAAAACAGAAGAATAACTTGGAGGACTCTAACTTCCCAAATTCAAAACTTACATCAAAGCTAGAGTTAGTGAAGCATAAAGTATACATAAAGCACAAATAAAAAAAGCAAAAAACTAGATAATTTACATAAACTGAACTTCGTCAAACTTAAAACGCTTTCTGTGCAAAAGGACAATATCATTACAGTGAAAAGACAACCCACAGTATGGGACCAAATATTGTAAATCATTTATCTGATAAGAAACTTGTATTGGAATGTATAAATGATCCTTACAACTTGGCAATACAAAGACAATTAACCCAATTTTAAAATGGTCAGAGAACCTAAGCTGACACTCCTTCAAAAGAGATATGCAAATGGTCAATAAACAGAAAAACGATGCCCAAAATATTACTTGATATAGTTTGGATGTTTGTCCCCTCCAAATACCATGTTGAAATGTAATCCCCAGTGTTGGCAGTGGGATCTGGTGGGAGGTGTTTTTACACTGAAATCAACTATTTTTATTTTTTATCCACTTTTCATGAGCCTGAAAGTGTTCGGTTCTTAAACGTTTTCCAACATTCAATTTTGGTGATTTACATTCAATATTTCTACCTGGGTAGCAACACAACATAATCATAATAGATTACTTTTTAATGTTTTGAATTTAATACATAATACAAAAAAGTATGTATAAGATATGTCAGGTATAAAGAAACATAATGAAAAACATTCACATGCCCATCCTGTTTTTTTTTAAATTAACATAATTTTGAGTTCCTTGCATACTTTCTCATCCTATATTTCCTCTACAATTTTTGCAGTATGTTTTCAAATTTGTGTGTAGTGTTTACATTATTGTTCCCTTCTATAAATTCATAAAGATAATCTCCTGCATTTAAAGATTGTACAATTTTTTGTTTTATGTTTAAATGTTTATGATTTATGTTTAAATCTCCAATTACCCAAAATAGTTGTTTGTATATTTTACGTAGTATGGGACTTGATCTTATTTTTCCCTACCCAACTAACCATTGTTTTACTAACATTTATTGAAAATTCCATTTTCCACTTATCTGCAATATCAGCTATTTTCTAAATCACTTCCACGTTCATATTTAATCAGTCAATATGTTTATTCCCATACCAACACTACTTTCAATACTTATATATTAATACAACTTTATAAAGTTTTTTAAATATCTGATAAAGCAAGTCTCCTGCTTACACATAGCTTATTGGTTCACGTTCAAGAACTGTATTGCCAATCTCTTCGACATGTTGATTTCCTTTCTTTTGTATATATACCCAGCAGTGGGATTGCTGGGTCATATAGTACTTCGAATTTTAATTTTTTGAGAAACCCCCATGCTGTTCTCCATAGTGGCTAAACTAATTTATATTTCTACCAACAGTGTACAAGGGTTCCCCATTCTTCAGATCCTCATCAGCTTCAATATTGCCTGTCTTTTGGATCTGAGTCATTTTAACTGGGGTGAAATGATATCTTAAGAAAGATTTGATTTGCATTTCTCTGATTAATGATGCACTGTTCATATACCTGTTGGTCACTCATATGTCTTTTTTGAGAAAAGCCTATTCAGATCTTTGCCAATTTTTAAATCAGATTATTTGATATTTTCCTATTGAGTTGTCTGAACTCCTTATATATTCCAACTATCAATCATCAGATGACTAGTTTGCAAATATTTTCTCCCATTCTGTGGGTTGTCTCTTCCTTTCGTTGTTTCCTTTACTGTGTAGAGGCTTTTTACATTTATGTGAGTCCATTTGTCTACTTTTGTTAACAATGCTTTTGAGGTGTTACATAATAAATCTTTGCCCAATTTCCTGAAGAGTTTCTCCAATGTTTTCATTTAGTAATTTTATAGTTTCAGGTGTTAGATTTAAGTCTTTAATCCATTTTGATTTGATTTTTGTATACTGCAAGAGACCAGGGTCTAGTTTTATTCTTTTGCATATGGATATTCAGTTTATGGCAACACTATTTATTAAAGAGACTGTCCTTTCCTCGGTGTATGTTCTTGGCACCTTTGTTGAAAATGAATTATTTGTAGATGTGTGGATTTATTTCTGGATTCTCTATTCTGTTCCAATAGTCTATGAGTCTGTTATTATGACAGTGCCATACTGTTTTGATTACTATAGCTCTGCAGTATATAATTTGAAATCAAGTAATGTGATTCCTTCAGTTTTGCTATTTTAATTCAAGATGGTTTTGGCTATTCTGGGTCTTTTGTGGTTCCATATAAATTTTAGGATTATTTTTCCTATTTATTTGAAGAATGTCATTGGCATTTTGATAGGAATTGCACTGAATCCGTAGATTGGTTTGTGTACCATGGACATTTTAACAATATCGTTTCTTCCAATCCATGAACATAGAATATCATTCCATTTGTGTGTGTGTTTTTCTTCTTCTTTTTTTTTCATCAGTGTTTTATAGTTTTCTTTGTAGAGCTCTGTCATTTATTTGGTTGAGTTTATTCCTTGGTATTTTCTTTACAGCTTTCATAAATGGTATTACTTTCTTGATTTCTTTTTCAGAATGTTCACTGTTGGCATATAATATAGAAATGCTCTGAATGCCTGGTGATCTGTCTGGTTGTGAAACAGAGAAAGACCCCTTGCACCCTTTCTGCACAAAAATGGTAGAGGGCCTCATATTACTAGTCCATGTGAATGGGTGCTTCAAATGCCTGGAGATCTGTCTGGGTGTGAAGTGAAGAGGGCTCCACTGTACCACGATCTATGCACAGGAAGGGTAGATGGCTTACGCTGCTGATTTGAGTGAGGGAGTGCTCCAAATGCCTGGGGATCTGCCTGGGTGTGGAGTGAAGAGGATATCACTACACCACAATCTATGTACAGCAAGAGTGGGACAGCTCAGGCTGCTGTTCCAGGGAAGTGTGTGCTCCTAATGCCTGGAGTTCTGTCTGGGGGTGGAGTGAAGAGGGCCTTGCTGCTCTACCATACCAGGGGAGCAGGCTGAGGCACCCAGCAATGAAACATGCAGATCAGTTTCATATCTCCAAGCTGGCCCTGCCTGCAAGTCTCACAGCCCAGGAGAAACTGCAGCCATTGCAGCACTCCTCCTGTCCCAGGCCTGAGATGCAAGAAAGCACAGTTCCAGTGCCTGCTGCTGAGGTTCTTTCCACAATTGTGGCTGTGCAGGCCCCTAACCTGCTCTAGAGCAAGTGCTCCCACTTCTGGCCCAAGACAGAATGCCTGCATGGCCATTCTTTGTCTGGGTTGCCAAAGAGCGACTGACCTTTTATGTGCCTTGGATTAACAATGGCACACTGCTCTAAATCCTGGGTCTGGGAAAATGTCTGCACCTTTCCCTGGTGTCTTTTTCTCTCAGTGCTTCCAAGCCTCTCACCATGTTATCTCTTCAAGACTTGAGAGAAACGAAATACTCTCCATAGGCCTGGGTTGCTCCAGATCCCCAGAAAGAAGGTGAGTCACAGAGGAAGGCTCTCTGCCTCTCTCACGTACTGGGGCTTCAATCATTTTTATCAGCCAGATGCTGTGATGTGGGTTGCTTGCCTATGTTCTGTTCCTTGGGATCTGGGGTGTCGTCCACAGTTCTGGTGGATTCCCATTTTCCATCTTGAATTAAAGCTCAAAGTGATCTTTATGTGATATCTTGCTATTTCCAAGTGTCTGAGGCATGCTAAAAACCTCTAATCAGCCATCTTATGGAAAAAAGAAAAAAAAAAATACTCTCTTTCCTCCTTCCTTGCTTCTTATCCTCCTTTATGTAAAAGTGATTTTCTCTGGTGTGTTTTAATTTCTTGTTTTTCTATTTTTAGTGTATCTGTTTTACGTTTTTGATTTGAGATCACCATGAGGCTTGCAAATAACATAATTGGTTACGTTATTACTGATTACAACTTAATTCTGATTATAAGAAACAAATAAACAAAGAGAAAACTAAACAAAAAAAAATCTACACTTTTCATTCCATGCTCCCCCCACCACTTTTTGATTTTTGTTGTTTATATCTTTTTGCACTCTCTCTCTCCTAAAAAGCTGTAATTGTTTTTGATAGGTTTGTCTTTTAGTCTTCCTACTCAAGATATGAGTGGTTTACACACCACAATTACAGTGTTATTCTGTATTTGTCTGTGTACTTATTGTTAACAGTGAGTTTTGTATCTGTGGATGATTTCTAATTGCTTGTTAACATCCATTTCTTTCAGATTGAAGATCTCCCTTTAGCATTTCTTGTAGAACAGGTCTTGTGTTGACAAAATTATTTGTCTGGGAAGAAATTTTTTCCAGGTATAATACTCCAGGATAACTTTTTTCCTTCAGCACTTTGAATATGTCATGCCACTCCCTCCTGACTATAAAGCTCCTCTCTTTGTCTTCTTCTGCATTATCTTTTAAAATTTCTCCATTAATACCATAATGTGTCTTCATTTTTAAAATAATTTAATGGTCACTATTGGTTTTATTGTCTAAAATCAATAATAACTTTATCTTTGGAAAATCTTAGAACACCGTTGTTCCTGAACTCTTTGTCTATTTACATGCTATCTTATTGCTGTTTATGTTTTTATCTATTAAGGTGTTTTACATTTTATTTTATATCTACATATCAATCTTTATACATATTTTTCAACATATTAACCACTTTCTCAACTCTTCCTTTTATATTGTGTCTCATCTGGGAATCTCTTTTCTTCTGACACAAGTGTATGTTTGGGAATCTCTTTTCTTCTGAGAATCTGCCATCTGGGAATCTCTTTTCTTCTGACACAAGTGTATGTTTAAACAGTCTTTTATTAAGAATTTTCTACTGGAACACAATTTTCCTTTGCTTGAAATTTTTTTTATACTTACAATATTAAAAGATATTTTTATTGGATATAGAATTCTGTGTGGACAACTAGTTCTCTCAGCATGTTGAAGGTGACAGTCCACTGACATTTAGCTTCCAATTGATGTTTTAAAATTAACTCATCCTTCATCTCTAGCTACATTTTATACTTTATCTTTGCATTAGAAATTTGGCAGTTTTATTTTTAATGACTTTATTTTTATTTTTCTAGCTTTATACAATTAGGCTTCTTAATTCTGTAGCTTCAAAAATATTCTTAGCTGTTGGCTCCTCAAATATTGCCTCTATTTCATTTTCTCTCTCTTCTCTTTCTAAAACTCCTACTATGGTATTGGGCAACCTACAGTCCATAATCACTGACAAAGATTCTCTCCTTGAGGCAACTAATCACAATCCTCTGGGCTCTTTCACAAACTAGGCCCCGTCCTTAAGAGTTCAATTTTAATAAGAATTCTGTTAAGTCTATTTAGCCAGAATGTCTTATCCTTGACATCTGATCACTCTCAATATCTGACCAAATTCCTCACACCCCACCATCTCCAAGGTCTGATCACACTGGCTTGCCTTGAGCAAATATCATGCTAGATAGATTTAGCAGAATCCCTGCCCCCAAACTTACCCTGTTGTTTCCACTTAGTAATGACAACTCCCTCCTACTCACACCTGCACACTCTGCTCCTTGGCTATTAATTCTCACTTTTCTTTGTTGTACTCAGAGTTGAGACCAATCTTTCTACCCTACTGCAAAGCCCCATTTCAGTTGTTTCTGTAATAATGATAGCCCTGAATAAAGCCTGCCATGCCATTTTAACAAGTATCAGAATAATTTTTTCTTTCACACCACCTATGTAGTGTGAATTTTGGTAGCAATATATGTGAGGAGCAGCTTGTAGTTATGAATTTTGAGAGTTTTTTCCTCCTACACTCAGTGCCAGAGTTTGAGACAGGCAATTTTCCTTAAGGGTAAAATTTACATTTAGACTGTATGTGTAGCACTTAGAGGTAGCATTTCAATGGTGATGATCTTCCACTAGACCCCTCAAATTTAGTGGGCCCTGAGGTTGGCTTTCTAACCCCTGAATTCTAAAATGCTTCAAACTAAAACTCAATTTAAATTTATTTGGTAAATGTTCTTAAGAGAAAAAAAAATCAGCTTGCATATTCCATTTACTTTATCGGCATCTTATTATTGCCTACTTTTTTGACAGTTATTGGATTCATATAAAATGATTATAAAATAAAATTTTTTAGCATTTTTAGTTGCATACAGTTGTTAGATCTGTTCAGAGAATATGCTGCTATACTGTTAGCAGGTCATTCAAAATAAGATTGCAATTTGGTAAAAGAAAATTGTCTTATTGCTCACATCTTTGATATAGAAAGCACTGAAATATCACATATGTTACTCTGTATAAGTAATACCATATGCTTTTACATTGTTTTCACAATATGTAGACCTGACACTGTCAGTTTGTCTTTGGTCTTGCATCTCAAATTCTATTTTGTTTTTATCAGTATTTTGGGTATTTTACTACTCTTCACCAACCCCACCCAAATATTTACTAGCTGTAAGATCTTAGGAAGTTACTTAACTTTATGCCTTGTTTTATTTGTAAGAAAATAACCGTACTGCTATATAAGCCACAGAATTATTCTGAGGATTAAATGAGTTAATATGGTTAAAGTGTTCAGAATAATGCCTGGCACACAATAATGCTAAATAAACATAATATTATTATATTTTCAAAAAAGAGGATTTAAACTCCCAAAGCATAACTTTTTAACTTTGAAGCATAAAAAGAAGAAAATATGTAAACTAATAACTTAAAGAATGTTTTTGTCTCCCTTTAGATTTATCATTCATGACTGCTCTTCCCAATGACAAACACAATCAAAAGTTAACTCTTGGAAACTATCTTGTATTTGTTTTTCAACTCTTTCCTGTTAATTAACATAAATGACATGTTTTGGTATTAGAGATGCTATTGGTAATTATTTCATTATTCAGCTTCCAAATGTGGGAACTGCTTTCAGAACCTCCATAAGAAATAATCACTAAAGCTTCAAATTTGCTGTGATACTTGAAGTAATGGGATAACACCCCTTTTAAGGTACCCATTTGTTGTTGCTGGAAAGCTATAATTTATGAAGTTCTATTTCATAATGTACCCAAAATTACTCTCCCTCAAACTTCTGTGCATTGTATTTTGTTCTGCACCCTAAATAATATATCTATTCCATCTTTCTTTCAAAATGAAAATGTACTACTCTTCCTCTAAAAATAAAAAAAAAAATCAAATATTTTTTCAACATCTAACAAAGTTCCTAGGGAAAAATAGGCATTCCAATGTTAGGTCCTCTTCTTTAACCTTCATCTTTTCAAAACATATCCTTTCACTTATTCCTCTCCCCTTATCCTTCTCCCCTTCCTTTCATTTCTCTCTTTTCCTTCCTCCTTTCTTATTCCTGTCACAGCCCTTAGAAAATATATACTACATGTTGGCCTGGCACAGTGGGCCTCCCAGCACTTTGGGAGGCTGAGGCAGGTGGATCATGAGGTCAGGAGTTTGAGACCATCCTGGCTAACAAGGTGAAACCCTGTCTCTACTAAAAATTCAAAACAATTAGCCGGGCGTGGTGGCGGGTGTCTGTAGTCCCAGCCACTTGGGAGGCTGAGGCAGGAGAATGGCATGAACCCAGGATGCGGAACTTGCAGTGAGCGGAGATCGTGCCACTGCACTCCAGCCTGGGTGACAGAGTGAGACTCGGTCTCAATAAAAAAAAATTAAAAAAAGAAAAAAAGAAAATACATACCACATGTCTTCAAGTCTTTCTTTCCTTACAGCTTCCCTCAAGGCTTCCACTTATGATGTTGTTTCACAACTTTTCACCACTTAAATAATTTCTTTTATCATTTCAGTTCTCTAATTGCATCTTACAATGTAGCACAAAGTACTAAAGAAAGCACTAATTCCATTTCCTACATTGCTCTAGCTATCATGCTGCTAACACTATAAACCTTCATGAGATTTTAAGTACCAAATTCAGGTTGGTTTACAATGAGCTTGAGGTTCTTCAAAATCATCATGGGCTTTCTACATTAATTGCTTCTAAATAAGGACTCCAACATTCAGTAATTGCAAATGCACAATCACATATTATTCTAATGTCAGAATTTTATATTTATTTTTATTAGATTGTATCTTAGACTTTCTGCAATTTATTAGACTTTCTGTAATTAGATGTATCTTAGACTTGTGTATAATATGAGCCTGTCAAGATGTTTTTCATCTTTATTTGACAATTCATCCTGAGATGTGCCAGCAGAAAATTTGAAAAATCTGTTTTTCATTCTTTTGTCCAAGTTATTGAGCAGGTTTTTCACATATCCTTGTACCATTCTCCCAATACTAACATATTTTGAATCTCCAAACTTTGTTACTATGTGAATGATTACTTTTCCTGACTTGACAAAACGGCTTTATCAAATATCAGACAAAATTTACATACGTGTTGTTCATCTGATCTGCCGATGTGCCACTCTGCAAACTACTTTTGCAAAACAAATTATTTTAAATTTTCATGACATTCTAAGTCAATTCACCCTCATTCCTAGAAAATACATTTTTATTTAAAGTTCATAAACCATCTGCACAAAAATCTTTTTCTGGAATTTGCCTAAGTGTACTTTAAATGTATTTAACAGTAGTATATGAAATCCCCCTCTTCCGTGTCTGAAAATCTGGGACATGTGCTCGTGTTTAGATATCTGGCAGATGTTTTATAACCAATGAATTCCTCAAACTTACTAAAAATGCTTGTGTTCAAATCTCATGAATATATTTTCTTGATACTCCTCTGTAACTAACTTAAATTATCTGAATACAGGTGCTTTGAATTCATTTACAAAGTTGCACTATCTCACTGTTCTATATAGTATCTCATGTTTTAATCATTCCAAAATATTTGTAATATCTGTTCTATTCCTTCCAAATTGAATATAATTCTACTAGATGGAGAAGACAGAAGCAAATACAGCTTGTACAATATTCCTTTTTCCTTCTCTGCCTCCATCAACTTTGTAAAACATTGAGTTGGTCCCTTCTATTTTATTTAATTCATTCACATACGATAAGTCATCTTTTGTTTCCTTAGGTTTTTTTCACATGCTATAAAATATTTTCACCATTGGTCTAATGAATTTAAACTTCAAACATTGAATGTTTGCCTCTAACATTGGTGATGCTTTTTAATGACGTGCCTTCTATTTCCTAATTTTAAACCTTATGTTATCAGCAATTTTCTCATTTGGGCAATTTTTTTTAACTGTTTGCTTCTTCTCCTCATGTGTGTTTCATAAAACTTTATTTTAAGACTTTCCCATCTTGAGCCACAGCATACTTTAGAGGTTTTCTGTCATGAAAAAAAAATATAACGTTTCTCATATTAAAAAAAAAACTGATTTCCTAACACCTAGTGTACATGTACCTATATCTGACTGTGTTAATTGCTCAATTAACTTTATGGTCAGAATCATCCAAATTCTATGTTTATTTTCTCTCAAACTTTCTATTACTTTCACATCATTATCCATTTCTCCTTTAACTCCAGAAATAAGTCCAGATTAACAATAACCTTTGCTCCTTTTTCTAACTTCTAAAATCAATTTTGGTTAAAGATTACCATTAGATGTCCAGATATTTGGCACTTTTTAGTCACGGTTTTGTTTCGCTGCTGTAATTATCCATATTCTCTAAGTGCCTAGAATATCTGTAGCCTATTTATTTCCCTAACATTGTTACTTCTTTCTTCTCAGTGTATACTTGCCTGTAAGCTGTCAACCCCTTCCCCTACTCTTTCCAACACGTTCTTGAATTGTTGTGCACATATTTTTAACCTCTAGTGCCAATTTATTTTCGGTTTTTATATTCAATCTATAAATAGTGCTGCAAAAGTCTCAAGCATACTCATAAAAACTTAAATTTTGTTATTTTAAAATCAGTCTTATTCCATCATGTACAATCTATGCAATGAAGTACAAATATATCTATGACATAGGTATTGTAAGTATATATCTATGGCATATATATAATGTATGAAAATACATAATATTGTCCTGTTCATCATCTTTAGTTTCTCCCTGATAATTACTAAAGTTTGTTCCACAATTTTTTATTCCTATATACAATACAACCTTATCCTATATAGTATGTGGTTGTCCAGTTTAAGTCAGGATTGTGTTCTTCTCTTGGATTCATACTTCACTTTAATGCTTTGATGAATTCAATATATTGCCTGCCAAATGTTAATACTAATTTTCTAAAGAGCATCTTGACTCTTGGCTATAGACCTCCACTCAACATTTTAGTCATCATCTATGAAATAATCTTTTCTGCAATGTCAAGTATATATTATTTGAGTTATTAGTTCAACACCTATGAAGTAGTTTCTGGGGATGAAGTGGTGTTAACACTCACAGGGTTTCTCCCCTCATGATGGGTACACTACTATGAGGGAGACAGTAAATGACTAATCACATACAGTAATTATGGAATGTGACTAGAGCTATAAGGAAACACACAAGAAGATGTTACAGGGAGAAACTGAAAAAGAAGAGATTATATGAGACATGGATATACCTCCAAAAAGTAGACCTCAAGTAGAATAAAATATTTTTTAAAAAATTATTGCTTTTCCTTCACTCTGTTTCCTTTCCACTGTTTAAAAAAGACTAGGGATCCATCAGGTCAGCCCAAAAACTCCTTAACCTGATAAGCAACTTCAGCAAATTTCAGGATACAAAATCAATGTGCAAAAACCACAAACATTCCTATACACCAACAATAGACAAGCAGAGAGCAAAATCATGAGTGAACTCCCATTCACAATTGCTACAAAGAGAATATAATACCTAGAAATACAAATTACAAATGAAGGACCTCTTCAAAGAGAACTACAAACCACTGCTCAAGGGGAAATAAGAGAGGACACAAACAAATGGAAAAACATTCCATGCTCATGGATAAGAATAATCAATATCATGATAATGTCCATATTGCCCAAAGTAATTTATAGATTCAACGCTATTCCCATCAAGCTACGATTGATTTTCTTCACAGAATTAGAAAAAGCTACTTTAAATTTCATATGGAACAGAAAAAGAGCCTTATAGCTAAGACAATCCTAAGCAAAAAGAACAAAGATGGAGGTGTCATGCTACCTGATTTCAAACTATACTACAAGGATACGGTAACCAAAACAGCATGGTGCTGGTACCAAAACAAACATTTAGACCAATGGAATAGAACAGAGACCTCAGAAATAATACCACATATCTACAACCATCTGATCTTTGACAAACCTGACAAAAACAAGAAATGGGGAAAGGATTCCCTATTTGATAAATGGTGCTGGAAAAACTGGCTAACCATATGCAGAAAACTGAAATGGAATGCCTTCCTTATACCTTATAAAAAATTAACCCAAGATGGATTAAAGACTTAAATGTATAACCCCAAACCATAAAAACCTTGAAGAAAACCTAGGCAATAACATTCAGGACATAGGCATGGACAAAGACTTCATGACTAAAATACCAAAAACAATTGCAACAAAAACCAAAATTGACAAACAGGATCTAATCAAACTAAAGAGCTTCTACACAGCAAAATAAACTATGATCAGAGTGAACAGGCAACCTACAGAATGGGAGAAAATTTTTGCAAGCTACACATCTAACAAAGGGCTAATATCCAGAACCTACAAGGAACTTAAAAAAATCTACAGGAAAAAAAACAACCCCATCAAAAAGTGGGCAAAGGATATGAACACACACCTCAAAAGAAGTCATTTATGTGGCCAAAAAACATACAAAAAAGCTTATCATCACTGGTCTTTAGAGAAATGAAAATCAAAACCACAATGAGATACCACCAACTCCAGTTAGAATGGCAATTATTAAAATGTCAGGAAGCAACAGGTGACACAGAGGATGTGAAGAAACAGGAACACTTTTACACTGTTTGTGAGAGTGTAGACCAATTCAACCATTGTGGAAGACTGTGGTTATTCCTCAAGGATCTAGAATCAGAAATACCATTTGACCCAGCAATCCTATTACAGGGTATATACCAAAAGGATTATAAATCATTCTACTATAAAGACACACACACACGTTTATTGCAGCACTATGTACGACAGCAAAAACCTGGAACCAACCCAAGTGCCCATCAATGATAGACTGGATAAAGAAAATGTGGCACATATACACCATGGAATACTATGCTATGCAGCCACAAAAAAGAATGAGTTTATGTCCTTGGCAACAACATGGATGAAGCTAGAAGCTATCATTCTCAACAAACTAACAAAGAAACAGAAAACCAAACACCACATGTTCTCACTCATAAGTGGCAGTTCAACAATGAGAACACATGGACACAGGGAGGGGAACATCACACACTGGGGCCTGTCAGAGGGTGGGGGTGCTGGGTGGGGGGAAAAGGGAGGGAGAGCATTAGGATAAATACCTATGTATGCGGGGCTTAAAACCTATATGATGTGTTGATAGGTGCAGCAAACCACCATGGCATATGTATACGTAACAAACCTGCACATTCTGCACATGTATCCCAAAACTTAAAGTAAAATAACATTTTAAAAATAATAATAAAGGCCGGGCATGGTGGCTCTTGCCTGTAATCCCAGCATTTTGGGAGACCAAGGTGGGTGGATCACCTGAGGTCAGGAGTTCAAGATCAGTCTGGCCAACATGGAGAAACCCTGTCTCTACTAAAAATACAAAATTAGCCAGGCGTGGTGGAGCATGCCTGTAATCCAAGTCACTCGGGAGGCTGAAGTAGGAGAATTGTTTGAATCCAGGAGGTGGAGGTTGTGGTGAGCTGAGATCACGCCATTGCACTCTAGTCTGGGCAACAAGAGCGAAACTCCATCTCAAAAAGGAAAACAATAATAATAATAATAATAATAATAATAATAATAATAATAATAATGAAATTAAAAAGACTGGGGATACATTTGTTCCCATATGAGTTAGTTGAAGCCAAAGAATTTGAAAATTTTAGAAGGGTTCTTGAATACATCAGTAACAAAGACAGTAACGACCACCGATGAATCTACATATATTTCCATATCTACATTAGAGACTCATTAACCATGAAAATTCATTTTTCTCCATGGGACTGTTAGAAGGAGTCACCCATTTTTAACATGTACCCATTTGCTCATCTTAAGTTTACATTGGATACTTTTTGCTATTATTTCCTCAGAATATCCAAATTGACTGTCCTGTTCAATGGGTAAAAATTGGCTCAAACAGTTATTTTTTCCCTTCACATTTTTCTCCATTATGTTATTTCATTCATCGGCCACTTGACACTGACTTTGATGTTTTTTTTATTCCTTTAGACTCCTTCTTTTGTAAAATCTCTTCCATCTTATCTAGTAAAACTTACCATGCTTTTTTAAGAAGTAAAAGATAGGCATTTTTCAAGATCAAAAATTATGCTCACAGTGTTTAGTAACTCTCCTCCCAGTCTCTTTGTAAGTCTCTAAGGACTTGCTTTATGAATCTGGGTGCTCCTGTATTGGGTGCATATATATTTAGGATAGTTAGCTCTTCCTATTGAATTGATCCCTTTACCATTATGTAATGGCCGTCTTTGTCTCTTTTGATCTTTGATGGTTTAAAGTCTGTTTTATCAGAGACTAGGATTGCAACCCCTGCTTTTTTTTGTTCTCCATTTGCTTGGTAGATCTTCCTCCATCCCTTTATTTTGAGCCTATGTATGTCTCTGCATGTGAGATGGGTCTCCTGAATACAGCAGACTGATGGGTCTTGACTCTTTATCCAGTTTGCCAGTCTGTGTCTTTTAATTGGAGCATTTAGTCCATTTACATTTAAGGTTAATATTGTTATGTGTGAACTTGATCCTGCCATTATGATATTAACTGGTTATTTTGCTCGTCAGTTGATGCAGTTTCTTCCTAGCCTCGATGGTCTTTACTTCAACACTCCACTGTCAACATTAGACAGATCAACGAGACAGAAAGTTAACAAGGATATCCAGGAATTGAACTCATCTCTGCACCAAGCAGACCTAATAGACATCTATAGAACTCTCCACCCCAAATCAACAGAATATACATTCTTCTCAGCACCACATCGCACTTATTCCAAAATTGACCACATAATTGGAAGTAAAGCACTCCTCAGCAAATGCAAAAGAACAGAAATTATAACAAACTGTCTCTCAGACCACAGTGCAATCAAACTAGAACTCAGGACTAAGAAACTCAATCAAAACCGCTCAACTACATGGAAACTGAACAACCTGATCCTGAATGACTACTGGGTACATAATGAAATGAAAGCAGAAATAAAGGTGTTCTTTGAAACCAATGAGAACAAAGATACAACATACCAGAATCTCTGGGACACATTTAAAGCAGTGTGTAGAGGCAAATTTATAGCACTAAATGCCCACAAGAGAAAGCAGGAAAGATCTAAAATTGACACTCTAACATCACAATTAAAAGAACTAGAGAGGCAAGAGCAAACACATTCAAAAGCTAGCAGAAGGCAAGAAATAACTAAGATCAGAGCTGAACTGAAGGAGATAGAGACACAAAAAACCCTCCAAAAAATCAATGAATCCAGGATTTGGTTTTTTGAAAAGATCAACAAAATTGACAGACCACTAGCAAGGCTAATAAAGAAGAAAAGAGAGAGGAATCAAATAGATGCAATAAAAAATGATAAAGGGGATATCACCACTGACCCCACAGAAATACAAACTACCATCAGAGAATACTATAAACGCCTCTACGCAAATCAACTAGAAAATCTAGAAGAAATGGATAATTTCCTGGACACTTACACTCTCCCAAGGCTAAACCAGGAAGAAGTTGAATCCCTGAATAGACCAATAGCAGGCTCTGAAATTGAGGCAACAATTAATAGCCTACCCACCAAAAAAAGTCCAGGACCAGATGGATTCACAGCTGAATTCTACCAGAGGTACAAGGAGGAGCTGGTACCATTCCTTCTGAAACTATTCCAGTCAATAGAAAAAGAGGGAATCCTCCCTAACTCATTTTATGAGGCCAACATCATCCTGATACCAAAGCCTGGCAGAGACACAACAAAAAAAGAGAATTTTAGACCAATATCCCTGATGAACATCGATGCAAAAATCCTCAATAAAATACTGGCAAACCGGATTCAGCAGCACATCCAAAAGCTTATCCACCATGATCAAGTGGGCTTCATCCCTGGGATGCAAGGCTGGTTCAACATTCGCAAATCAATAAACATAATCCAGCATATAAACAGAACCAAAGTCAAGAACCACATGATTATCTCAATAGATGCAGAAAAGGTTTTTGACAAAATTCAACAGCCCTTCATGCTAAAAACGCTCAATAAATTCGGTATTGATGGAACGTACGTCAAAATAATAAGAGCTATTTATGACAAACCCACAGCTAATATCATACTGAATGGGCAAAAACTGGAAAAATTCCCTTTGAAAACTGGTACAAAACAGGGATGCCCTCTCTCACCACTCCTATTCAACATAGTGTTGGAAGTTCTGGCTAGGGCAATCAGGCAAGAGAAAGAAATCAAGGGTATTCAGTTAGGAAAAGAAGAAGTCAAATTGTCCCTGTTTGCAGATGACATGATTGTATATTTAGAAAACCCCATTGTCTCAGCCCAAAATCTCCTTAAGCTGATAAGCAACTTCAGCAAAGTCTCAGGATACAAAATTAATGTGCAAAAATCACAAGCATTCTTATACACCAGTAACAGACAAGCAGAGAGCCAAATCATGAATGAACTTCCATTCACAATTGCTTCAAAGAGAATAAAATACCTAGGAATCCAACTTACAAGGGATGTAAAGGACCTCTTCAAGGAGAACTACAAACCACTTCTCAGTGAAATCAAAGAGGACACAAACAAATGGAAGAACATACCATGCTCATGGATAGGAAGAATCAATATCGTGAAAATGGCCATACTGCCCAAGGTTATTTATAGATTCAATGCCATCCCCATCAAGCTACCAATGAGTTTCTTCACAGAATTGGAAAAAACTGCTTTAAAGTTCATATGGAACCAAAAAACAGCCCGCATTGCCAAGACAATCCTAAGTCAAAAGGACAAAGCTGGAGGCGTCACGCTACCTGACTTCAAACTATACTACAAGGCTACAGTAACCAAAACAGCATGGTACTGGTACCAAAACAGAGATATAGACCAATGGAACAGAACAGAGTCCTCAGAAATAATACCACACATCTACAGCCATCTGATCTTTGACAAACCTGAGAGAAACAAGAAATGGGGAAAGGATTCCCTATTTAATAAATGGTGCTGGGAAAATTGGCTAGCCATAAGTAGAAAGCTGAAACTGGATCCTTTCCTTACTCCTTATATGAAGATTAATTCAAGATGGATTAGAGACTTAAATGTTAGACCTAATACCATAAAAACCCTAGAAGAAAATCCAGGGAGTACCATCCAGGACATAGGCATGGGCAAGGACTTCATGTCTAAAACACCAAAAGCAACGGCAGCAAAAGCCAAAATTGACAAATGGGATCTAATTCAACTAAAGAGCTTTTGCACAGCAAAAGAAACTACCATCAGAGTGAACAGGCAATCTACAGAATGGGAGAAAATTTTTGCAATCTACTCATCTGACAAAGGGCTAATATCCAGAATCTACAAAGAACTCAAACAAATATACAAGAAAAAAACAAACAACCCCATCAAAAAGTGGGCAAAGGATATGAACAGACATTTCTCAAAAGAAGACATTCATACAGCCAACAGACACATGAAAAAATGCTCATCATCACTCGCCATCAGAGAAATGCAAATCAAAACCACAATGAGATACCATCTCACACCAGTTAGAATGGCAATCATTAAAAAATCAGGAAACAACAGGTGTTGGAGAGGATGTGGAGAAATAGGAACACTTTTACACTGTTGGTGGGATTGTAAACTAGTTCAACCATTATGGAAAACAGTATGGCAATTCCTCAAGGATCTAGAACTAGATGTACCATATGACCCAGCCATCCCACTACTGGGTATATACCCAAAGGATTATAAATTATTCTACAAAGACACATGCACACGTATGTTATTGCAGCACTATTCACAATAGCAAAGACTTGGAATCAACCCAAATGTCCATCTGTGACAGACTGGATTAAGAAAATGTGGCACATATACACCATGGAATACTATGCAGCCATAAAAAAGGATGAGTTTGCGTCCTTTGTAGGGACATGGATGCAGCTGGAAACCATCATTCTTATCAAACTATCACAAGAAGAGAAAACCAAACACCGTATGTTCTCACTCATAGGTGGGAACTGAACAATGAGATCACTTGGACTCGGGAAGGGGAACATAACACACGGGGCCTATCATGGGGAGGGGGGAGGGGGGAGGAGGGAGGGATTGCATTGGGGAGTTATACATGATATAAATGATGAATTGATGGGTGCTGACGAGTTGATGGGTGCAGCACACCAACATGGCACAAATATACATATGTAACAAACCTGCACGTTATGCACATGTACCCTAGAACTTAAAGTATAATAATAATAATAAAAAAAAGTAATTATCCTCCCAGTCTGGTGTAGGAGTCTCATAGAAAAACAACTATCCTGGCCAGGTGTGGTGGCTCACATCTGTGATCCCAGCACTTTGGGAAGCCAAGGTAGGATATCACGAGGTCAAGAGATCAAGACCACATGGCCAACATGGTGAAACCCTGTCTCTACTAAAATACAAAACTTAGCTGGCGTAGTGGTGCCTGCCTGGAGTCTCAGCTACTCAGGAGGCTGAGGCAGGAGAATCACTTGAACCCAGGAGGCGGAGGTTGCAGTGAGCCAAGATCGTGCCATTGTACTCCAGCCTGGCAACAGAGCAAGACTCTGTCTCAAAAAGAAAAGAAAAGAAAGAAAAGAAAAAAGAAAAACATCTACCCTGATGCTTCTGTGCATTCAACCCTCCAGAGGACAACCAGTCAAGTGACTGAACCAGGACTAAAATTAAGTCTTAGAATTCCAAGTTAACTGATCTTTCCAATATACAACAGAATGAAAAGGAAATTTGGTAAGTTGCCAGATTGTCAAGAGTTCATACTGAAACCTGGTGTTCCCTCAAACTCACTTTTATTAGTTTATAGGCAAATTGATTAAGTACAATGGTGATTTCCAAACTTTATGAATTTGATGCAATGTAGAAAGAGTCTCAGGCTAACAAAAAAAAAATGGCATAACATGTAACAATTAAAATAATTAACCAAACATTTAGTAAATCTTCTAAAATTAGTATGATTCAACAAATATTGTGTCAATGTATTGTTTCAAGTAGTTGACATGATCATAAATTAAAAGGCTTAATTATCTCTCTTAAAGTCAATGATTTTATATTTCATACTTCTTACAGCGTTTGTTAAACATCCCTGGAGACAGATGGGTAACATGGAATTATGCACTTCAAACATAAAGCCTAATATGGTTTGGCTGGGTCCTCACCCAAAATCTCATCTTGAATTGTAATCCCCATAAGCCCTATGGTCCCCAATTGTCAAGGGCAGGACCAAGGGTGGAGGTAATCAGATCATGGGGGTGGTTTTCCCAATGCTGTTCTCATCATGGTGAGTGAGTCTCACAACATCTGATGGTTTTATAAGCATCTGGCATTTCCACTGCTTGCACTTCTCCATCGTGTCATCCTATGAAGAAGGTGCCTGCTTGTCCTGTGCCTTCCACCATGACTGTATGTTTCCTGAGGACTCCCCAGCATTGTGGAACTGTGAGCCAATAAAATTTATTCCCTTTATAAATTACTTAGTCTTAATTATTTCTTCATATCACTGTGACAAGGGAGTAATACAAAGCTACAGTGATTTTTCCCAATCTATCAATATTATATCCCTATATCTAAAATAAAAGTTGAAATTTTAAAAATGAAGTAACAGGTATAAATATTAGGAAAACACTCTTTCAATATTAAACTATTTTATATTTTGCCAGTAGAAATGTGAAGTTCTATAGATAATGAGCTAATCATTTCTTTCCTATAATAAGCACTAGGTAAATTCAGTCTTTTATTGCTTTGGAGATTTTGCATAAAATCTTGATAGCTATGATATAATTTTGCTCTCATGTATATTATTTCTCAGGTTATGTTTCCAGATTATTTTGGGGGAATTTTAGTCATAACTTTCAGTAAAATAATAAAGGAGGTTATCTGCTATTCATAGATTAATAATAGAAAGTTACAAAGTTTAATGTTTCTCACTATGAAGGAAAAAAATTAAACTTAATTAGCACATTAAGTTGTTTTTGAAAATTAATTAATGAACTAATTTGCCAAAGGCTTTCCCATCTTTTCAGAAAACCAGGCATGATGACAGGTGAATATACACCTGCAGAAAACTTGATTTATTATTTATTTTACATGCTATTATCTCTCCAAATTCCCCCCATTTTAGAATAGCAAAACAGCATATAAAAGTGACTAGTGTTCAACTTAGTGGCATGTCAGGATGCTTAATGGAAAAGACAGAATGACAGGGGCACAACATGCAAGCAAGCTTTCTAGAGGCCTGTATAAGTCCATATTCATGCTGCTGACAAAGACATACCCAAGACTGGGAAGAAAAGGAAGTTTAATTGGACTTACAGTTCCACATGGCTGGGGAGGTCTCAGTTCATGGCAGGAGGTGAAAAGAACTTCTCGCATGGTGGCGGCAAGAGAAAATGAGGAAGCAAAAGTGGATACCCCTGATAAACCCATCAGATCTCGTGAGACTTATTCACTATCATGAGAATAGCACAGGAAACACTGGCCCCCATGATTCAGTTACCTCCTCCAGGTCCTTCCCACAACATGTGGGAATTCTGGGAGATACAATTCAAGCTGAGATTTTGGATGAGGACACAGCCAAACCATATCATTCTTCCCCTGGCCCCTCCCAAATTTCATGTCCTCATATTTTGAAACCAGTCATGCCTTCCCAACAGTCTCCCAAAACCTTAACTCATTTGAACATAACTCAAAAGTCCACAATCCAAAGTCTCATCTGAGTCAAGGCAAGTCCCTTCCGCCTATGAGCCTGTAAAATCAAAAGCAAGCTAGTTACATGCTAGATACAATGAGAGTACAGGTATTAGGCAAATACATCCATTCCAAATAGGAGAAATTAGCCAAAACAAAGGAGTTACAGGGTCCGTGCAAATCCAAAATAAAATGGGGCAGTCAAATTTTAAAGCTACAAAATTATCTCCTTTGACTCCAGGTCTCATATTCCAGGTCACGCTGATTCAAGAGGTGGGTTCCCATGGTCTTGGCCAGCTCCACCCCTGTGACTTTGCAGGGTACAGCCTCCCTCCCAGCTGCTTTCATTGGCTGGCATTGAGTGTCTGCAGCTTTTCCAGGTGGACAGTGTTAGCTGTCGGTGGATCTACCATTGTGGGGCCTGTAGGACGGTGGTTCTCTTCTCACAGCTCCACTAGGCAATGCCTGAGTAGTGACTCTGTGTGGGGGCTCCAACCCCACATTCTTCTTCTGCACTTCCCTAGCAGAGGTTCTCCATGAAGGACCTGCCTCTGCAACAAACTTTTGCTTGGGCATCCAGGCGCTTCCATACATCTTCTGAAATATAGGTGGAGATTCCCAAACCTCAATTCTTGACTTGTGTGCACTCACAGGCTCACCACCATGTGGAAGCTGCCAAGGCTTGGGCCTTCCACCCTCTAAAGTCACAGCCCAAGCTGTATGTTGGCCCCTTTCAGCCACAGCTGGAGCAGCTGGGACACAAGGCACCAAGTCCCTAGGCTGCACAAAGCACAGGGACTCTGGGCCTGGCCGACAAAACCACTTTTTCCTCTTGGGCTTCCTGGCCAGTGATTAGAGGGGCTTCTGTGAAAGTCTCTGACATGGCCTGGAGACATTTTCCTCGTGGTCTTGGGGATTAACATAAGGCTCCTTGCTACTTACGCAAATTTCTGTAGCCAGCTTGAATTTCTCCCCAGAAAATGGGTTTTTCTTTTATTTCACATTGTGACTACAAATTTCCCAAACTTTCATGCTCTACTTCCCTTATAAAACTGAATGCCTTTAACTGTATCCAAGTCATCTCTTGAATGCTTTGCTGCCTAGAAATTTCTTCCAGCAAATACCCTAAATTATCTTTCTCAAGTTCAAAGTTCCACAAATCTCTAGGGCATGGGCAAAATGCCACCAGTCTCTTTGTTAAAACATAACAAGAGTCACCTTTACTCCAGTTCCCAACAACTTCCTTATCTCCATGTGAGATCACCTCAGCCTGGACCTTATTGTCTATATTCCCATCAGCATTTTGGGCAAAGCCATTCAACAAGTCTGTAGGAAGTTCCAAACCTTGCCACATTTCTCTGTCTTCTTCGGGACCCTACAAACTCTTCCAACCTCTGCCTGTTACCAGTTTCAAAGTCGCTTCCACATTTTTGGTATCTTTTCAGCAACACCCCACTCCCAGTACCAATTTACTGTATTACTCCATTTTCACACTGCTGATAAAGACATACCCAAGCCTGGGAAGCAAAAAATGTTTAATGGACTTACAGTTCCAAATGGCTGGGGAGGCCTCAGAATCATGGTGGGAGGTGAAAGGAACTTCTTGCATGGCAGCAGGAAGAGAAAATGAAGAAGAAGCAAAAGTGGAAACCCCTGATAAGCCCATCAGATCTTGTGAGACTTATTCACTATCATGAGAATAGCAAGGGAAAGACTAGCCCCATGATTCAATTACCTCCCCTGGGTCCCTCCCATAACACATGGGAATTCTGGGAGATACAATTCAAGTTGAGTTTTGGGTGGGGACACAGCCATATCAAGACCACTATTTGCGAGTATGCAAGAACAGCTTGTATAAACTCTTGGACTTATTTTTCTTGCTCTACTTTACTCAGATAAGTTCTATAAAAAGAATATGATTTCTATAGGTCAAAAAGGTCAAAAGCATTAGGATTCATCAGGCTAGTAAGTACACTGAAATATAAGATTTCTTGAGTACTGACAACTTTTTTCAATATTGAAACAAATGCTAATAAACAATCACACATGCTTTTTTAGTCCATTTTCATGCTGCTAATAAAGACATACCCAAGACTGGGTAATTTATACAGGAAAGAGGATTAATGGACTCACAGTTCCACATGGCTGGGGAGGCTTCACAACTATGGCAGAAGGCAAGAAAGAGCAAGTTACATCTTATATGGATGGCAGCAAGCAAAGAGAGAGCTTTGGGCAGGGAAACTCCCCCTTATAAAAACATATGATCTCATGAGACTTTTCACTATCATGAGACCAGCATGGGAAATACCCGCCCCCATGATTCAATTACTGCCCACAGGGCCCCTCCCACAACACATGGTAATTTTAGGAGCTACAATTCATGAGATTTGGGTGGGGACACAGCCAAACCACATCACATGCAAATTAATCTTTATAATTTTTATGATTTAGAATTATATCACTAATAATGTTATATGCTCCTTATGGATAATTGGAAAATATACTATAGGCAAAATTTAATAACTTAAATCACTCATAATATTACCAACTGGAGATATCAGTTTAGTGTATAATTTACAATAGACTGAACGATTATATCCCTCTAAAATTCATACTTTGAAATCCTATCCCCCAAGGTGATGGTGTGAGGAGATGGGGCCTTTATGAAGTCTTTATACAATTATATTAGTGCCTTTATAAAAGGACCCCTAGAGACATCCATCGCCCCTTCCACCACATGAGGATGCAATGAGAAGGTGCCATTTGTGATCTAGAAAACAGGCCCTCAAGACACTGAATCTGCCTAGGCTTTGATCTTGGACTTTCCATTCCCTAGAACTGTGAGAGACAAATTTATGCTGTTTATGAGCTGCCCAGTTTATGGTATGTTATTATAGCAGCCTGAACAGACTAACATAATATTTTTTTCTATTTTTTGAAATATAATTTAAAACTGTCACCACAAAGTGTTGTTTTCTTTAACCTCATTCTTTCTCCACTTTTTCTCTTTCAGTAAAAATGTCTGTGCCATGTGAAAAGATTAAAAAAAATGCAGGTAACAAAGTCATGTTCCATGATTGATGATAGAACATAAAGCATTTTTTAAGCCCCCAAATTGTGATAACACTTTCGGAAATGATATTTGATAATTACTCATCAGAAACCTCCTAGGACTAGGAACCAATCAAAAGTCCATGCACTTAGTTGATTGTCTAGTCAACTTTGATTCAAAAAGGTTTTGGAAAACCTTTCTGAAATTAATTGCTCTAAGTCTTTTCTACTTTAAACCCATCAAAATGATGACGGTGATGATAGTAATTTTACCAGGCAATAAATGTAAACCATGGTTTGTTTATTTTACTTATAAATAATAAATGCCTTCCTTTGTAATATAATTGTCAGTATGGGGCCATTTATTACTAAGCACTGAGATACAAAAGTTTTGTGAGCCAAAAGCAAAACAATCTGTGCGTTCTGCTGGTCAAATTACTCTTGAAGATTCAATCGATTTCCTTAAATTTCAGAAAGCTTGATGAGTTATTGGAGTTACCAGAATCATAAAATGAACACATCCATCCAATTGCAAATACAATTTAAAAATAGAACCTTGTCTTCACTTCGCAAACCTCATGTCCCTTCCCAGTAATTAATAACCTTACAACCCTTTTCCGTTCTTCATTTTTACTCTGACATCTGACACCAAAAATTAGTTCTGAACTTTATGTCAATGGAATCTAACATGTATTTTCTTCTTCTTTTTCTCATATTATATGTGTGAGTTTCATCCAAATTGCTCTACATAGCAGCAGCCTATTCAATTTCATTTCTGAGTAGCATTTGCTTATATAAATCGACATATTAATTCCAGTATGAATATGCTGCTGTAAATATTCTAGTATATGTCATTTGACCCACACGTGCACTCATTCTTTTGAGTATTTAGTTAAGAGCAAAATTGTTGAATCATAGGTTATGTTATATGCTCAAATTAGTAGATTCTGACAAAAAGTTTTCCAAACTAGTTGTACTAACTTACACCCCCAACAGCAGTACAAGAAGGTCTTAGTTGCTTGACATATTTACAAGATTTTTGTCAGCATTTTAACTTTATTTCTAAAAATACATTGTCCGTATTTTTAAATCTTAGTGATTATCATGACTGTATTTCATTTGAATTTTAATTATCACTTCCTGATAACTATCTGGGTTGAGAATGCTCTCACGTTTATTGGCCGTTTTGTTGTTTTTGTAAGGTGTCTGTTCATATATTTTTCTGTTTTTCTATTGGGGTGTCAATCTTTTTTCATATTGATCTGGAAAAAAAGATTATTGTGGATTGCATGGTTTGCAAATATCTTCTCCCATGACACACCTTGACTGTTCACTGGTTTAATAGTGGCTCTTTATAAACAGATTTTCCTAACTTCAATGTAGTTCAGTTAATAAGTCATGATTTTTATATGTTTTATGCTTCATATGTCCTGTTTAAGAAATTTTCAGACAGCCCCAAATCAAGAAGGTTTTTTGTATACGTTGTGTTCTAAGTGCATTATTATTTCTTTTTTATATTTAGATGTATAATTCTCCTGCAATTAACTTTTGTATATAATATAAATAATGTGTAATATTTAAAACTTTTTTTCTTTTCACATGTCCAGTTTATCCAGGCTTTTTTTTTTTAAAGAATTTACTTGATCCACTGCCTGGCAGTACCACCCTTATCATAAATCTAATGTTTATAAATTTGTTGGTTTATCATTAGAATATATTCCATCCTATTGGACAATTTGTCCTTATAGAAACACCAAAATATTTTTAAATAGTGTGGTTTTTCAATAAAACTTGCTATCCAGTAGCATGCATCTCTAATTTTGTTCTCCTTTAAGAATGTACTTACTATCCTTAGCTCTTTATTATTTCCATATAAATTTTAGAAATTGTATGTTAGTTTTCACCAAAAGATCTGCTAAAATTTTGAACGAGACTGCATTAAATTCTGCATCAATTCTGAGAGATTTTTTTTTTACCATATTGAACCTTTCATTTCATGAACAAGGTAGTCTGTCAGGTAAAGCCCAAAAATGTCACCTGGGCTAATTTTCTGGGCCATCACCATTCCTCCACTGTGTACTAAAAATTATTCCATCACAGGCATTTGTTCTTAAGGTCTTATGGTCTTATGGTCAGGACTGAAAATATAAAATGCTAAAACTGAGCATATTCAGCCTCTGTTCAATATAATTGTGTTTTTAAGAAAACTTACAAGAGCAAACATCAAGTTACAAAATCTGTCATTTCAGTGGGTTAAAGGCTAAGAGAGTTTCAGATTTGCAATAGCATAGTAATTTTCCCTGTTTTAATTTCAAATGTGAAAGGTATTTGTATAGTTCAAAATGTTGAACTATAAAAAGCAAACATCACTACTAGGTAATCAGTTCTCTGATTACACAAAGCTTTTGCTCAGGAATTATGGACTCAATTTTTCTACCATCATAAGCAATACAATGTTAGCATAGTGCCTCTTATCAACTCTGTTATCCACTGAAACGATAAACACAGACAAAGTCATTGGGACAAAGCAACTTTGTTTCAAATGAAACATTTTTCTTAACATATTGTTAGCTTTTGATCTTGAAGTATTATTTCATGCATATATTCAACAAATATTTATTGACCACTTACACCAATTCTAGCAACATGTCATAAAATAAAAACATGGTTACTAGTTTGGCTGGGATGATAAAATTCACAGATATGAACTTTATAAATATGAAAAAAATAACAAATCATGGTTTTCTTTGATTAAGTCACCTCACATTGGTCTCCTCCTTTTTTATTATTAAGGCTGCTTTATCCACTACCATGGAAGTATGTTGTAATCATGCTTACCTCTATACTTGTACATAATGCCTCTCATTTCTACTTCCAAAAACAAACAAACAAAAAAATCCCACCATCATGTCTGAAATACTGAGTTCAACGAATCCACTTATAAGCATCCTCTTTGCTGAGCTTCATTTCCCCATAACCACATACCAGAATGACCTCATTATATTTACCTGTAGCCTTGCCTACATAATACAATTTCTATGTGGGTGCATAAGAAAACTCTACAAACCAGAAACACAGAATTGAATATGGACACTTTTTATCCTCTCATTCCAATACTACCACACTAATGGTTTTCACCTTCACCATTACTACTTTTTATCACAGAGTGATATGTATGTAAACAGAAATGGATACAAAAACTAGAGAAAGTCTTGACACCATGCTTTTTTAGCTTCTGGTTCTCATTCCTTCCAACATTCAAACTGCATTTTCATTCACAGACACTGGGAGACACCTCGGTCTTTGATACAGACTAGCTAAGGATGATTTCTGTTATTTAAAATCAAATAATTCTACCTACTCTATGTTTCAGATATATTGAACTATAGTTTTTCTCTATGACCACTGTTTTTATACAAATGCATTATAGCACCTATAAAAGAGTTGTATTTTTCTTTGTTCAGATTCTCTATCCATCATAAAATTCTACTAAATTTCTTGAGGAAAATGATTAAGTCTGATTAATTTCTGTGGCTTTAGCATATGCCACAGCGTTCAGTAAAAGTTTGTTTAATTGATGAATGAGTGGGTAAATGTATACCCACTCAATTTAAACTATTTTTACTGTAATTTTTCTGATGTTTTTATAATGTTTTACTCCATTATTTGAGTAAAGAATATGTATCATCTGTTTTCCTCATCAAATAATATCTTGAAACATTTTTCCTTTCATTATATTTCCTCATCTCTCTTCACTTCTTGGGCAAATACAAGTACAAAATATTTCCATCTTTCACAGGGATTCAAACAGTGTTATACACAGAGGAAATAAACATATAGAATTTATCAAATAATTCTTAGATAATAAGATAAGAATCACAGGACTGAAAACTACATAAGTATATAGTCATATTTTAGTTATGTTACAAACACTTGAATGGATTCCATAAAGTGCCTTGTCTAAGGAAACAGAGCTTATTCATAGGGTCGAGCTAAGATCAATAATCAGCCAAACTCAACAATTATAATCAGCTGCATGAGGGCAAAATATAGGTTTTCTTATAATATTATTTTTAGTTGGTAGCTATGCTTTACACTTTAACTTGTGCTTCACCTAAGTTATGCTTGAAACTTAATTTATGGCTTGATAGGTGACATGGTTTGGCTGTTCCCACTCAAATCTCATCTTGAATTCCCACAATTTGTGGGAGAAACTCAATGGGAGGTAATTAACCATGGAGGCAGGTCTTTCCCATGCTGTTCTCATGATAGTGAATAAGTGTCATGAGATCTGATGGTACTATAAGGTAAAGTTTCCCTGCACAAGCTCTCTCTCTTTGCCTACTGTCATCCATGTAAGACATGACTTGCTCCGCCTTGCCTTCTGCTATGATTATGAGGCCTCCTCAGCTATGTGAAACTGTAAGTCCATTAAACCTCTCTTTCTTTTGTAAATTGTGCAGTCTCTGGTATATCTTTATCAACAGCATAAAAACAACTAATACAGTAAATTAGTACCAGTAGACTGGGGCACTGCTAAAAAGGTACCTAAAAATGTCGAAGCATCTTTGGAACTGGGTAACAAGCAGAGGCTGAAACAGTTTGTAGGGCTCAGAAGAAGACAGAAAAATGTGGGAAAGTTTGGAACTTCCTAGAGACTTGTGGAATGGCTTTGATCAAAATGCCAATGAGAATATGGACAATGAAATATAGGCTGAGGTGGTATCAGATGGAGATGAGGAACTTCTTGGGAACTGGAGCAAAGGTGATTCTTATTATGTTTTAGCAAAGAGAATGGTGGCATTTTGCCCCTTCCCAAGAGATCTGTGGAACTTTGAACTTGAGAGAGATTATTTAGGGTATCTGTTGGAAGAAATTTCTAAGCAGCAAAGCATTCAAGAGGTGACTTGGGTGCTGTTAAAGGCCTTCAGTTTAAAAGGGAAACAGAGCATAAAAGTTTGGAAAATTTACAGCCTGACAATGTGATAGAAAAGAAAATCCCATTTTCTGAGGAGAAATTCAAACCAGGTGCAGAAATTTGCATAAGTAACAAGAAGCCAAATGTTAATCCCCAAGACAATCAGGAAAATGTCTCCAGGGCATATCAGAGGTCTTCATAGCAGCCTCTCCCATCACAGGCCCAGAGGCCTAGGAGGAAAAATGGTTTCCTGGACCAGCCCCATGGTCTGTAACTATGTGCAGCCTAGGTACTTGGTGCCCTGAGTCACAGCTGCTCTAGCTGTGGCTGAAAAGGGCCAATGCAGAGCTTGAGTTGTGGCTTCAGAGGGTGCAAGCCTCAAGCCTTGGCAGCTTCCACATGGTATTGAGCCTGTGAGTGCACAGAAGTCAAGAATTGGGGTTTGGGAATCTCCACCTAGATTTCAGAAGATGTATGAAAATGTCTGGATATCCAGGAAGAAGTTTGCTGCAGGGGCAGGACCCTCACAGAGAACCTCTGCTAGGGCAGTGTGGAAGGGAAATGTGGGATGGGAACCCCACACAGAGTCCCCACTGGGACATGGTACCCTGGGTCCCAGCTGCTTCAGCTCCAGCTGTGGCTAACAGGGCCAATGTACAGCTCAGACTGCTATACTTCACAGGGTGCAAGCCCCAAGCCTTGGCAGTTTACATGTGGTGTTGGGCCTGTGGGTACACAAAAGTCAAGAATTGAGGTTTGAGAACCTCAGCCTAGATTTCAGAGGATGTATGGCAATGCCTTGATGTCCAGACAGAAGATTTCTGCAGGGGTAGAGTCCTCATGGAGAACCTCTGCTAGAGGAGTGTAAAAGGGAAATGTGGGGTTGGAGCCCGACACAGAGTCTCCACTTGGGCACTGCCTAGTGGAGCTGTGAGAAGAGGGTCACTGTCCTCCAGACCTCAGAATGGTAGGTTCACTGACAGCTTGCACTGTGCATCTGGAAAAGCCACAGACACTCATCACCAGCCCATAAAACCAGCTGGGAGAGAGGCTGTACCCTGAAAGCCAGAGAGACAGAGTTGCTCAAGATCATGGGAATCCACCTGTTGCATCAGTGTGACCTGCATGTGAGACATGAGTTAAAGGAGGTCATTTAGAACTTTAAGATTTGACTGTCCTGATGGATTTTGGACTTAGGGGGGCTGAAGCCCCTTTGTTTTGTACAATTTTTCCCATTTGGAATGGCTGTATTTACCCAATACCTGTACCCCACTGTATCTAGGAAGTAACTAACTTGCTTTTGATTTTACAGGCTCATAGGCAGAAGGGACTCCAATGTCTCAGATGAGACTTTGGACTGTGGACTTTTGAGTTAACACTGAAATGACTTAAGACTTTGGGGGACTGTTGGGAAGGCATGATTGGTTTTAAAATGTGAGAACATGAGATTTGGAAGGGGCCTGGGGCAGATGGTACGGTTTGGCTGTGTTCCCACCCAAATCTCAACTTGAATTCCCACATGTTATGGGAGGGGCCCAGTGGGAAGTAATTGAATCATGAGAATAGGTCCTTCCCATGCCATTCTCATGATAGTGAGTAAGCCTCATGACATCTGATTACTGTATAAGGGGGAGTTTCCCTACACAAGCTCTCTTTCTCTTTGCTTGCTGTTGTCCATGTAAGATGTGACTTGCTCCTCCATGCTTTGTGCCATGATTGTGAGGCCTCTGCAGCCACACGAAACTGTAAGTCCATTAAGCCTCTCTTTCTTTTGTAAATTGTGCAGTCTCAGGTATGTCTTTATTAGCAGCCTGAAAATGGACTAATACAATAGGAAACATGAAGTTAAGCTGCTCTTGTTCTGGAAAAGGAGGGAGATGGTGAATATCCCACAATGAATTGTCTCAACTAAGACAAAAGAAGAGAGCAAAAAGAAAGCAGAACTTATAAAAGGAGGAACTCAGATAACTAAAATATGTAAAAAAACAAACAAACAAACAAAAAAAAATTAAAATCAAGAAATAATTCTCTCTTAAAAGGATTAAAATCACAGGTAATGTGTTCATAAGTAGTTCATGGAGATTTGGACATTGTCAAGTACTGATTATTAATACTAGTTTGAGCTAGGAGAGATTCAAAGGGCCCTGGGGTTGCTGCTTACAATAAATTGAAATAAATTTCCTATATATTCTTCACAACTTATAAATGAGCATAGTCCTGCAGGTCAAATATGAGAAAACATTAGGTCAGGCATAAAAAAAAATCAAATTGCAAGTATGAACAGTTTTCAACAATAATTTAAAACACAATTTACAAATGTAACAATCCTTTGGGCTACTGATGCTTGCTGCCAAATTATGTATCATTTGTATGGATCTCATTTTTTTACTGGAAGATATTTTTTATTGTTTATTTTTACATGGTAGAAGATAGGGCCGGGCTTGGTGGCTCAAGCCTGTAATCCCAGCACTTTGGGAGGCCGAGACGGGCGGATCACAAGGTCAGGAGATCAAGACCATCCTGGCTAACACGGTGAAACCCCGTCTCTACTAAAAAATACAAAAAAAAAAACTAGCCGGGCGAGGTGGCGGGCGCCTGTAGTCCCAGCTAATGTAGTCCCAGCTACTTGGGAGGCTAAGGCAGGAGAATGGCGTAAACCCGGCAGGCGGAGCTTGCAGTGAGCTGAGAACCGGCCACTGCACTCCAGCCTGGGCGACAGAGCGAGACTCCGTCCCCCCCAAAAAAAAAAAAAAAAAAAAAAAAAAAAAAAAAAAAAAAAAGAAGATAGATTTGTGGGTAAAGTTTAATTATTTAAAAAAGTGTTGGAAAGGGATAAATACTTAAAAAATAAGCTATCCAATGTGTCATGTGGGCCTTACGAATATCTTAAAATGCACATTCGGAAAACCAGGAATAAAAGATTGGGGACAAGCATGATCAAAGGAATTTTACACTGAAATTTCCTATGAGAGCCTTATGTTTTCCTTTGCACTCAATATTCTTCATATATCTGCTATTTACAGCTGTGGGATATTAACAATGTTTGTTATTTGACCCTTCTTCTGGTTGCCATATTGTCAGCTATACTATTAACTACTACTACTAAATGACTTTACATGCCCCCAATAAAATATAAAAAAATGAAATATTCTGTCACTTCTCACCTCATTGTCCTTCTCCGTTAATGTCTGCTATGATGAATGTGGTTCTTCTGCTTTTCTTTTATCCTGCCTTCACAGTCATACAACCTGGTTCATCATGTTTCCTTGGGGCTCAACCCAGGATCTGGAACAGAGCACATGAATATAACAAATATTATGAATCCTCAGATTAAGATGATAAGCTCAAGATTTAGATTAGATTAGATTAAGATGATAAACTCTTCCTTCAGCACAAATTCCTTTAAAAATAAGAAAATGGAAGATAAAAATAAATAACATTTTATAACACTACTAGAAAAAAAGAAAGAGTGCTGTCAGAGGAATAGAAAATGTGTAGATTACTGGAAAGATAGAAATTTAATAGATTGCTTTCGGCTTTGGCAACATGGCTAAGCTAATGTGGAATTCCTTAGAATGAACTGGACTCCTATGTTTCACCATATATAAAAAATAACTCAAGATGGACAATGAATTAAATATAAGACTTCAAGCTATAAAAATTCTCAAAAAAAAAAAACAAAACAAAACAACAAAAAAAAAAACCTAGGAAATACCATGTTGAATTGGCCTTGGCAAAGAATCAATGACTAAGTCCCCAAAAGCACTTGCAACAAAAACAAAAGCTGACAAGCAGGACCTAAACTAAAGAGTTTCTGCACAGCAAAAGAAACTATCAACAGAGTAAATAGGCAACCTACAGAACAGGAGAAAATATTAGCAAACTATGCATCCAACCAAAGTCTAATATTCAGAATCTATAAGAAACTTAAACAATTTGACAAACAAAAAACAAAGAACCCCATTAAAAAATGGTCAAAGGACATGAACAGACATTTCTCAAAAGAAGACATAATTGCAGCCAACAGATACGTGAAAAAAAGGCTACACATCATGAATTATTGCAGAAATGCAAATCAAAACCACAATGAGAACCATCTTATACTAGTCAGAAAGGCTATTATTTAAAACTCAAAAAGTAACAGATGTTGGTGACGCTGCAGAGATAAAGGAATGCCTATATACCGTGGCTGGGAATGTCAGTTAGTTCAGACACTGTGGGAAGCAGTTTGAAGACTTCTCAAAGAACTTAAAACAGAACCACTATTTGGCCCAGCAATCCCATTAGTTGGTATATACCAAAAGGAAAATAAATAATTCTGCCAAAAAGACACATGCACTCACATGTTCATTGTAGCATTATTCATAATAGCAAAGACATGGAATTAACCTAGATGCCTATCAATTGTGGACTAGATAACGGAAATATGGTGTGTGCGTATGTGTGTGTGTGTGTGTGTATACATATACACACACATACCAGGAAATGCTACACAGCCATAAATAGGAAGAAGTCATGTCCTTTGCAGCAATATGCATGCAGCTAGAGGTCATCATCCTAAATGAATTAATGCATGAACAGAAAACAAAATACTGCATGTTCTCACTTATAAGTGAGAGTCAGACATGGAGTACACATGGTCATAAAGACAAGAACAGTAGAAGCTGGTAACTACCAGAGAGGGGAGTGTGGGACACAAAGGTTGAAAAACTGCCTATCACTACCTAGCAGGTACTATGCTGTCTATCTGAGTGATGGGACCATTCATACCACAAACCTCAGTGACACACAGTTTGCCCACAAACCTGTACATGTTCTCCCTGAACATAAAAGTTGAAAAATATATGGTGTATATAGAGAGACACAATCATTATAATATATATATTTATATAATATATGTTTATAAAATATATATTATATATTATATTTATATAAATATATAATTTATAGTTATAACATATACAATATGTGAATAAATATATATTACATATAATATGTAATATATATAAATATATAGAGAGGGACACAGTGCTTAAAATATATCTAAAACATTATATATGTCCGTCCGGGCATGGTGGCTCACGCCTGTAATCCCAGCATTTTGGGACGCCAAGGTGGGTGGATCACAAGGTCAAGAGATCGAGACCATCCTGGCCAACATGGTGAAACCCTGTCTCTACTAAAAATATAAAAATTAGCTGGGCATGGTGGCGTGCACCTATAGTTCCAGCTACTTGGGAGGCTGAGGCAGGAGAATTGCTTGAACCCAGGAAGTAGAGGTTGCAGTGACCCTCCGAGATCAAGACATTGCACTCCAGCCTGGGCAACAAGAGCAAGACTCCATCTCAAAAAAAAAAAAAAAAAAAAAAAGAACATTATATATGTCCATAGCTCAGATAGCTCAGCTCAAAAAACAAAACAAAACAAAAAAAAAAAAAAAGAAAGAAAGAGGAATTGCCAAGTGCTAGAATAAAAGAAGACACTGCTAACAAGAAAGAGTTCATCTTTCTTCCCTGATTATCAAATCAATGCACAGGGATTTTAAGAAAATATTATGAAGCAATATAATACAGTGATTGAAAAATCCCTATTATTCCTGGTCATCAGAAATAAATTCTTTTGGCAGTTTTGGAAATATTCTATTTGATCTTATTCTTTCCTGTATTTGGTAACATTTCTATTTATTTACTCACATACAATAATGCATGATTTATAATTCCGGATATGTAAAATTTGTAAATAGACAAAACCTAACCTATTTACAAAAACTGAAAACTGATTCCAGAAATAGCTCATGCAATGTATACTTCTTTGCAACTTACTTTTTTCACTTAGTAACTCTTGGATTTCTTATATATCTGTCCCTATGGAACTACTTGATTATTTTAATGGTTTTTTAATATTTGTAGGAAAGATTAGAAATTAACTTTTCGTTTAATTTAAAATTCACAATAGATTTCATGTGCAATACTTTCACTGGCCAAATAAGAGTTAATGTTCCAAAAATTATTCAGCAAAACATTTCTCATTTTCATATAATTACATTTATCACTTCAGTTATCTCTTGTGACGTTTTCAAGTGAAACAACTTCTCGGAAGGCATATTTAAAAATTTAAATTTTATATACTTTAAATTTCTTTTTAAAATAAACTTTTTATCAAAGTAAAATACACATGCATAAGAGTACATAAATTGTAATTGCTCAGTGAAGTGAATTTTTTTAACTTTTAAGTTTGGGGTATAAGTGCAGGTGTGTTACATAGGTAAACTTGTTACATAGGTAAACTTGTGTCATGGAGTTTGTTGTACAGATTATGTCATCACCCAGGTATTAAGCCTAGTACTCATTGGTTATTTTTGCTGATTCCCTTTCTCCTCTCACCCTCCACCCTCTGAAAGGTCCCAGTGTGTGTGATTCCCCTCCATCTGTCCATATGTTCTTATTATTTAGCTCCCACTTATAAATGAGAACATGAAGTGATTTCTTACCATGTAAACATTATCATAAAAACTGTCATTCCTGTAAAGAAATAGAATATTACCAGCACCCTCAGAACTCCTACCCAGTTACCAGAAAGTTAACTATGAAAGTAAAAGCACTCAATTAGTCATGTCTGCAATCATTTTTAATTTGAACATCTGGGAACAGAAAGCAAAAGGAAGCTTCTGGCTGCATTTCTGTTTTGATATACATACATGAATTAATGAATAGCTTTTAAAATTGCCTGGAAGAATTATTCTCAGGGCTCACTATAAAGCAGTAGCCACAGAGAGAGAGAGAGAGATGCCAGACCCATGAGGAACAGCCTATGATATAACACTTTAGAAGCAAGAATAGGCATGTAGTCTAATAATCTTCAAGCAGTTTTAGTAGATGCACTATCCTTCTAATAAAATTGTATTATATGTGTAGAAGATGAGATAGGGCATTCAGTTCAGGATGGTACATGGACTACACACATCTGTCTCTCATTACTTCTGGAATCACCTTAATTCCACAATTAAATAATTAAAAAGCAAATGAAAGCCACCCATTTGGAAATCTTTTCTTTATCTGCACAATGTGAGAGCTGCACTAGATGTTCTCTGATATCCTATCTTGCTTTAATATTGAATTTTATTATTTTTCTAACACTATGATTTATATTCATATTGCTATGGAAAATAAATGGGGATTATTTTATGTGAATAGGTAAAAGCATTGGTGACAAGGGAAAGGTGTGAGGATATATTGCGTTGAATCATTTTATGTGCATGGTCAAAAAAGTCTTATGAGTAAGCTTTTCACACATTTTAAAAATCATAATTAAAAGCATTCATACTTACCTGATAATGAAAGTAAAATTTCTAATTTTCAAAGTAGCCTGAATCTATCTATCCATTTATCCATTAATTACTGAAAAAGAAATCTCAGTGTTGACAGTGTAGAGAACTTAGCAATACAGATAGAGAGGTCAATTGGGAGAGAAATGAGGGGAAATGAGTGAGAAAGGGAGAGACAAAGAGAGAGATAACTTCCCTAAAATATTTTTTAAGTATGTGTCAAATGCATATATTCCAGTTCACAGTAGAAAGTGTCTCACAATCTAAAAATCCTGTGTCATTCTCTGTCTCTTTTCCCAGTAATTTGTATACTCATTGCTTTATAGGAATTATATAATTTATTCATCATAAGGGCCAATGAAATAGCTTTTGCATTGTGAAGTTGAGTAAACTGGAAGAGTACTATCAACAAAATGGCAGAATAAAACTTTTCAACATTTGTCCCACTGCAGAAACATACATTTGAACAATTATCCATGCACAAAAATACCTTTACAAGAGTTGAGGAATATAGGTGACAGATTTCAGCACAAAAATAAGAAAAGACACATTGAAGAGGGCAGAAAGTACACACTGACATTACCTCTGTCACCCCTCCCCCAAGCCCTGGCAGCAGTATGGTAAGAAAGACTCTCCATGTCGGGGATGGAGAGTAAAGTGAGCACTTCACTTTGCCAGGAACTCCAGCATCAGGCCCACACAAGTGAATCTTGATGTCGGTCTAGCCCCAGTAGACCCAGTCTCCAGGCAAGCTCCTGCAGCCCCAGATTCCAGAGAGCACCCACAAACACAGACTGGAGGCCAGCCCCCATGGATGCAGGTTCCAGCCTGCCCAGGCTCCAAGCTTGCTCCAGTAAACAGTGGCCCCCATTTAGTAGACCCAGGCTCCAGGCCTGCTCCAGTAAACAGTGGCTATAGCGTGCCAATATAGCCACTGCAGACCCAGGATCCAGGCCGGTCACATCAACAGACTGGCTCCCAAGTCCCAGACTCCAAACCAGCTTTCATGTTCCCATGTTCCAGGTCCACTCCAGCAGATTCAAGGTTTGGTCCACTTGATAGACCCCAATGCTGGTCCCTGTGGTTCCAGGCTCCGGTACTGCCCTGCAGATCTTGGCTCCATGTTGGCCCCTGTGGACTCAGGACCCAGTCTCAACCTCTATAGACTCAGGCTCCAGGTCAGCCCCAACTGACTCAGGATTCAGGCCCAATTCTGTAGGCCTAGGCTTCAGGCCTACCCCTTGGTTCCAGGCACTAAATCTACCTGCACAAACCCAGGTACTAGGCCAGTACCTGTGGACTCAGGACCAGGACCATTCCTGTGCCAGAGTGACCTCTATAGAGTCAGGTTCAAGTCCTACACCAACACCAGGTCAGTTCCTATGGATCCAGACCTCAGACTAGCCCCCATGGACACTGATTCCAGGCTCACCCATGCTGACCCAGCCAGAAGGCCTACCCCACTGGACACCAGAGCCTGACCAGCCCTAAACCAAGGCTTCAGACATGACTCCACAGACCCAGTCACCAGGCTAACTCCAGTGCATCCAGGCAACAGGACTGCTCACCTGCTGACCCAGATAGCAGGCCAGTCCGCCCAAGGACTTAGTAGCAAGCTTGCCTGCAGATCACATGAGATGGCCCACCAAGAATCACTTCACCAAGCTGACTGGTAAAGAACATTTCCTGAGAAAGCCAATCTATAAAGTGACTACTTTTTCAAATGTGCAGACTTCAATGCAAGGCCACAAAGGTCATGAATAATCAGGGAACATGACACCACTAAAGGAAAAAAGTACGAATAATAACCCTATAGAAATGAATGTCCATGAACATCCTGACAAAGAATTCAGAGCTGAATTACTCATCTTAAGGAAGCTCAGTAGCCCTCAAGAGAACACAGACAACTAAATAAAAACAGGAAAATAGTGCACAAATAAAACTAGAAGTTCAACAAAGAGAGAGAAAAAATAAAATAAAAAGAAACCACCAAACAAATTCTGCAGCTAAAAATGACTGAACTGAAAATTTCCATAGGGAGCTTCAACAGCAGGCTGTATCAAGCAGAAGAAAGAATTAGTGAACTGAAAGACAGATTATTTGAGATTACCCAGGCAGAGAAATAAAAAGAAATAATAATGGAAAAGAGTGAAGACAGCCAATGGGACTTACGGGATATTATCAAGCAAGCCAATAAAAATATTGTGGAATTCACAGAAGTAGTAGTCAAATAGAAAGGGCAAATATCATATATGAAGTAATAATGACAGAAAACTTCCTAAGTCTGGAGAGGAAAATGAATGTTTAGATCCATGAAGCCCAAAGATTTCCAAATAGATTAAATATCAAGAGATTTTTACCAGGACACATTATAATCAAACTCTCAAAAGTCAAAGACAAAGAAAGAATTTTGAAGGTAGCAAAAGAAAAGTCATCAAATACAAGGGAACATTCATAAGACTATCACGGATTACTCCGCAGAAACCCTGAAAGCCAGAAGAGAGTGGAATGATATGTACAACGTACTGAAATTAGAAAAACAAACAAACAAAAATCTGCCCACAAAGAAAACTACTACAAGAAAACACAGAAAAAAAGTCTTGACATTGGTCTGGGCAATAATATTTTGGACATAAAACCAAAAGTATAGGCCACAAAAGCAAAAATAGGCAAATAGGATTGCATCAAATTAAACAGTTCTGCATGAAAAAGGAAGCAATCAAAAGTGAAGAGACAACCTACAGAAGGGGAAAAAATGTTTGCAAATTATATATCTGATAAGGGGCTAATATCCAAAATATATAAGATAACCAAACAACTCAATAGCAAGAAAACAATCCAACTTAAAAATGAGCAAATAACCTGAATAAACATTTCTCAAAAGAAGACATACAAATGGTCAACAGATATATTTTAAAATGTTCAATATACCTAGCCATCAAGGAAATGCAAATTGAAACCACAATGAGATACTACCTCACATGTGTTAGAATGGCTGTTGTCTATAAGATAAATGATTTTTTTTTAAATAGCAAAAATGTGGATAAAAGGAAACCCTGGTACACTGTTCGTGGAAACTTAAATTAGTACATCTATTATGGAAAACGGTATAGAGGGTAGCCAAATAATTAAAAATAGAATTATGCTATGATCCAGCAATTCCCTTCCTGTGTACATACCTAAAGGAATTAAAAACAGTATAATGAAGAGATATCTGCACTTCCATGTTTATTGCAACATTATTCATAATATCCAAGATTAGAAAGTAACCCAAGTTTCCATCAAGGGATAAATGGATAAAGCAAATGCAGTATATACACAATAGAACATTCTTTAGTTTTTATTGAAAAAGAAATCTATGTTTGACAGCATGAACAAACGTGTTGAACATTATGCTATGTGAAATAACCCAGGCACAGAAAGATAAATACTTCAAAATTGTATTTATATGTGGAATCTAAAAATATCCAACTCGTAGAAGCAAAGAGTAGCATGGTGGCTGCAAAGGGCTAGGGAAAGGAACGAGGAGAGTAAGAGATGCTGGTCACAGGGTACAAAGTTTCAGTGAGACACGATGAATAAGTTCTGGAGATCGATTGTACAGTATGGTGACTATATTTAATAATGTATTGTATACTTGAAAATTGCTAAGAAAGTAGATCTTAAATGCTCTCACCAGAAAAAAAGATAACTATATTAGATGATAGTTAATTATCATCTAATTATACTATAGATGATAGTATAATTATATTAGATGATGTGTTAATTAGTCTGATTTAATCATTTCCCAAAGTATGCATATATCAAAACATCACATTGCATCCTGTAAATGTACAAAACTTTTATATGGCATTTATACTTTAATAAAACTGAGGGGAAAAGTTAAAAAAAAATTGAGGTATGATTTCCAGGATCATTAAGATGAATGGTAGAACTGAGGAGAAAATCCATGGCTGTACTCCTGTGAAGGTCACATTGTTATCCTCTTTGATATGTTGTCTTTTGCATTCCCAGTCAACAGACCACTCCCAGTGATTACTGATGGGCAAAATGAGAATATTTTACAGGCACTCTAGGAAATGATATGAAATGTCAATGGAGTAATAGTATTTATTTCTTTTTATTTATTTATTTATTTTGAGATGGAGTCTCACTCTGTTGCCCAGGTTGGAGTGCAATGGTGCAATCTTGGCTCACTGCAACCTTCGCCTCCCAGGTTCAAGTGATTCCCCTGCCTCAGCCTCCCGCGTAGCTGGGGTTACAGGCACACGCCACAACGCCCGGCTAATTTTTTTATTTTTTTTATTTTTTTATTTTTATTTTTTTATTTTTTATTTTTTATTTTTTATTATACTTTAAGTTCTAGGGTACATGTGCATAACGTGCAGGTTTGTTACATATGTATATTTGTGCCATGTTGGTGTGCTGCACCCATCAACTCGTCAGCACCCATCAATTTATTTTTAGTAGAGACAGGGCTTCACCATGTTGGTCAGGCTGTTCTCAAATTCCTGATCTCATGATCCACGTGCCTCAGGCTCCCAAAGTCCTGGACCTCCACCTTCCGGGAAGTCCTGACCCGCCCACCTCACCCTCCCAAAGTCCTGGAATTACAGGCGTGAGCCACCATGCCCAGCCAATAGCAATTATTTATAATTTAAAGGTAATCTTTCCTGTATTCTATTCTTTAAATATTCCTTTTTAACAAAAATGAATATTTATTTAGAATGAGGGAAATCACAAAAATTATGCATTTTAAAAAGCTGACAACACAAACATCACAAAACGCCTGAAAAAATAACAAAATATTTTATAAATTGTTGTTATGGATCATCTGTTGCCATTTATCTACAATATATTTTTAAAGACTTTATATTTTTAGAACAGTTTTAGTTTATAGGAAAATTGAGAAGAAAGTACATAGAAATCCCATATAGCTCCTACCTCCACACAGGCATATAGCCTTCCCCATTATTAATATCCCCCACCTGCGTGGTACATTTGTATAATTGATGAGTCTACACTGACACATTACTGCCACCTAAAGTCTATAATTTACATGAGAATTTACTCTCGGTGTTATGCATTCTATGGGTTTGTATAATGGTGTGCATCCATTATAGTATCATACAGAATATTTTCTTTTATTTAACTTTTTATTTCAATAGGTTTGGGGGTATGTGTAGTTTTTGGTTACATGGGTAAGTTCCTTAGCGGTAATTTCTGAGATTTTGAGATTTTAGTGCATCCGTCACCTGAGCAGCGTACACTGTATCCAATGTGTAGTCTTTTATCCCTCACACTTTTCCCAACCTTTCCCCCAGGGTCTTCAAAGTCCATTATATCATTCTTATGCCTTTGTGTCCTCATAGCTTAGCTACCACTTGTAAGTGAGAACATACAATATTTAGTTTTCCATTCCTGAGTTACTATTGCACTTAGTATAATGGCCTCCAGCTCCATCTAAGTTGTTGCAAAATATATTATTTCTTTCTTTTTTAAGACTGAGTAGTATTCTATGGTGTACATATACCAAATTTTCTTTATCCACTAATTGGTTGATGGTCACTTAGATTGGTTCCATATCTCTGCAGTTGTTAATTGTGCTGCTATAAATATGCAGGTGCAAGTGTCTTTTTCACATAATGACTTCTTTTCCTTTGGGTAGATACCCAGTAGTGGGATTCCTGGATTGAATGGTAGTTCTGCTTTTAATTCTTTAAGGAATCTCCGTAATATTTTCCACAGTGGTTGTACCAATTTACATTCCCACTAGCTATGTAGAAGTGTTCCCCTTTCAACACATCCATGCCAACATCTATTGTTTTCTGACTTTTAAATTATGGTCATTCTTGCAGAAGTGAGGTGGTATCTCATTGTGGTTTTAATCTCCATTTCCCCGATGATTAGCGAGGTGGAGCATTTTTCATAACTTTGTTAGCTGTTTGTACGCCTTCTTTGAAAAATGTATGTTTTCAAGTCTATTTGAAATGTCCTTTGCCCACTTTTTCATTGGATTATTTGCTTTTTTTCTTGCTAATTTGTTTGAGTTCCTTGTAGCTTCTGGATACTAGTCCTTTGTTGGATGCATAGTTGATGAATATATTTTCCCACTCTGGGTTGTCCGTTTGTTCTGATGACTATTTCTTTTGCTGTGCATAAGCTTTTTAGTCACATTTATTTTTGTTTTGTTGAATTTCCTTTTGGAGTCTTAGTCATGAATTCTTTGCCTAAGCCAATATCTAGAAGAGGTGTTTTTGTTGTTGTTGTTGTTGTTGTTGTTATTTTCTGGAATTTTTATGGTTTCAGGTCCCAGATTTCAGACTGTTACCCATCTTGAGTTGATTTTTGTATAAGATAAGAGATAGGGATTCAGTTTCATTTTTGTACATGTGACTTGCAGGATTTCCCAGTACAATTTATTGAATAGAGTGTCTTCTTCCCTAATTTATGTTTGTATGCTTTGTCAAAAATCAGTTGGCTGTATTTGGCTTTATTGCTGAGTTCTCTATTCTGCCTATTTTTATACCAGTACCATTCTGTTTTGATAACTATAGCCCTGTAAGATAATTTGAAGTCAGGTATGTGGGCTCCTTTTTGGTTCCACATGAATTTTAAAATTGGTTTTTCTAGTTCTGTAAAGAATGATAATGATATTTAGATAGGAATTACATGGAATCTGTAGATTGCTTTGGGCAGTACAGTCATTTTCACAATACTGATTCTTCCCATCCATGAGCATGGGATTTGTTTCCATTTGTTTGTGTCATCTATGATTTCCTTCAGCAGTGTTTTGTAGTTTTCCTTATAGAAATCTTTTACCCTTTGGTTAAGTACATTTCTACATATTTTAGCTTTTTACAGCTGTTGTAAAAAAAATGGAATTCTTGATTTGATTCTTGATCGTTGTTGTATAGCAGTAGTACTGATTTGTGTGCTTTGATTTTTATATCCTGAGGCTTTACTGGATTTATTTATCAGATCTAGGAGCTTTTTGGATGAGTCTTTAGGGTTTTCTAGTTGTACAACCATATCATTGGTGAACAGCGACAGTGTGACTTGCTCTTTTCCAATTTGGATGCTCTTTATTTCTTTCTCTTGTCTGATTGCTGTGAGTAGGACTTCCAGTACTATGCTGAAGTAGTGAAAGTGGGCATCCTTGTCTTGTTCTTGTTCTCAGGGGGAATGCTTTCAACTTTTCACCATTTGATATGATGTTGGCTGTGGGTTTGTCATATATGGTTTTTATTACTTTGAAGAAAGTCCCTTCTATACCTATTTTGTTGAGTCATTTTGATCATAAAGATTGCTGGATTTTATTGAATGCATATTCTGTATTCATTTAGATGATTACATATTTTTAAAATTCTGTTTATGTAGTGCATCACATTCATTGACTTAACATTTGTTAAACTAGACCTGCATTCCTGGGATGGAGTCCAGCTGATTATAATATATTACCTTTTTGATGTGCTGTTGGATTCCATTAGCCAGTATTTTGTTGAAGATTTTGCATCTATGTTCATCAGAGTTACTGGTCTGTAGTTTTCTTTTTTTGTTATATTCTTTCTTGGTTTTGTTATTAGAGTGATACTGGCTTCATAGAATGATTTAGGAAGGATTCCCTCTTTGTCTATCTTTTGGAATAGTTCAATAATATTGGTACCATTTATTCTTTGAATGTCTGGTAGAATTCAGCTGTAAATCCATCTGGTCTGGGAATTTTTTGGTAGGCAATTTTTTAAATTACTGATTCAATCTCACTGCTTGTTATTGTTCTGTTCAGGGTTTCTATTTCTTCCTGATTTAATCTAGGAGGATTGTATATTTCCAGGAATGTATCAATTTCCTCTAAATTTTCTAGTTTGTATGCACAGAGGTGTTCATAGTAGTCTTGAATGATCTTTTGTATTTCTGTGCTATCAGTTGTAATATCTCCAGTTTCACCTCTAGTTGAGTTTATTTGTATCTTCTCTCTTCTTTTGCCGGTTAATCTTACTAATGGTCTATCAATTTTGTTTATCTTTTTGAAGAACTAGCTTTTTGTTTCATTTATCTTTTGTATTTTTTGTTTCAATTAGTTTCATGTAGTTCTGCTCTGACCCTTTTTTTGGGGGGTGTGGGGTTTGGGTTTAGTTTGTCTTTGTTTCTCTAGTTCCTTGAAGTGTGACATTAGATTGTCAATTTGTACTCTTTCAGATTTTTTAATATAGGCTTTTAACATTATAAACTTTCCTCTTAGCACCACTTTTGCTGTATTCCAGAGGTTTTGATAAGTTGTGTCACTATTATCATTCATTTCAAAGAATTTTTTAATTTCATATTGATTTCATTGTTAACTCAAAAATCACTCAAGGGCAGATTATTTAATTTCTATGTGTTTGTAGAATTTTGAGGGTTCCTTCTGGAGTTGATTTCCAGTTTTATTCCACTGTGGTCTGAGAAGATAAAACTTGATATGATTTTGATTGTCTTAAATTTATTGAGACTTGTTTTGTGGCCTATCATATGTTCTGTCTTGGAGAATGTTCCATGTGCTGATAAGAAGAATGTATATTCTGCAGTTTTTGGGAAGAATGTTCTATAAATATGTTAAGTTCATTTTTTTAGGGTATAGTTTAAGTCCAATTGCTTCTTCATTGACTTTCTGTCTTGATGACCTGTCCAGTGCTGTCAGTGGAGTATTGAAGTCCCCACTATTATTGTGTTGCTGTCTATCTCATTTCTTGGGTCTAGTAGTAATTGATTTATAAATCTGTAAGCTCCAGTGTTAGGTGCATATAAATTTAGGATTGTAATGTCTTCTTGTTGGACTAATATTTTTATCACTATATAATGTCCTTGTCTATTTTTACTGTTGTTGCTTTAAAGTCTGTTTTGTCTTATAGAAGAACAGTTACTCCTGATAGCTTTTGGTTTCCATTTGCATGGAATATCTTTTTCCACCCCTTTACCTTAAATTTCTATGAGTCCTTTAGTGTTGGGTGAGTTTCCTGAAGACAGCAGATATTTGGTGGGTGGTTTTTAAAAATCCATTCTGCCATTCTGTATCTTTTAAATGAAGCTTTTAGGCCATTTACATTTAACATTAATATTGAGATGTGAGATACTGTTCTATTCATCATGTTAGTTGTTATGTAGATATTTTTTTTTTCTCTCTCTCTCATGGGGCTATTGTTTTACAGGCCCTGTGAGATTTTTACTTTAAGCAGGTTCTATTTTGGTGTATTTTGAGTTTTTGTTTCAAGATTTAGAACTTATTTCAGCATTTCTTGTAGTGCTGGTTTGGTAGTGGAAAATTCCCTCAGTATTTGTCTGAAAAATACTTTATCTTCTCTTTCTTTATGAATCTTAGTTTTGCTGAATACAAAATTCTTGACTGACAATTATTTTGTTTAAGGAGGCTAAAGATAGGACCTCAATTCCTACTGGCTTGTAAGGTTTCTGCTGAGAAATCTGCTGTTACTCTGTTAGTTTTCCCTTCGTAGGTTACCTGAGGCTTTTGTCTCATAACTCTAAAATTCCTTCCTTCATGTGGACATTAGATAGCCTGATAACTATGTGCCTTGCTGATGATTTTTTTTGCAATAAATTTTCCAGGGGTTTTTTGAGCTTCTTGTATTTGGAAATCTACATCTCTAGCAAAGCCAGGAATGTTTTCCTCAATTATTCCTTCAAATAAGGTTTCTAAAGTTTTAAACTTCTCTTCTCCCTCAGGAATGCCAATATTTTTAGGTTTGGCTGTTTTACAGAATCCCATATTCCTTAGTGATTTTGTTCATTTTTATTGATTCTTTTTTCTTCATATTTGTCTGATTGGGTTAATTCAAAAGCCTTATCTTTGAGCTCTGAAATTTTTTATTCTACTTGTTCTAATCTATTGCTGAAACTTTCCACTTCATTTGTATTTCCCTAAGTGTATCTTTCATTTCCAGTTCTGATTGGTTTTTCCTTATGATATCAATTGCAGGGGTCCAACTCACAGACCCTGACCCAGTGACAGATGAGAGATGTACACTGACACAGATATTCTGCCTGTCGGTCTGACTAATGGGCTCTGCCCTAAGTCTGAAGCATCGTCTCAATAAGCCGACGAAGTTTGCATTTATTTAGCACAGATTAAATGACAAAGGCTTTGAGTCAACACACTTGTGGGTAATTAATCTGGTTCCCCTCCCCGGAGAGAGCCATCCTGCCCACAAATGATCAAAGGTTAGTCTTAGGACCACATGAGTAAATGTTATTTAGATAAACTCCCTTACATTCCTTTGTACCTAATTTAAGCTATTTACTCAAGGTAAGGATTAGGCTGCCTTCAGCCGGATCTATCACCAAAGCTATGCAAACTTCCCAGCCTTCCAAGAGGGTTTGTGTCTTTATCCTACAACTTCATCTTACAATTTTTCCAACCACACTGACTGATCTCCTACAATCAATCTCTCTGGAAAATGTTTTATTCATATCCTGGATTGCTTTTTAAATCACTTTATGTTGGCTTTCACCTTTCTCTGATATCTCCTTGAATAACTTAATAATCAGCCTTCTGGGCCAGGCGTGGTGGCTCACGCCTATAATCCCAGCACTTTGGGAGGCTGAGGTAGGTGGATCACAAGGTCAGGAGATTGAGACCATCCTGGCTAACACCGTGAAACCCCATCTCTACTAAAAATACAAAAAATTAGCCAGGTGTGGTGGCAGGCACCTGTAGTCTCAGCTGCTCAGGAGGCTGAGGCGGAAGAATGGCGTGAACCCAGGAGAAGTAGCTGGCAGTGAGCCGAGGTCGTGCCACTGTACTCCCATACTCCAGTGTGAGTGATAGAGCGAGACTCAGTCTCAAAAAAAAAAAAAAAAAAAAAAAAAAAAAATCAGCCTTCTGAGTTCTTCATCTGGTATTTTAAAGGTTTCTTGTTGGTTTGGATCTATTGCTGGGGAGCTAGTGTGATTTTGTGGGGGCTCCTTCTCATTTGGGTAGAATATTTCTTTAAATTGTTCTTAAGTTTATTTTTTATTTTATTTTTTACTTCTATTTTCCCTCTTAAAAGAATCTGACTTTAATGTCTATAGATTTTGGTTTTTTCCATTTGTTTGTTTTTGTTTTCAGATGGAGTCTCACTCTTTCGTCCAGGCTGGAGTGCAGTGGCGCAATCTTGGCTCACTGCAAGCTCCGCCTCCCAGGTTCATGACATTCTTCTGCCTCAGCCTCCCAAGTAGCTGGGACTACAGGCGCCCGCCACCACGCCTGGCTAAATTTTTGTATTTTTAGTAAAGATGAGGTTTCACCATGTTAGCCAGGATGGTCTTGATCTCCTGACCTCGTGATCCACCCACCTCAACCTCCCAAAGTGCTGGGATTACAGGTGCAATCCACCACACCTGGCCTAATGTTTATAGTTTTTTATAGCCTAATTTGGTTATTGATGCTTTTAGTAGTGAATACTCTGTTTGCGTTCCTTAGTTATAAAGACTCTGTGCACTGGCTTTCCCAGATGCTAGTTGTAGTAGTTATGTACTTTGTGTGTGGGCCAGTTCACTGTCTCCAATGGAGTTGGAATGGCAGGGATCTCTTAAAGTATATCTCATTCTCTCACAATGTATACTTTATTTATTGATTTAATTTTTCCCCTGTATTTTATTTACTAAGTTTATTATTCAAGCTTCAGACCAGTAGGGGCAATATCCTTAGGTAGGCACCAGTTATAGCTAAAGCAGTTTGGTAGATGTAATACCCAAAGGTGGGCAGAGGTCCCAGCCTTGATGAAGATGGTCAGGGAGTTCTCAGTTAGATGTGCAGAGGCTTTATCATGGTGAAGGGTGGGAGCTACCTCAGCTCCCCTGCCAGGCCAGCAGGAAATCTATCCACCTCACAGTCTCATTCCTGACCCAGTGTTCTGGGTATTCAGATCAGACAGGCACCTCTCTTCATCGCAAGAAAAGGTAATGTTCCAAGTAGGGAAGAACTGTGGCTCTGCCTCTCGTGCAGGCCTGAATCTGGGGAATGCTCCTCCTGGGGGGCTGCAATCCCCCTGAATTATTCTGAGAAGGTTGTCTATAGGTACACCCACACTGCATTCCTGTAGAAGAAGCCTCAGCTGTGTATATATATATGCACAGTGGTATACCAGGAGGAACAAGGATCCCTTCCTCAAGACCCTGCATGATCATAGAGGCTGCCTGCATATTGGGGTAGAGCTGCACTTTCCCTACTGCACCCAGCACCACAATTGTGTCTCTGCTGTAAGAAACTTCCCACAGTGGAAAGATCTGGGACTCAAGGTTTGCTGTTTAGATTATTTTGTGTCAGAGGCTGTTCCCTTGATGTGGTGCTCTCCCCCTTCTCCTAGGAATGGGACTTCCAAAGAGCCAGACTAAAGTGATTGTTATTGCTTTTCTTGAGTCTAGCCACCCAGTGAGGCTACCAGACTCTGGTCCAGTGCTGGGGAATGTCTGCAAGAAATCCAGTGCTGTGACCTGTCTTCAACTTTCCAGAAGTGAATACCAGCACCAGCTCTGATGGAGGTGGCAGGGGAGTGACATAGACTCTTTGAGATTCCTTGGTTATAGATAGGCTTAGTGTAATGGCTTTCACAAATGCTAGTTATACTAATAGTGAACTTGTCATGTGAACAGACTCAGGACTTCTGGTTAGTCAGGATGTTGCAGGCAATGGTAATAGCTGAGGTCATGCAGCCATTTTCTTCTTCCTAGGGGCAGTGTTATTCTATCTGGATATTCTGTAGAGGTCTTTGTTGGTTAACCTTCAGTCAGAAGGTGATGCTTGCAAAAGAGGACCAGCTGCAATAGTAGCAGTTGGATTAGAGCTTGCCCTAGGTTGCCTAGGGGAAGTATTCTGGTTTCTCAGGTGATGGGCAGGGCTATCATGCTCCCAAAATTTTATGCCCTTTGTGTTAAATTACCAGGATGAGTGGAGAAATATCACCAGGTGAGGCCATGGTAAGGTGGGTCTGAGCTCTGACTGACCTTGGGTAGGGCAGGTCATGGCCACAGTGAGGGAGGCACTGTAAGTGGTTCTCAAGCCACTTGTGTAATGTTCCAGAGGGGAGTATAACTGCCTCTGCTGCGCAGAGAGTTTGCAAAGGGAATGGGGAGTAGCAGGCATCAGTAAGCCTCACCCAGCTCCCACGCAGTTCGCGAGGCTGGTCACACTCCTGCAGTGCTCTGCTAAAAGTGCTGGGTTTAGATCCAGGCAGTCTGTGCACAGAACTCAAACCTTCCCCAGGCCATAAGCTTCCCTGCAGAGATAGCAATCACAGCTTTCAAGCCATGCCCCATCTGCCCACAATGCTCGGTGTCCAGCTCCTGCACTTGTGTCTGAAGCACACTTCCCACTCCACCTACTAGGCTGTGTTCAGAGGAATTCATCCCCACTTGAGATTATGAGATTATATCACAAAATTCAGTTGGGAGCTTCTTTCACACTATGACCCCTCCCTCCCTTGAGCTGGAAGGTGTCCCAGGGTGACTCGCACTGCTCCCTAAATCCATTCCTGCTCTGGGTAGGGTTAAGGTCTTCTCCCATGGCCTGAAGCTTCAGAATCCCCACTGAGCCTGTGTGCTTGGAGGCAGGCTCTCCCAACCTCACACTCCAAGAACTTACTGTTTTTCACCTGTATCATGGAGTAAGCTGCAGCCTGCCATTACTTTTATAAGGTCTGTGGATTCTTTTGGGTTTCCTGTTAAGCTCCTGAGTTGGTTCTTGGAAAAAATACTCACAGTGTGAATCTCTACCCACTATTCTGTTCTTCAAAATGGGAGGGCACACTAACAGTGTCTCCGATCTGCCATCTTTAAAAAGAATTTTATAATGCTATTTTAACTACCCTAAAAATCCTCTGTGCTCATTATATTCATCCCTCCCTCCCCCAACACCCTGGCAACCACTGATCTTTTTACTGTCTCCATAGTTTTGACTTTTCCAAAATGTCATATAGCTAATACGTAGCCTTTCACGTTGGTTTTTTTCACTTAGTAATATGCATTTAAACTTCCTCCATGCTTTTTCATGGCTTAATCGCTCAACTTTGTATCACTGAATAATATTCTGTTGTCTGAACGTATTATAGTCGATTTATCCATTCATCTACCAAAGGACATCTTGAAGATTTCCAGTTTTTGCCAATTACAGATAAAGCTGCTATAAACATCTGTGCAGAGGTTTTTTGTGAGGACATAAGTTTTCAAGTCCTTTAGGTAAGTATCAAAGAGTGCAAATTCTGGATCATATAATAAGAGCATATTTAGTTTTGTAAGAGGCTGTCATGTGATATGGAACATCTTTTCATATGTGAACACTCAATTTGAAAAGCTAAAAAGGTTGAGAAATTTTTCAAAATTAAAAACTACTACCAATGAATGATGCTCAAACAATGAATATTTCTATATCAATTGCACCGTACTTTAAAATTTATTCAGAATAAAGATAGATCCAATAAGATAATTTTTATAATGAATCTATATTACAGTTTATAACACCTCTATAGTACATAATCTTTATATTTATAAAGCTTGTTATCTAAATGTAATTTTAATAATCATAGGGATGTAAAATGGTACAACCTATTTGGAAAACAGTTTGGAAGGTACCCTAGAGAAATGAAAGCATGTTTATACAAAGACTTGTACATAAGTATGCATAGCAGCTATATTTGTAATAACCAAAAGTGTAAGAAATCCAAATGTTCATAAACATGTAAATGGATAAACAAACAGTGGCATATGCATATATGCTATTCAGTAATGAAAACTAATGAGTTATTAATATATGCTACAAACTCAGATGGATTTCAAAATAACTATGCTGAGTAAAAGAAGCCTGATACACCCTGTCCCCCACCAAGAAATGAGTACCCACTGTATGACTCCATTTATACAAATTCTAGGGAGTGCAATTTAAGGTACAGTAACAGAAAGCAAATCAGTGTTTGCCTAGGGATGGGAATGAGAGTAAAAGAAGATTACAAAGGTGTATAAGGAAACTTTTAGGGATGACGGATACATTCATTATCTTGATTGTGGTGGTGGTGTCACAGATCTACGCAGATGTCACAAATTATCAGATTGTACACTTTAAGTATTCTGTCAATTATTCCACTTTAAAAAAAAACTTTCCCAAACCACATTATCTATATTCCTTTTGTCTTTCTGGAATAGAATCTGAATATCTGAAACAAATATTTTATTTTTCTTCTCTTAATATTATCCTAGACAGTCTCAATGTACGTATCAGAAGTAGTAAATACTGTTTTCTGCAAAAAATAAGAACACTTTAATATGCCAAAAAGTTTTAATCTTTATCACATTATCCATCAACTAATCTTAACAGATTCTGCCCTATTCTTAACATGCAATTTATAGACCAGATGGATATGAAAAATAAGTATAATATTTTCCATGGAAATTTAACCCATTCTAATGACTCACTATGGAGAACAGGTGAGACAAGATGTCTCATCATCTAAGATGCTCTGACCTCATACAACAGCTGCCTTTTTGATAAACTAATTGGTCTTTCCACTGTTTCTTATCAAAGAGCAGCAATGTCCTTCAGTCTTCCTCCTGAGCTCATTTCAAGTGCAGCTGAATAGAAAGTAATGACATTGAGAAAACAGGACTCCAAGAAGGTCACTCCAGTTCTACCACAAATTGTCAATCTCTTGGTGAAAGTCCTTTAATATTTATGGGTCTTATTTGCCATATCGGCAAAATAAGGATAATCATACCTACTCCATATAACTTCACTGGTTTGATTTGATTTCAATGAAGGCACAGAAATATTAAAGTCTTTTTTCAGAGTTCATTCTCTTTCCTACAACACTACAAAGTGCTAGGCCATGCTGTACTATTTCTGGTAAGCTTACCATGGGTCCATTTTTACTCTCTTGCATTATAACTTATTTTCTCCCTCCACAGGTAATTGTTTCACACGTTTAGATATTGTATTCTCTGTAATTTTTCCTTTAAAGACCACATATACTTCCAGAGCCTCTACTATCACTGCTGTACAGTTGAATTAAAGTCTGAGACCCAGACAGCCTATAATTCTGCTCCTATTTTTCAGTTTCCTAGGTTCTCCCTTGGATGCCTTGGTGCTATTCAAGTACAACATATCATGCATACGTTTTAAAACCAACGTATTATTCCTTATACCACTATGTCAATTCCTAAAACATAATCTCCAATTACCCACACTTAGCACCTTAGCACTAAGCATTTCACTATGCCCAAAGAAGAGCCTCAATAAATATTGATTTTGTGCACTCTCTCTCCCTGTTGAGTGTCTCAACATGGCTCAAAACACCACATAACTTTGAATGTAGCTAAAATGATGTCTAGGGAAAGCTAAGAGTGAAAATCAAGAATGTCAGTGACTACAAGTTATGTTTATGGGACAGTCTCCACCAATGAATGGAGATGCTGGAATATTGTGGCAGACTAGATATTTTACAGAGCTTGTGGGTACAGTTGTACAATGTTATATTCCCAGATAATGTTTACCAACTGCAACTGAGTTTTAAGCAGCTCACCCTCATCATCATAGAGTCCCAATAGTGATCACAAAGTGAATGATAGAGTTTGAGTACAAAATTGAGAGATTTGGAGAGGTTTTCAGCTACAGCAATGGGAAAGAGGAAGCTGAAGAGACAGCATAAGTATCTTAGAACACAGTAAAAACAGGAACATAGTTGAGGACTCTGTTAATCTAGCAGGCTGCATAAATTTGCTAGTCCAAATGATTTTAAGGCTATTTGTAAAGCTGGCTTTAATGTACCTTAATAGGGATTCATTAAGGAAATGGCTTGTTACTATTCATGTGTTTAATGATGATGGCATATTTCCTTAACTAGACACACAATTGATTGCTTTAAATATACAGCTCTCCAAAGCTATTTCTAGACTTTGTTGTATAAGGTAAGCTTACTTAATAGAAATGTTTCTATTCACTGGGAAGAGATGTCATTTAACCACCTCTAGTTTATAAAATAAAAAGAGAGAGCACACACTAAGTGTAAAAACAATGATTTTCTTATTAAAACTATGATTTTTTGGTGTCTTTATATTTCATTTTGGTTACTTAAGTGACATGTCAATGCATTCATGGGAGATTACATAAAAATGAATTAGGGACAAGGGAAAAGTTCAGAGACTTACCATGGCTAACATACTTTTTCTACATTGTAATTTTCTCCTTCTTGCCTTTATTATTGTGACTATCTCTATTAGCATGACTATCTTAGTTTAATTATTTTTATTACGCTACTGTGAAAGCAGTGTAGTGATGGTTTTAGTCCTGGTGACTCCATCCATAAGCCTGCAATAAGTAGTACACATTTAGCATATTAACATCCTTGATGTGTTATCTGGAACTATCTCCCACATCTCATATTTGCTTGCTTGAGAAAAGGTAATGCCAAAGAAAGGCACTGTCATGGAGTGAAAGAAACCTAGGTTAAGATTAAAAAGATATCGATTCTACTTCTTCTGCTATCTGAATAAGCTTGAGAAATCATTAAATACTATATAAGCCTATTGTTCCCTTCCTGTAATGCAGAGCTAACACTTAAACTATCTCACAGAGTTGTTTTAAGAATAAGATACATTCATTTCACCAAGTACTTATTCTCCTATGCTTACCATGAAGTCTGGTATTCAGTATGGCATAGAAGATATATAATATAAATAAAAAGATGTATTATGGCATCATATTAGGCCATTATTTTCCTTTAGGCATAAATTATGCCATCTAGGGATCTGGTAGTCATATTAATTCTTCCTGGTAGTAAAGGACATTCAAGTTTGCGAATCTACAGCTCCTTTGTTGTCCCTATAGGACAAAAGAAGGTTGCAAGGTAAAATAAGGAAGAAAACACCAGACAAGTATAAACAAAGCAAAACAAAACAAAAAACTGATGTAGCAACATTAACATAAAGAAAGCTCATTTTATTTATTTATTATCACTTTTTCATTGTCTAGACTTAAGGTGTACAACATGATGCTGTACACCATGATGTTGTACACCTTAAGTCTAGACAATAAAACAATCATATATATGTGTGTATATATGTGATTACATATGTATGCATGTATGTAATCATATATAGTATACGTACGTAATCATATAATATATAGGTTCAATATACATATATGTATATATTGATTACTACATACATTTATATGTATGTAATCATACAAATATATATAGATTATTACAATCAAACAAATTGATTTATCATTTTCCATAGTTATCCTTTTTTTGTGATAAGAGCTCCTAAAATCGACTCTCCTAGCAAATTTTCAGTAGACACTACAATATTTTAACTATACTCCTTGCACTACACATTAGGTCACTAGACTTATTCGTTCTACCTAACTGCAAATTTGTCCTTATTTCTCTCCATTTCCTTTCCCTTTTTGCCACTGTTAACCACCATTCTACTCTCTGTTTCTATTTATTTTACTTTTTGGTTTTTTTAGATTCCACATATAAGTGAGATCAGACAGTATTTCTCTCTCTGTGGCTGGCTTATTTCACTTAGCATAAAGTCTTCCCATTCCATCCACGCTTTTGCAAATGACAGGATTTTCTTCTTTTTTTTTCTGAATAATAATTTTTTTAATGTACACCACATTTTCTTTATCCATTCATCTGCTGATGAACACCTAGGTTGTTTCCATATCTTGGCCATTATGAATAATGCACATTAAAAGGTGAAAATGCAACTAGAAATTAAGTATCACCACAAAATTTTAGAAGGTGTAATTCAATCTTCTGAAGATATGATCATGTTAAATTGATCAAGACATACAAAACAAGGGGCCGGGCGCGGTGGCTCAAGCCTGTAATCCCAGCACTTTGGGAGGCCGAGACGGGTGGATCACGAGGTCAGGAGATCGAGACCATCCTGGCTAACACTGTGAAACCCCGTCTCTACTAAAAAATACAAAAAACTAGCTGGGCGAGGTGGCGGGCACCTGTAGTCCCAGCTACTCGGGAGGCTGAGGCAGGAGAATGCTGTGAACCCAGGAGACAGAGCTTGCAGTGAGCTGAGATCCGGCCACTGCACTCCAGCTGGGCGACAGAGCGAGACTCCGTCTAAAAAAAAAAAAAAAAAAAAAAAAAAAAAAAAAAAAAAAAAAAAAAAAAAAAAAAAAAAAAAAAACATACAAAACAGATACAAGGAGAAATAAACAAATCCAGCATTTGATATTTGCTGAGAAATTTTAAATACATTTATCTTGGTCATTGATATATGAAGGAGACAAAATAATCAGTAAGTACACAGAAGATTTGAAAATAGCTAGATAGGTGTATGGAACTAGGTGCTGAATAATTAGAAAATAAAGATTATTTTCAAGTACATATGGAACACACAGAAAAATTAACTAAATATTAAGCAATGGCCAGGCACGGTGGCTCATGCCTGTAATCCCAGCACTTTGGGAGGCTGAGGCGGGCAGATCATGAGGTCAGGAGTTCATGACCAGCCTGACCAACATGGTGAAACCCTGTCTCTACTGAAAATACAAAAATTAGCCAGGTGTGGTGGCGCATGCCTTTAGTCCCAGCTACCCGGGAGGCTGGGGCAGGAGATATGCCAGGAGGTGAAGGTTGCAATGAGCTGAGATGGTGGCACTTCACTCCAGCCTGGGTAACAGGGTGAGGCTCCATCTCAAAAACAGAAAAACAAATGAAGTCATAAGTGAAGTGACACTTTCAAAGAAGCTGTATTATTGATTGCATTGCTTTGCAACAACAAATTAAGATATACATTAATAACAAAATGAGTTATCCTATACATATTTTGAAAGGTAAAGTGCCAAATAAGTCCTATGTCAAAGAAAAATTATAAAATACATTTAAGTTTAAAAGTATCTTTAAAATATGTGAGAATGTCAATATTATATTGAGTATATATTATATGTCAGGCAGTGCTCTAGGACAGGTGACCAAAATAGACAAGCTTCCTGCTGTCATGAAAGTTTACATTTTTCTGGGGAGGGGTAGACAATAAATTAGATGCCAGAAGTAGTCAATGTTAAGTAGATAAATAAAACTTGAAAAATAGAGAGAGAGTGCTAGGAGTGAGTGAGATAAAAAAAAATGGTTCAATTTTAGATGGAATGGTTAGAGAAAATATCACTGAGAAGGTAATGCTGAAGCAAAGACTTACAGAAGAAGGAGCAGGCCATGCGGAAGTGTTTGAGGGAACAGCCAGTGTTTGAAATACGCATGTGTGGGGGTGTATCTGTAGATTTTATTTCTGATTTAAATCAGATTTTCCTAAATGCAGGATAAAACTGCAATGAATAAAGCTAATTCCTACAACATATCATATTCATTTAATTTGAAAATATTTTATAGTCACAAGTCATTCACCTTCTCTTTAGCAGTCTATGGATGATTTAGCTTATTAAGGTGGAATTTTTATGCATTTCCTATGATGCCATTTTATCATTTTGCTATTTCTAAAATAGAATATTCCATTTACTGTACATTTGGGCTAATATTGACTAGGAATATAAAGCAGCAATTGCCTGGCCAGTTGCCAAGGTAAAAACATATTTATAAAAGCAATTCAAGGATGTACTTGATGTTAAAGGTTTTAACAATTTTTTATTACTACCATTATCTTCTTAATACAAATTGTAAGGGACAAGTGAACTGCTTATTTTGCATTTCGTGAATGCTCTGTCTATGCAGTTTCGCAAGTTCTAAGTCATTCTATCCTTGGGGAAAAAAAAAAAGGCCATGTACAAAGATACAGTTCTCCAAAATTGGCTACTTTGATCCTTAATCTACTAGATTTTTAGCACTCCAGACAGAATTTTAATATCCACTAGTCCCTGTTTAAATATTGCATTGAAATTCAAGGTTATATATAAAATGTAAATGAATGCTAGTGGTTTAGAAGAAAATCGTGTAGGGTTGGTCTCTGTGTTTAAAGCAGCTTTTTAAATCAACAGATTTGCCAATGTATGATTATTGCTACTTGAAAACAAATTAAGACTGCAGATTTTGGCATCAGAGAACTGAATCTTGAAACTACCACTAATAAGGGTTGTTATCTTACACAAGTTATTTGACTTCTCTTAAATTTGGCATATTCCTCTGTAAAATTAGCATAATAGTAACTACTATCAAACATAAGTGTGAAGGGCAGAGAAAGATGATGGACTAGAAGCCTACACCATTCAATCCCCTTGCAAGAACACTACGTTTTAACAACAACACACAAAAAGCATCATTACAAGGACCAAAAATCAGGAGAGCAACCACAGTACCTGGTTTTAACTTCATGTCATTGAAAGAGACATTGGAGAGGGCAGGAAGGACAGTCTTAATGAACAGATGCCACCCATCCCCCATCTCCTGGCAGAGGCCATGCCAGTGAAGATTCTCTGTGCTTGGGACAGGGAGAGCACAGCATTTGTGAGGCTTTACATTGAACTCAGTGCTGTCCTGTCCCAGTAAAAGCAGAATAAGGCTGTACTCCACTGACATCCAACCTCAGAATGAGCATTTGGGCCAGCCCTAGACAGAGAGGAATTGCTCATCTAAGCAATTGGAGCTTGACTTCCTGCAAGCCTCGCCACTGTGGGGCAGAGTGCTTTGGGGCCCTAAGTGAACTTGAGGGGCAGTCTAGGCCACAGGGGCTGCAATTTCTCAGCAAGCCCTAGTGCTGGTCACACAGCCAGTGGACTGGGGGTGACGTGACCTCTGGAGACCCCAGTTGAGGCAGCAAAGGTGTGCCTGTCCACCCTATCCCCAAACCCCCCAACCCCTCACAGCAGTTGTGCCGTGGGGAGAAATCTGTGCACTTGGGAGATGGATAGGCAGTGACTGGGGGGTTTTATATTGAATTAAGTGCTGCCCTGTCACAGCAAAGACCTGGCAGAATTTATCAACCACTGAATAAAGAGTCCCTTGGCTCTGAATAACCAACAGTGATAGCTAGGTAATATGTCATGGGCATTGGGCTCTGAGACATACTGGCTTCAGGTATGACCCAGCATATTCCAAGCTGTGGTGGCTATGGTGAAAGACTCCTATTTGAGAAAAGCAGTGGGAAAAGTGAAGGGGGCTCTGTCTCGTACCTTAGGTACCAGCTCAGCAATGGTGGAGTAGAGCACAGGGGGATACAGCAGACTCTTGGTGTTTTTTATTCTGGGTCTAGGCTCTTGGTCAGCATTTTTAGATCTTCCCTGGCCCAAAGGGTGAGCCCCAGGCCTGGAAGCATTCATCACAAGCTATCGTCAGACAGACTTGGTCTTTAAGTAAACATGGGTGGTGACCTGGCAGAACCCCCCATGGACTGGTAGTGGTGATGGCCACAGGGAGAGGTTCTTCTGCATGCAGAAATGGGAAGGAAAAGTGGGAAGGACTTTGTCTTGTGGTTCAAGTGCCAGCTTAGCTCCAGGAGACTAGAACACTAGGTAAATTTCTGAGGTTTTAGACTTTAATCTCTGGCTTCCAGAAAGCATCTGTAGACCCACCCAGGGCCTAGGGAAGCTTCCTTCCATGAAGGGAAAAACACAAACCTGACCCACCCAGAGCATAGAGAAACTTGCTGCCATGAAGGGAGAAACACAAACCTGGCTGGTTGTACCACTTGTTGATCATAGAGCCCTAGGGCCTTGAAAGAACTTAGGTGGTAGTCAGGTAGTGGTTACAGTGGGCCTTCGGTGAGACACAGTGTTGTGCTGGCTTCAGGACTGACCCAGCATAGTCCCAGTGGTCATGGCCAAGAGATGCTAGTGTCACCCACCCCCAGCTCTGGGCAGCTCAGCACAGAGAGACTCCATTTGCTTGGGAGAAAGTAAAGGAAGAGAACAAGAATCTCTGCTTGGTAACCCAGAGAATTCTTCCAGATCTTAACCAAGAACACCAAGGTGGTACCTTTATGAGTTTACAAGAACCGCATTATTGGGTTCAGGGCCCAAGTTCCTGTAAATACCTGGAAAGCCTTCCCAAGAAGAATGGCCATGAGCAAGCTTAAACCCAGAGTTTTATTGTAATCTCCCAAGGTTACAATAAAGGCCTAACTCTTCAATCCCCAGATGTAGACAAGCATCTATAAGCATTAAGGTCATCCACAAAAACATGGCCTCACCAAATGAATAAATAAAGCATCAGGGACCAGTCCTGGAGAAACATAGATATGTGACCTTTCAGACAGAGAATTCAAAAAGCTCTCAAGGGGAAATTCAAAACACAGAGGAGGAATTCAGAATTCTATCAGATAATGTTTTTAAAATAGATTGAAATAATGAAAAAGAAGTAGAAATTCTGGAGGTGGAAAATGCAATTGACATGCTGAAGAATGCATTAGAGTCTCTTCATAGCATAATTGATCAAGCAGAAAAGAGAATTAGTGAGCTTAAAGACAGGCTATTTGATAATATTCAGTCAGAGAAGACAAAAGGAAAAAGAAGAAAGAAAGAATGAAGCATGCCTACAAGACCTGGAAAATAGCCTCAAAAGGATAAATCTCAGTTACTGAACCTAAAGAGGAGGCAGAGAAAGAGATAGGGGTAGAAAGTTTATTCGAAAGGATAACAGAACTTCCCAAACCTAGAAAAATACATCAATATCCAAGTATGAGAAGGTTATAGAACCCCAGGCAGATTTAACCCAAAGAAGACTATTTTAAGACATTGAATATTAAAAAACCCAAAGGTCAAGGATAAAGACAGGATCTTAAAAGCAGCAAGAGAAAATAAGCAAATAACAAAATGGAGCTCCATTACATCTGGCAGCAGACTTTTCAGTGGAAACCTTACAGGTCAGGAGAGAGTGGCGTAATATATTTGAAGTGCTGAAAGAAAAAACTTTTACCATAGAATAGTGTCTTCAGCAAAAGTATCTTTTAAGCATGAAGGAGCAAAAAGACTTTTCCAGACAAACACAAGTTGAGGAATTTTATCAATACTAAACCTGTCCTACAAGAAATGCTAAAGGGAGTTCTTCAATATGAAAGAAAATGTCATAAATGAGTAATAGACAAATTATCTGGAGGTACAAAATTCACTGATAATTGCACACAGAAATATACAGAATATTATAACATGGTAACTGTGCTGTGTAAATACTGTTATTGTAAGTAGAAAGACTAAACGGTAACCTAATCAAAAGTAAGCACAACTTTTCAAGATACATATATAGTATAATAAGACATACAGCGGGATTCACCCAGAAGATGGCCGAATAGGAACAGCTCCAGTCTCCAACTCCCAGCGCGAGCGACACAGAAGACCGGTGATTTCTGCATTTTCAACTGAGGTACTGGGGTCATCTCACTAGGGAGTGCCGGACAATCGGTGCTGGTCAGCTGCTGCAGCCTGACCAGCGAGAGCTGAAGCAGGGCAAGGCATCGCCTCACCTGGAAGTGCAAGGGGGAAGGGAATCCGTTTTCCTAGCCAGGGGAACTGAGACACACAACACCTGGAAAATCGGGTAACTCCCACCCCAATACGGCGCTTTAAACAAAGAGGCACACCAGGAGAATATATCCCACGCCTGGCCGGGAGGGTCCCACGCCCACGGAGCCTCCTTCACTGCTAACACAGCAGTCTGCGGCGATCTATCGGCAAGGCAGCAGCGGGGGGAGGGGCGCCCGCCATTGCTGAGGCTTAAGTAGGTAAACAAAGCCGCTGGGAAGCTCGAATTGGGTGGAGCTCACAGCAGCTCAAGGAAGCCTGCCTGTCTCTGTAGACTCCACCTCTGGGGACAGCGCACAGCTGAAGACCAACAGGGGAAACAGCGGGGGCCCGTGCAGACGCGAACGACTCTGTCTGACAGCTTTGGGGAGAGCTGTGGATCTCCCAACTCGGAGGTTGAGATCTGAGAACGGACAGACTGCCTGCTCAGGTGTGTCCCTGACCCCTGAGTAGCCTAGCTGGGAGAAATCCCCCACTAGGGGCAGTCTGACACCCCACACCTCACAGGGTGGAGTACACCCCTGAGAGGAGGCTTCCAAAGGAAGAATCAGACAGGTACACTCGCTGTTCAGCAATATTCTATCTTCGGCAACCTCTGCTGCTGATACCCAGGCAAACAGGGTCTGGAGTGGACCTCAAGCAATCTCCAACAGACCAACAGACAGTCCTTCTGACTGTCAGAAGGAAAACTATCAAACAGGAAGGACACCTATACCAAAACCCCATCAGTACGTCACCACCATCAAAGACCAGAGACAGATAAAACCACAAAGATGGGGAAGAAGCAGGGCAGAAAAGCTGGAAATTCAAAAAATAAGAGCACATCTCCCCCTGCAAAGGAGCGCAGCCCATCGCCAGCAACGGATCAAAGCTGGTCAGAGAATGACTTTGACGAGAGGAGAGAAGAAGGCTTCAGTCCATCAAACTTATCAGAGCTAAAGGAGGAATTACGTACCCAGCGCAAAGAAACTAAAAATCTTGAAAAAAGAGTGGAAGAATTGACAGCTAGACTAATTAATGCAGAGAAGATCATAAACGAAATGACAGAGATGAAAACCATGACACGAGAAATACGTGACAAATGCACAAGCTTCAGTAACCGACTCGATCAACTGGAAGAAAGAGTATCAGCGATTGAAGATCAAATGAATGAAATGAAGCGAGAAGAGAAACCAAAAGAAAAAGAAGAAAAAGAAATGAACAAAGCCTGCAAGAAGTATGGGATTACGTAAAAAGACCAAATCTACGTCTGATTGGGGTGCCTGAAAGTGAGGGGGAAAATGGAACCAAGTTGGAAAACACTCTTCAGGATATCATCCAGGAGAACTTCCCCAACCTAGTAGGGCAGGCCAACATTCAAATTCAGGAAATACAGAGAACGCCACAAAGATACTCCTCTAGAAGAGCAACTCCAAGACACATAATTGCCAGATTCACCAAAGTTGAAATGAAGGAAAAAATCTTAAGGGCAGCCAGAGAGAAAGGTCGGGTTACCCACAAAGGGAAGCCCATCAGACTAACAGCAGATCTCTCGGCAGAAACTCTGCAAGCCAGAAGAGAGTGGGGGCCAATATTCAACGTTCTTAAAGAAAAGAATTTTAAACCCAGAATTTCATATCCAGCCAAACTAAGTTACAGACGTGAAGGAGAAATAAAATCCTTTACAGATAAGCAAATGTTTAGAGATTTTGTCACCACCAGGCCTGCCTTACAAGAGACCCTGAAGGAAGCCCTAAACATGGAAAGGAACAACTGGTACCAGCCATTGCAAAAACATGCCAAAATGTAAAGACCATCGAGGCTACGAAGAAACTGCATCAACTAACGAGCAAAATAACCAGTTAATATCATAATGGCAGGATCAAGTTCACACATAACAATATTAACCTTAAATGTTAATGGACTAAATGCTCCAATTAAAAGACACAGACTGGCAAACTGGATAAAGAGTCAAGACCCATCAGTCTGCTGTATTCAGGAGACCCATCTCACATGCAGAGACATACATAGGCTCAAAATAAAGGGATGGAGGAAGATCTACCAAGCAAATGGAGAACAAAAAAAAGCAGGGATTGCAATCCTAGTCTCTGATAAAACAGACTTTAAACCATCAAAGATCAAAAGAGACAAAGAAGGCCATTACATAATGGTAAAGGGATCAATTCAACAGGAAGAGCTAACTCCCCTAAATATATATGCACCCAATACAGGAGCACCCAGATTCGTAAAGCAAGTCCTTAGAGACTTACAAAGAGACTTAGACTCCCATACAATAATAATGGGAGACTTCAACACTCCGCTGTCAACATTAGACAGATCAACGAGACAGAAAGTTAACAAGGATATCCAGGAATTGAACTCATCTCTGCACCAAGCGGACCTAATAGACATCTATTGAACTCTCCACCCCAAATCAACAGAATATACATTCTTCTCAGCACCACATCACACTTATTCCAAAATTGACCACATAATTGGAAGTAAAGCACTCCTTAGCAAATGTAAAAGAACAGAAATTATAACAAACTGTCTCTCAGACCACAGTGCAATCAAACTAGAACTCAGGACTAAGAAACTCAATCAAAACTGCTCAACTACATGGAAACTGAACAACCTGCTCCTGAATGACTACTGGGTACATAATGAAATGAAAGCAGAAATAAAGATGTTCTTTGAAACCAATGAGAACAAAGATACAACATACCAGAATCTCTGGGACACATTTAAAGCAGTGTGTAGAGGGAAATTTAGAGCACTAAATGCCCACAAGAGAAAGCAGGAAAGATCTAAAATTGACACTCTAACATCACAATTAAAAGGACTAGAGAGGCAAGAGCAAACACATTCAAAAGCTAGCAGAAGGCAAGAAATAACTAAGATCAGAGCCGAACTGAAGGAGATAGAGACACAAAAAACCCTCCAAAAAATCAGTGAATCCAGGAGTTGGTTTTTTGAAAAGATCAACAAAATTGACAGACCGCTAGCAAGGCTAATAAAGAAGAAAAGAGAGAGGAATCAAATAGATGCAATAAAAAATGATAAAGGGGATATCACCACTGACCCCACAGAAATACAAACTACCATCAGAGAATACTATAAACGCCTCTACGCAAATCAACTAGAAAATCTAGAAGAAATGGATAATTTCCTGGACACTTACACTCTCCCAAGGCTAAACCAGGAAGAAGTTGAATCCCTGAATAGACCAATAGCAGGCTCTGAAATTGAGGCAACAATTAATAGCCTACCCACCAAAAAAAGTCCAGGACCAGATGGATTCACAGCTGAATTCTACCAGAGGTACAAGGAGGAGCTGGTACCATTCCTTCTGAAACTATTCCAATCAATAGAAAAAGAGGGAATCCTCCCTAACTCATTTTATGAGGCCAACATCATCCTGATACCAAAGCCTGGCAGAGACACAACAAAAAAAGAGAATTTTAGACCAATATCCCTGATGAACACTGATGCAAAAATTCTCAATAAAATACTGGCAAACCGGATTCAGCAGCACATCAAAAAGCTTATCCACCATGATCAAGTGGGCTTCATCCCTGGGATGCAAGGCTGGTTCAACATTCGCAAATCAATAAACGTAATCCAGCATATAAACAGAACCAAAGACAAGAACCACATGATTGTCTCAATAGATGCAGAAAAGGCTTTTGACAAAATTCAACAGCCCTTCATGCTAAAAACGCTCAATAAATTCGGTATTGATGGAACGTACCTCAAAATAATAAGAGCTATTTATGACAAACCCACAGCTAATATCATACTGAATGGGCAAAAACTGGAAAAATTCCCTTTGAAAACTGGCACAAGACAGGGATGCCCTCTCTCACCACTCCTATTCAACATAGTGTTGGAAGTTCTGGCTAGGGCAATCAGGCAAGAGAAAGAAATCAAGGGTATCCAGTTAGGAAAAGAAGAAGTCAAATTGTCCCTGTTTGCAGATGACATGATTGTATATTTAGAAAACCCCATCGTCTCAGCCCAAAATCTCCTTAAGCTGATAAGCAACTTCAGCAAAGTCTCAGGATACAAAATTAATGTGCAAAAATCACAAGCATTCTTATACACCAGTAACAGACAAGAAGAGAGCCAAATCAGGAATGAACTTCCATTCACAATTGCTTCAAAGAGAATAAAATACCTAGGAATCCAGCTTACAAGGGATGTAAAGGACCTCTTCAAGGTGAACTACAAACCACTGCTCAGTGAAATCAAAGAGGACACAAACAAATGGAAGAACATACCATGCTCATGGATAGGAAGAATCAATATCGTGAAAATGGCCATACTGCCCAAGGTTATTTATAGATTCAATGCCATCCCCATCAAGCTACCAATGAGTTTCTTCACAGAATTGGAAAAAACTGCTTTAAAGTTCATATGGAACCAAAAAAGAGCCCGCATTGCCAAGACAATCCTACGGCAAAAGGACAAAGCTGGAGGCGTCACGCTACCTGACTTCAAACTATACTACAAGGCTACAGTAACCAAAACAGCATGGTACTGGTACCAAAACAGAGATATAGACCAATGGAACAGAACGGAGTCCTCAGAAATAATACCGCACATCTACAGCCATCTGATCTTTGACAAATCTGAGAGAAACAAGAAATGGGGAAAGGATTCCCTATTTAATAAATGGTGCTGGGAAAATTGGCTAGCCATAAGTAGAAAGCTGAAATTGGATCCTTTCCTTACTCCTTACACGAAGATTAATTCAAGATGGATTAGAGACTTAAATGTTAGACCTAATACCATAAAAACCCTAGAAGAAAATCTAGGTAGTACCATTCAGGACATAGGCATGGGCAAGGACTTCATGTCTAAAACACCAAAAGCAACGGCAGCAAAAGCCAAAATTGACAAATGGGATCTAATTAAACTAAAGAGCTTTTGCACAGCAAAAGAAACTACCATCAGAGTGAACAGGCAATCTACAGAATGGGAGAAAATTTTTGCAACCTACTCATCTGACAAAGGGCTAATATCCAGAATCTACAAAGAACTCAAACAAATATACGAGAAAAAAACAAACAACCCCATCAAAAAGTGGGGAAAGGATATGAACAGACATTTCTCAAAAGAAGATATTCATACAGCCAACAGACACATGAAAAAATGCTCATCATCACTCGCCATTAGAGAAATGCAAATCAAAACCACAATGAGATACCATCTCACACCAGTTAGAATGGCAATCATTTAGAAGTCAGGAAACAACAGGTGTTGGAGAGGATGTGGAGAAATAGGAACACTTTTACACTGTTGGTGGGATTGTAAACTAATTCAACCATTATGGAAAACAGTATGGCAATTCCTCAAGGATCTAGAACTAGATGTACCATATGACCCAGCCATCCCACTACTGGGTATATACCCAAAGGATTATAAATTATTCTACTACAAAGACACATGTACACGTATGTTTATTGCGGCACTATTCACAATAGCAAAGACTTGGAATCAACCCAAATGTCCATCTGTGACAGACTGGATTAAGAAAATGTGGCACATATACACCATGGAATACTATGCAGCCATAAAAAAGGATGAGTTTGCGTCCTTTGTAGGGACATGGATGCAGCTGGAAACCATCATTCTTAGCAAACTATCACAAGAACAGAAAACCAAACACCGCATGTTCTCACTCATAGGTGGGAACTGAACAATGAGATCACTTGGACTCGGGAAGGGGAACATCACGCACTGGGGCCTATTACGGGGAGGGGGGAGGGGGGAGGAGGGAGGGATTGCATTGGGGAGTTATACATGATATAAATGATGAATTGATGGGTACTGACGAGTTGATGGGTGCAGCACACCAACATGGCATAAGTATACATATGTAACAAACCTGCACGTTATGCACATGTACCCTAGAACTTAAAGTATAATAATAGAAAAAAAAAAAAGACATACAGCGAAACAATTAAAAAATTAAAAAGCACGGGGACAAAATTAAAGTGTAGTTTTTTCTTTTTCTTTTTCATCAGTTTTTTTTCTATTAGTTTTCATTAGTTTTCTATTTGTTTGTTTATGCAATCAGTGTCAAGTTGTCATCAGTTTAAAATAACAGGTTATAAGATAGTATTTGGAAGCTTCATGGTAAACTAAAATTGAAAAACATACAATGGGTACACAAAAAATTAAAAGCAAGAAATTAAATAATACCACCAGAGAAAAGCACCTTCACTAAAAGGAAGACAGAAAGGAAGGAAAGAAGGAAGACAAGACCAGAAAACCAATAACAGAATGGCAGGAGTAATGCGTTACTTAGCAATAATAACAATGACTGTTAATGAACTAAGCTCTCCAATCAAGGACATAGGCTGGGCACAGTAGCTCATGCCTGTAATCCCAGCACTTTGGGAGGCTGAGGTGGGCAGATCACTTGAGGTCAGGAGTTCAAGACTAGCCTAGACAACATGATGAAACCCCGTCTCTACTAAAAATACAAAAATTAGCTGGGCATGGTGGCAGGTGCCTGCAATCCCAGTTACTTGGGAGGCTGAGGCAGGAGAATCACTTGAGCCCAGGAGGCAGAGGTCACAGTGAGCTGAGATTGCACCACTGCACTCCAGCCTGGGTAACAGAGCAACACTCCATCTTTAGGGAAAAAAAAGAAAGACATAGAATGGCTGAAAGGATTAAAAAAGCAAGACCCAGTTATCTGTTGACTACAAGAAACACACTTCATCTATAAAGAAACAGACTGAAAATAAAGGGATGGAAAAAGATACTCCATGTCCATGGAAACCAAAAAACAGCAAGAGTTACTACAGTCATATCAGACAAAATTGATTTCAAAACAAAGACTATACGAAGAGACAAAGAAAGTCACTATAAAATGATAAAGGGGTCAATTCAGCAAGAGGATATAATAATTTAAATATATATGCACCCAACATTAGAGCACCCAGATATAAAAAGCAAATATTATTAGAGCTAAAGAAAGAGAAAGATCTTTTTTTTTTTTTTTTTTTTTTTTTTTTTTTTAATATTAATTATATTTTTTTTTATTATACTTTAAGTTCTAGGGTACATGTGCATAACGTGCAGGTTTGTTACATATGTATACTTATGCCATGTTGGTGTGCTGCACCCATCAACTCGTCAGCACCCATCAATTCATCATTTATATCATGTATAACTCCCCAATGCAATCCCTCCGTCCTCCCCCCTCCCCCCTCCCCATGATAGACCCCAGTGTGTGATGTTCCCCTTCCCGAGTCCAAGTGATCTCATTGTTCAGTTCCCACCTATGAGTGAGAACATGCGGTGTTTGGTTTTCGAAAGAGAAAGATCTTAATCCAATAGTGGCTATACACTTTAACACCCCACTTTCAGCATTAGAGAGATCTTCCAGACAGAAAAATCAACAAAGAAACATCAGACATAATCTGCACTATAAACCAAATGGGCCTAATAGATATTTACAGAGCATTTCATCTGAAAGTGGCAGAATATAGATTTTTCTCCTCACCTTGTGAATCATTCTCAAAGACAGAATGATGTGTTTATTTATTTATTTATTCATTTATTTACTTATTTATTTATCTTCAGACAAGGTCTTGCTCTTTCACCTAGGCTGGAGTGCAGTGGCATGATTACAGCTCACTGCAGCATCAACTTCCCAGGCTCCAACAATCCTCCCACCTCAGCCTCCCACGAAGCTGAGCAGCTGGGACCACAGGCAAACACCACCATGCCCAGTTAATTTTTGTATTTGTGGTAGAGTTGTGGTTTCACCATGTTGCTCAGACTGGTTTCAAACTCCTGAGTGCAAGCAATCCACCTGCCTTAGCCACCCAAAGTACTGTAATTACAGGCATGAGCCATCACACCCAGCCAAAGATAGACTGCAGGTTAGGTTACAAAACAAGCTTTAAAACATTGAAAAACATCGAAGTGATATCAAGCAACTTCTCTGACCACACTGGAAGAAAACTAGACATCAATACCAAGAGGAATTTTAGAAACTATACAAACACATGGAAATTAAACAATATGCTCCTGAATGACTATTGGGCCAATGAAGAAATTAAGAAGGAAATTTAAATTTGTTTTTGAGACAAATGATAATAGAAACACAACATACCAAAATCTATAGGATACAGAGAAAGTAGTATGAAGAAGAAAGTTTATAGTTACAAGTGCCTGCATCAAAAAGGAAGAGAAACTTAAAATAAGTAACCTAATTATGTATCTCAAAGAACTACAAAAGCAAGAGCAAGGCAAACCCAAAATTAGTGCAAGAAATAATAAAGGTCATAGCAGAAATAAATACATTAGAAATGAAGAAAACAATACAAAAGATGAACGAAACAAACAGTTGGTTTTTTGAAATGATGAATAAAATGGACAAACCTTTAGCCAAACTAGGAAAAAACAAAGATCCAAGTAAATAAAATCAGAGATGAAAAGGGAGATATTACAACTGATACTGTAGAAATTTAAAGGATCATTAGTGGCTGTCAGCAACAGTTTACCAACAAATTGGAAACTATAGAAAATGGCTTAATTCCTAGAGACATAACACATAATCAATTAACTTACCAACATTGAACCAAGAATAAATCCAAAACCTGAACAAACAATGAGACCAAAGCTATAATTAAAATTCTCCTGGTAAAGAAAAGCCTAGAGGCCGGTGCAGTGGCTCACGCCTGTAATCCCAGCACTTTGGGAGTCCAAGGTGGATGGTTCACAAGGTCAGGAGATTGAGACCATCCTGGCTAACATGGTGAAACCCCATCTCTACTAAAAAAAAAAAAAAAAAAAAAAAATTAGCCAGGCATGGTGGCACAAGCCTGTAATCCCAGCTACTCGGGAGGCTGAGGCAGAAGAATCTCTTGAACCTGGGAGGCGGAGGTGGCAATGAGCTGAGATTGCACCACTGCACTCCAGCCTGGGTGACAGAGCGAGACTCCGTCTCAAAAAAAAAAAGAAAAGTGGACCCAGAGATGGACCACTTCAAGCCTGAATTCTACCAAACATTTAAAGAAGAACTAATATCAATTCTACTTAAACTATTCCAAAAAATAAAGGAAGCAAGAATAGTCCTAAATTCATTCTATGAGGCCAGTATTACCTTAATACCAAAACCAGAAAATGATGCAAGAAAACTACAGGCCAATATCTTTCATGAATATTGATATGAAAATCTTCAGCAAAATACTACCAAACCAAATTTAATAATACATTAAAAAGATTAGTTATTATGACCAAGTGGGATTTATTCCAGGGATGCAAGGATGGTTCAATGTACATAAATCAATAAATGTGATACATCATATCAACAGAATGAAGGCTGAACCGTATGATTATTTAAATTGATCCTGAAAATCATTTGATAAAATTCAACACATCGAAGGAACATACCTCAAGATAATAAAAGCCACATACAACAGACCTACAGCTAGTATCACACTGAATGAAGAATAACTGAAAGCCTTCCCTCTAAGATCTGCAACATGACAGAGATGCCCACATTCACCACCATTATTCAACATAGTTCTGGAATTTTCCTAGTTACAGCAAAAAGACAAGAGAAGGAAATAAAGGATACCCAAATTGGAAAGTGAGAATTCAAATTATCCTTGTTTGTAGATTATGTGATCTTACATTTGGAAAAACCTAAAGCTGCGACAAACACACACACACACACACACACACACACACACAACACTATTAGAATTGATAAACAAATTCAGCAAAGTTGCAGAATACAAAATCAACATACAAAAATCTGAATCATTTCTATATGCTGTGAATACTTTTAAAAGAAATAAAAAGGTAATCCCACTTACAATAGACACAATTAAAATTAAATACTTAGGAATTAACCAAATAAGTGAAAGATCTCTATAATGCAAACTATAAAATACTGATAAAAGAAATTGACAAGGACACCAAAAAATGGAATGCTATTTCATGTTCATGTATTGGAAGAAACAATACTGCTAAAATGTCCATTCTACCCAAAGCAATCTACAGATTCAATGCAATCCCTATCAAAACACCAATGACAGTCTTCACAGAAATACAAAAAAAAAATTCTAAAATTTAAGACAGAATAGTTAACACTATTCTGAGTAAAAAGAACAAAACTGGAGGAATCACATTACCTAACTTCAAATTATACTACAGAACTGTAGTAACCAAAACGGCACGGTACTGGCATAAAAACACACATATAGAACAATAAAACAGAATAGAGAACCCAGAATTAAATCCATACACCTACAGTAAGCTAATTTTTGACACAGGTCCCAAGAACATACGTTGTAGAAAGAACAAATGCTGCTGAGAAAACTGGATATCCATATGCAAAAGAATGAAACTTAACCCCTATCTCTCACTATGTATAAAAATCAAATCAAAATCAATTAAAGACTTAAATTTAAGACCTCAAACTCTGAAACTACTATAAGAAAACTTTGGGGAAACTCTCCAGGACATTGGTCTGCACAAATTTTTTTTGAGCAATACCCCACAAACAAAGGCAACCAAAGCAGAAGTGGACAAATGTGGTCATATCAAGTTAAAAAGCTGCACAGCAAAGGAAACAGTCAAGAAAGTGAAGAGATAACCCATAGAAAAGGAAAAAAAAATTTGCAAACCACCCATCTGACAACAGATTAATAACTAGAGCATATAAGGAGTTCAAAAAGCTGTATAGGAAACAAATCTGACAATCTGATTAAAAATGGGCAAAAGATCTGAATAGACATTTCTCAAAAGAAGGCATACAAATGGCAAACAGACATATGAAAAGGTGCTCAACATCACAGATCATCAGAGTGACACAAACCAAAACTACAGTGAGTTATCTCACCCCAGTTAAAATGGCTTTATTCAAAAGATAGGTAACAAATGCTGGTGTGGAGAAAAGTGAACCCTCATACACTCTTGGTGGGAATACGAATTAGTGCAACCACCATGGAGAAAAGTTTGGAGGTTCCTTAATAAACAAACAAAAAAGTAGAGCTGCCATATCATCCAGTGGTATGGTTATATTCCCAGAAGAAATAAAATCAGTATATAAAAGAGATATCTGCACTAACATGTTTATTACAGCACTGTTCACAACAGCCAAGGTTTAGAAACAATCTAAATGTCCATTAACAAATGAATAGATTAAAAAAAATGTGGTCCAAGAAGAGAAAACCAAACACCGCATGTTCTCACTCATAGGTGGGAACTGAACAATGAGATCACTTGGACTCGGGAAGGGGAACATCACACACCGGGGCCTATCGTGGGGAGGGGGGAGGAGGGAGGGATTGCATTGGGGAGTTATACATGATATAAATGATGAATTGATGGGTGCTGACGAGTTGATGGGTGCAGCACACCAACATGGCATAAGTATACATATGTAACAAACCTGCACATTATGCACATGTACCCTAGAACTTAAAGTATAATAAAAAAAAAATGTGGTCATACACACAATGGAGTACTATTCAGCTACTAAAAAAGAAAGAGACCCTGTCATTTGCAACAACATGGTTGAAACTGGGGATCATTATGTTAAGTGAAATAAGCCAGGCACAGGAAGACAAACTTCACATATGCTCACTTATTTGCAGGTACTCAAATTAAAACAATTGAACTCATGGAGAAGAGAATAGAAGAATGCTTACCAGAGGCTGGGAAGGGAAGTAGGGGATAGTTAGAGAAGTGGTGATGGTTAACATGTGAAGAAAAAAATAGTTACAAAGGATGAGTAAGACCTAGTATTTGATAGCACAACAGGGTGACTATAGTCAACAGTAATTTAATTGTAAAGTTTATAATAACTAAAAGAGAATAATTGGATTGTTTATTACACTGAGGATAAATGCTTGAGGGGTTGCATACTCCATTTTCTATTATGCCATTATTACTTATTGCATGCCTGTATCAAAGTATCTCATGTGTACCCCATAAATACATACACCAACTATGTACCCACAAAAATAAAAAATATGTAATTGTGAGAATTAAACATGAAAATATATAAATATACTTAACATATCATATTGTAAGTATTCAACAAATGTTAGTGTAACATATGTTTAATGGGCTGGACTTAATAAAGTGCAAATACAAAAGAACTCCTGTATTAGGATTCTTGAGAGAAACAGAACTAAAAGAATGTGGGCGTGTGTGTGTGTGTGTGTGTGTGTGTGTGTGTGTGTGTTGGCTTACATGATTAGGGAGGCTGACAAGTCCCAAGATCTGCAATTGGCAAGTGGAAACCAGGGAGAACAAGTCCAGTTCCAGTCTGAAGGCCCAAGAAGCAGGAGAGCTACTGGTGTAAGTTTCAGTCTTACTCCATGTCTGAAAGTGAGGGAAGACCAATGCTCCAGCTTGAAGATAGTCAGGTGGAAAAAAATAAATTCTCTTACTTTCAGCCTTTTTGTTCTGTCCAGCCTTTCAATCAATTGAATGAGGCCCATCCACATTGGGGAAGGCAATCTGCTTTGCTCAGTCTACCAGTTTCAAATGTTAATCTCATCCAGAAATTCTCTCAGACACACCCATAATAATGTTTAACCAAATATCTGGGCATCCCATTGCCCAGGCAAGTCACACAATATTAGTCAACAAAACTCCTTTCTCTCTTTATTGTCCTCATACCTGTGATGACATCTCTTTCCTACATTTGGGACATCTTGGATAGAACCCATAGATTTTATTCATTTTAGATTTCAAACATAAATCAAAATATTACTCATCTTCAGTTAAATATTTGCCCTCTTCCCTGCTTATGACTGAGCCTTGCAGGAAGCAGCAGATAAAAGAGAGCCTGAGGCCTCTTCCACTTTGGCATGCTCCTCCTGGTGTCTACTACATCTGTCTCCTTCAAACTTGAGGTGGGGACTGGAGAGGAAAGGTTACATGATTTTATTCTACTTAGTTTGTACTGTTTATAGTTCCCTCTTGGTTCTTCAACATCCTCTGTTTTAGCAGGCATCCAACAAGCCATAATGGAAAATATCAATGTATTTAAATACAGTAAAAATTAAAGATATGTACACCTCCCAAGACAGCAGAGATTTTATTTAAAAAGCAAATGACAAACAAAAATATTTTAAAATGCAACAGGAAATATTTTTAAAGCTATTTTTAAAAATCAAAGAAAAAGGCAAATAATTTACTTAAAAAATAAAATATAGTAAAAAAGAATGGCTAGCCCCTAAAGAAAGACATAGAAATGTCCAATAAACATCCTAATTTTTAAGAAGAAATTCAGAGTTATTTACTAGCTATGAAAACACTGATCAGTGCCTTGGATTGTGCAGATTTTATGCCATTTTTTATTTATGAAAATTGAAAAGTTATATTGATTTCATATTCATTTTGTATAGTAGTACTTAGCACACACCTGATACATAGTAGGTGGTAACTAAATGGTAAATATTGCTATATAAAAATGTTAAATAATGCAAATAATTAAATGAACATAAGCTATTTTTTCAACAAAATTGAAGAAATAAAAGTATATTAATATAAGCATTTGCTGGCAATTCTTTGAATCAGTAATTTGTACAGATTCTTGGTCATAGAGCAAATGTTTATAAATTTTATGGTGAGCAATTTGACAAGTTTTAAAATGTTCATATCCATTAAGTATGTGGGTGAAAATGGTATAGGTAGGATAGGAAAGTGGGGCTGAGAGAGAAGTAACAAAGGGGGTGATGTTTTCTGAGTATACTATTTTGTATTGTTGCGACTCTTATATCCATGGTAATGATTCACATACCCACCATCAATCAAATCAATCAAACCAGATGTGTATGTGGTGGTTAAGAACATTACTGGGTATATACCCAAAGGATTATAAATCATGCTGCTATAAAGACACATGCACACGTATGTTTATTGCGGCACTATTCACAATAGCAAAGACTTGGAATCAACCCAAATGTCCATCAGTGACAGACTGGATTAAGAAAATGTGGCACATATACATCATGGAATACTATGCAGCCATAAAAAAGGATGAGTTTGAGTCCTTTGTAGGGACATGGATGCAGCTGGAAACCATCATTCTCAGCAAACTATTGCAAGAACAGAAAACCAAACACCGCATGTTCTCACTCATAGGTGGGAACTGAACAATGAGATCACTTGGACTCGGGAAGGGGAACATCACACACCGGGGCCTATCACAGGGAGGGGGGAGGGAGGAGGGATTGCACTGGGAGTTATACCTGATGTAAATGACGAGTTGATGGGTGCTGATGAGTTGATGGGTGCTGAAGAGTTGATGGGTGCAGCACACTAACATGGCACAAGTATACATATGTAACAAACCTGCATGTTATGCACATGTACCCTAGAACTTAAAGTATAAAAAAAAAAAAAAAAGAATGGTAGAGTAAGATAAAATAAAGAGTAACCACTGAATCTAACTCTATTAAAAATTACTAGTAGACCCACACTTAAGAAGGTATAGAGGAGAAAAGAGCTATGTAATTTTGGAAAACATCATTTTAACCAAAACTGTACAGTTTTGACAAATTGTAAAGTTTTTTATTAAAATTACAACACACAAATATTAGTGCTATTTAGTAAATTTGTTTCTAACACAGTTATGAATTAACAATTCAATTCTGAATCAACTGTATGTATATACTAGGACTGAGAAAATGAGTAAGTATATTATGAATAATGAGGGACAGGTTTCTCACTGTCAGAGAAAGGAGTCACAAATAAGGAAAAGGGGAAGGCTAAAATAAACCCAGTGATACTGTGTTGCAATTGGAGCTATTGTTTTTGAACTCATCATGCAAAAGTATCAAAAATTGTTATTTTGTAAATACTAGCCTCAGGATTAATTAGCGTTCATCTCTTCCTGTTTGAAAGTATAGATATGCTTCTGTATACTGCTGCTTTGATTATTTCCCATTACTGCCTCACATAACCTCTGGAAGCTGACACTTCCCTGATTGACCTAGTGCTTGCAACTCTGGTAGCCTAATATTAACAGGTATAAGACTCTGTGGAGAAGTTACTCAGAAGTAGGAACTTGAAAGAAGTACAAGGTATTCATAATTCTGCTTATTATGAAGTTTTTTATTACAATAGTAAAATGCACATGTGGATATACAATGCATTTATAAAACATAAACAAATAAATGCAATATAAACAAGATTTAGAAATGTATACATCTAAGGCTATTTATCAGTTAGCCTTACTTCTCCTTAAATTCAATGGCTAACTGTAGCACTCATGTAAATTCAAATTTTTGCTGCAAAGAAAAGCTTGACTTCCCTCACTCATATTTGGATATCCAAAAGTTTCTTCTTAATTTCAGTATGCTATTCTTACTTCGCTCTTCAGAGCAGATATTTTCACTTGCAGAGCTAAAAAGAACTCAAGCAGTCAATTCTTTCAACCAACCTCATTATTCTTCAGTTGGTATTAGCTGCTTTGCTCCCAACTCAGCTTTCTAACAAAGACCCTAATTGGGTATTTCAGCCTATTATTCCTTGTTCCAAAAAATCTCTCAATAAATGTAATGGCTCCGTGAGAGAATATATTATAACATATTTTATTTATGCTTCCACTTCTTGCACAGTGTTTGGCCAAGAGAGAATGGTCAATGTTAACTGAATGATTTAAACAAATGAATAAATGAATGAAGAAATCAAATAATATCCCATACTTTTTTATACCTCCTCTATGATCTTTATTTTAGGGCTCAGAAATGGAAGAGAAATAGGACTTTATTTTAAAAAGAGGCTTTTGGTTCATTTTCTCGCACTTAAGGAGAAAAAATGGTTTTTTGACAATAATTTTAGGTAACCCAATTAGCCTCTTAAGTCCTTTATCATGGTTCCATTAACATTTTATTCATCCAATACTAAAATTCTGAAATGTTGATAACTATCATAAAAGAAGTTTGTGTGTGGCTGGGCGCGATGACTCATGCCTGTAATCCCAGCACTTTGGGAGGCCGAGGCGGGTGGATCACAAGGTCAGGAGATAGAGATCATGCTGGTTAACATGGTGAAACCCTGTCTCTACTATAAATTCAAAAAATTAGCCAGGTGTGGTGGCACATGCCTGTAGTCCCAGCTACTAGGGAGGCTGAGGCAGGAGAATGGCGTGAACCCAGGAGGCAGAGATTGCAGTGAGCTGAGATCACACCACTGCACTCCAGCCTGGGCAACACCATGAGACTCTGTCACAAAAAAAAAAAAAGTGTGTGTGTATGGCCAATCATTTCCCCCTGAATAGCTGAAAATACAATTTATAAACTAAAACAAGTTTTAAAGAATGTTATAAAATTGAGTCAATTCAAACATTTACTATTATGAGTATTTCTTATTTTGCCCTTAGTATTTGTATACATTTTCCTTTGCTGCCATAACAAATTGCCACTGACGTAGTGATTTAAAACAACACAAATTCATTACCATACACTTCTGTATACTAGAAGTCAGTCACAGGTTTTAATGGACAAAAGTTAGGCCTTCACTCCTTTCTGGAGGCTCTAGGAGGAATCCACTTTCTTGTCTTTTCAAGCTTCTAGAGACCACACCCATTCCTTGGCTAACAGCCTCCTCCATCTTCAAAGCCAGCAATAGTGTATCTCCCTTATCTTTGGTCAAATCTCTCTGACCACAGCTGGAGAAAGCTCTTAGCTTTTAAGAACAAGTGTAATTAAATTAGAATCACCTATGTAACCCAGGCCGCTCTTCCCAGTTCACGCTTCATAACCTTAATCACGTCTGCAAAGTCTCTTTTAGGACACATATTTAAAGGCTCTGATGCCTACGAAGTAGACATATTTGGAGTGCCATTATTCTGCCTACCAAAATATTTATTAGAAATTTTAGAGAAATATTGATAGAGAGAATAGACAGAGATCACAGGGCTGTAACCTTGAAGAATAAAGGAGGATGTATTTTTCAGGAAATAATCTTGATTCATTTATAATTTCATCCTGGACACTTTTTCCTACAGGACCTCTTCTTTTTATGGCTAACCTATCTTCTTGTCATCATAAAACTTGTGAGATTTAATCCTAGTCTCCCACGTGCAGTTCATTTCTTCCAGTGTTGTCTCACTAACACATTCTGGTTCATAAATCCAGGATCTGGATAAAAATAATAGTGTCAATTTCATTGTTTCCCAGATTTATTTTGAACTCTCAGTTGTGTGCAATTTACAATTTTACATAGACCCTAAGGTACCATGAATGAGAAAGCACTTTAAACAGCATACATCTTTTAGAAATGTAATATTAATATTACCATATGTAAGCCTAACAGGAAATTGAATATAGACTCATATACTTAATATAGATATACTTATGGCTGCTATTTTGAAGTACATTTTCTCGTGGATTGTACTGCACGAAGTCTCTGTAAATACCGCTAAAATAGCTGCATACTTCATATAAAAACTATTGATATATTATATTATATTATTTCATTTACATTAGACTTTCTATGTACCATAATCAGGTGAGCAACCATGAGGAATTTTGCAGCATATTCTTATTTTTTATTTATTTATTTATTTATTTTTATTATACCTTAAGTTCTGGGATATATGTGCAGAACATGCAGGTTTACAGGTTACAAAGGTATACACGTGCCATGGTGGTTTGCTGCACCCATCAACCCGTCATCTACATTAGGTATTTTTCCTAATGCTATCCCTCCCCTAGTCCCCCACCTTGCAACAGGCCCCAGTGTGTGATGTTCCCCTCCCTGTGTTCATGTGTTCTCATTGTTCAACTCCCACTTAAGAGTGAGAACATGCGGTGTTTGGTTTTCTGTTCCTGTGTTAGTTTGCTGAGAATGATGGTTTTCAGCTTTATCCATGTCCCCACAAATGACATGAACTCATCCTTTTTTATGACTGCTATTCTGAAAGGCATTTTCTCATGGATTGTACTGGACATAGTCTCTGTGAATGCCACTAAAATAAGTCATAAGAAAATTACTGCATACTTCATATGAAAACTATTGACATATTATATTCTTTTATTTACATTATACTTTCTATGTACCATAATCAGCAAGAGCCTCATGGCCTATATTATAATACAATTAGCTCATTCATTTTTATGTTTTGAAAGGGTCTGAAATCAGAATCTACTATGTTCCTTCTCTCTCCTTTGCAGAATAGGGAGTTAGATTGGAGGAAGCTGTACATTTGTGCAGTAGTCAAACAAGGTATAGATTAGTTCAGCCTGATTGTTGTGGAAATTCACAAGTCAACATTTTGATAGGTTATTTATATTAGGGATTTATTACAGATTGAATTCACTCATGTGCTTTTGATAGGTACTTGTCATTTGTTATTTCCAATCAACAGTGGTAAGGATGACAAGAAAAAGAGGAATTATTTATAAAACTTTTCTTTCCCTCACCATTCTGGAGCCAGTAGTGATCTTTGCTTACCCCTTCTGTTTATTTTTATTTTGATTTATTGGGCTGAGCTCAGAATTTCAACTGCAGCTTCAAAGGCTAATATAAAACCTAAATGTAACATCACAGAATTGACAGCCGAAATGGCAAAAAATAAAAAGAAGAAGAAGAATGAAAAATAGGGAAGTCAATTTATTAGAATGTCTTATATTTACCCACTTTACTTCCTAAAATAACTACCCTATTTTTCTGGAAAGAAATTGTGCCTATTTGTTTTGGTTTGGTAGATTATCTGCTTGTGTGACTTTCACTATATTTTTCCTTCAGGAATGACAAAGTGATGCCATATTGAAAAGGAATTGCTCTGTGTGCCCAATTAATTATTTCAGCAAAATTTCTTCACGAGCAGCATCACTCACACTGACTGCTTATGAAGCCATTAAGTCCTGTCTCTGAGTCACTGTTGGATGTCATACAGAAGTGTCATATCAATCTTTCTTTTCATTGGCCTTGAAACAGTCCTTAGGGAACCATATGAACTCCAGTATATTTTTCAAGGATTTTATTGGATTTGATTAACAAAAGAGCATAAATTTGAGATATATTATTTGGCAGTGAAAAAACATTTCTTTTAAAATACAAAATTCAAAGTTGAAATGTCACAGAATGGGCACCAGGAAGTTGTTTGTTGACAGAACACTTAAAAATTTTTTTCTCACTTATGCCGAGTTGAAAAACTGAAATCTGCAAAGGGAATACTTAGGAGAGTGGAGATTTGAGTTTTTGAGCTGGTTCTCCGTGTTCAGTAGTGATTAGTGGAAAAGTAGTAGCTTCAAAGCAGCAGCCTAATATTGCTGCTTTACCTGCATACACAATTCTTGGAGATTTCTTTTTGTTATTAAATAAGCCAAGAAAATAATGTTGTTTTTATTTCCTCTAGTAAAATCCACAAGTCAATTATTCTCTAACTATGCCATAAGTAAGACATCTTTTCACAATGAAAAGGACACAAAAAGGAAGCCTGACTGATGAGGACAAACTTTTTGTCATTTCAATAGATTGTCAATTCCTGGTATATACAGGACCTATAAACAGCACATCCACAATCCAGATGACATAATGGCTTGGGATGAAATTATTGCAGTCATACAATTAATTGCTACACTTCATGACCTGCCATAGAAATACAATAAACTCATTACTGTATTTTACACATTCTTTTGTGTTGATGTTTTTGGGAGGTTTTTCTGAGACAAGGCCTAGCTTTGTTGCCCAGGCTCAAGTGCAGTCATGCGATACTGGCTCACTGCAATCTCTGCCTCTAGGGCTCAAGTGATCCTTCTGCCTCTCAATACCAACTTTTAAAAGTTAACAAATACTTAATGTGTGTTAGTTTTTAGAATAAGTTGTTTACTCAGAGGTTGAAATATTACATTTTATTTTGCTTCCAAAACGTAGCTACAACCTCAACAAATTATTTTGCTGAGTGTTTAGATTCAGGTCTAAAAATGCCTTCAGTTAAGAAACTTTCAAACTCACATGCTTTCCAGACATGCTCAGGGAATATAATTCCCCAAGAACTGTTTCCCCGTTTGTTCCACAGTATGAGACAGAAGGCTTACCCAAAAAAGGTAGAAGTGCTACAAACCATGGTGAATTTAGTAACAGAAAATGACATGGAAATAGAAAATGGCATGAGACTAAGTGACAAGTGAAACTTAATGTAAAATTTAGTAGCAATGAAGCATGCTGCTTCTAGCAACAAATAAGATTGAAATGGAGCAGATGTCACCCATTCTGCTACAAGTACATGGGAATAAAGATAAAATATATTTTAAAATAAGTAGAAATTGAGACCCCAGACCTTAATAACCTGCATTCATTAAGTGTGCCATCATGTAGGTTCAGGTATCACGAAGAGAGGTGTCCACAAAGTTTCCCAGGGCCATAAAAGCAGAAGTACTTTCAACCTACTCCATAGTGCTGTTTTCAAATCACAGTTCACAGGGGATTCCCAAAGAATAGACCTCTTGTGACAGATGAGCTGATATTAAAATAGTATACATTATGCAAGAAAATGAAACACGCCGAGGGAGAATCAACAGATGTAAGAAGCCAAAAACTAGCATCCCAGGAAGTGGAAAAAGGAAGAAAACCTCAAGGAGATTGTGAAATAAATATGTTTCAAATGTTTAAAGAAGTAAAGGTGCTGAAAACACAATTTTTAAAATTATAGTACCCTTTAAAAAGGCACTATAAAAGAGAAAATATAATATTTACTAAAATAACTAAATAGAAGTTTTTGAAATTAAAAATGTAAATATTGAAATTCAAAAATGTAATTGATTAAATAAGCAACAAACTAAACACAACTGAAGAGATAATAAGGAAGCGGAAGAGAAATATAAGGAAATTACACAGAGGAAACAGAATGTAATTAAAAGACATGAAAGATGGCCAGGCGTGGTGGCTCAGGCCTGTAATCCCAGCACTTTGGGAGGTGGAGATGGGTGGATCACGAGCTCAAGAGATCGAAACCATCCTGGCTAACACGGTGAAACCCTGTCTCTACTAAAAATACAGAAAAATTAGCTAGGCGTGGTGGCAGATGCCTGTAGTCCCAGCTACTTGGGAGGCTGAGGCAGGAGAATCACTTGAACCCGGGAGGAAGAGGCTGCAGTGAGCCGAGATCACGCCACTGCACTCCAACCAGGGCAATACAGCAAGACTCCATCTCAAAAAAAAAAAAAAAAAAAAAAGACATGAAAGACAAAATGAGAAATTTAGCATAGTGGAAACACTCCTACCTTGTTATTTTGGGGAAAAGTTTTACGTTATGTGAGATAAAATTAAGGATGCAAATGGCAGCAATTATCCTTCTAGGTTTATATACTGAAATACTAAAAGTTCCCCGACATGTGCACAAAGAGACATATATAAGGATGCTTATTGCATCACTTCATAATAGCAAAAAAATCAGAACATAAACACTTATCAACTGAGAAATACGTTGGTCCTACTACTTCATGGTATCAGCGAAGTCAATCATTCGCAAATTGAAAGTATACGTATTTTTGAGTCGCATCTGTACTGAACAAACTTTTCTTTCTTGCCATTATTCCCTAAAAAATAAAGTTTGACAACTATTTACATTATATTTCGTACTATAGGTAATCTAGGGATGATTTAAAATATGCAGGGGGATATGCATAGGTTATATGCAAATACTACACCAATTGTATCACTGACTTAAGCATCAGTCAAAGGTCGGTTGAGGAAGTCCTGGAACCAATCTCCCAGGAGATGATTGTACATAAATAAATTAGAATCCATATTAGATATATTACATTAATTAAAATATATTTCATAAAATGTGTATGTGTATATATATTAAAATGAAAAATCTGTAAAATTTTTTTTTTTATTTTTTTTGAGACAGAGTCTTGTTCTGTCGCCCAGGCTGGAGTGCAGTGGCATGATCTCGGCTCACTGCAAGCTCTGTCTCCCGGGTTCATGCCATTCTCCTGCCTCAGCCTCCCGAGTAGCTGGGACTACAGGAGACCACCAACACACCCAGCTAATTTTTTGTATTTTTAGTAGAGACGGGGTTTCACCATGTTAGCCAGGATGGTCTCGATTTCCTGACCTCGTGATCCGCCCGCCTGGGCCTCCCAAAGTGCTGGGATTACAGGCATGAGCCACCGCGCCCGGCCCTGTAAACTTTTTAAATGCACTTTTTTTGGGGGGGGAGGGACAGAGTCTTGCTCTGTCACCCAGGCTGGAGCGCAGTGGTGTGATCTCAGCTCACTGCAACCTCCGCCTCCAAGGTTCAAGCAATTCTCTGCCTCAGCCTCCCGAGCAGCTGGGAGGCGCCTGCCACCATGCCCAGCTAATTTTTGTACTTTTAGTAGAGACTGGGTTTCACCATCTTGGCCAGGCTGGTCTTGAAATCCGGACCTCGTGATCCACTCTCCTCAGCCTCCCAAAGGGCTGGGATTACAGATGTGAGCCACTGTGCCCAGCCTTAAATGCACTTTAAAAAACAAATCACATGGTGGCAGGTGCCTGTACTCCCAGCTACTCCAGAGGCTGAGGCAGGAGAATGGCGTGAACCCAGGAGGCGGAGCTTGCAGTGAGCCAAGATAGCGCCACTGCACTCCAGCCTGGGCGACAGAGTCAGACTCCGCTGAAAAAAAAAAAAAAAAAAAAAAAAATCACAAAACGATAGGCAGAAATTTGATAATCGATGGTACAGTTATTAAAAGCACACAAAATAGTTTCTCATTACAACACAAAATCATAGACAGGATGAATATAAACAATCCAGGATAGGGATTCAGGGAAGCAGGTTCAGGAAAGAAGGTAGAGAAAGGGGACAAGAAGATTTCAACCTGTATCTGCATAAAATTTTGGTTACTTTAAAAACAAATTGGAAGAAATGTTAACTTTATAAAATTTCAGGGAGTAACCCAATTCTATTAGGCTTTATTCCTCATTATCCCATTAAAAACAATCTTGCAAATAATTTACAATAAATTTTAGGTTGCAAATCCAGAGGATACCTGGCACTTGTCTTACTTGACCTCTTGGCAGCATTTGCTACTTCTTGAAACTTGACTTTCAGTGGATTATGTTTTCAGTAAACATCGGAGTTACTCTCTTTCTGACCACTACGTTGGGGAACCCCACAGGGAAAGCGACAGTTGCTTTTCTTGATGTGTAATGATCATTGACTGATCTCTCCTCCATCATGGCTTTAAATACTCTCCTCTATTTGCTGACTACTCCCAGATGAGTGCTCTGGTCCTGACCCCTCCTCAGAACTCCTGGTTCACATGGTGCAATGGCCTATTCTACATTGCAAATTTAATATATCTAACATGAATGCTTCCCCCCACACCCATTCTACCACATCATGAAGAATAATGTAAATAATATGTCACTTCCATGCAGAAAACTTTGTTGGTGTTCTGTGACTCTTAACATCTTGATTCCTTGCTGTAGTTTCCTGAGCTTCACATGACCTGGCCTCTGCTTCTCCAAACAGCTCAGTAGCTTTTCCCTAACGAAGTCAAGCACAAATGCTCTTTTGTTACAATCCCTACTCTAGCTGTTTCTTCTGCGTAAAAGCCTCCTTCAGAAATATATTTAGTTTAAGAACTCCTTTCCTGCAGCTTCTGCTTAAATGTTACCTCCTCAAAGATACTTTCTCTTATCACCATACGACTCTCTATATTCTATGCACTTAGCTTACTTTGTATTTTCTTCATATCAGTTTTAACCTGACATTTTATATTTACTCATTTATTTTTCTGTCTTGTATGTTTCCCCTACAAGAATTTAAGTTCAACAGGGTCAGGGACTTTGTCCATCTTGCTCGCAGCCATGTTCAATGCCTAGAACAATCTCACACAATAGAACAATCTCACACAAAGTAGGTACTCAATAAACACTTATTCAATTGCTGAATTAGTTATTAGTATATTACCTTTTTTCAGTGTGTTTGAACTCTTCAGTTACAGAAAAAAATAGTAGCAATTGTCTTGGTAGAAATAAGATTTTCTAGCACTTTCTTTACGTTTCTTTCTTTCTTTTTTTTTTTTTTTTTTTTTTTGAGACGTAGTTTCACTCTTGTCACCCAGTCTAGAGTGCAATGGCAATGGCACAATCTTGGCTCACTGCAACCTCCACCTCCCCAGTTCAAGTGATTTTCCCACCTCAGCCTCCCGAGTAGCTAGGATTACAGGCACATGCCACCACACCCAGCTAATTTTTGTATTTTAGTAGAGACAGGGTTCCACCATGTTAGCCAGGCTGGTCTCCAACTCCTGACCTCAGACAATCCACCTGCCTTGGCCTCCCAAAGTCCTGGGATTACAGGCATGAGCCACTGTGCCTGGCCTAGCACTTTCTTTTCATCAAACAATTACTTTTTATTTATGTATTGAATATTTTGGTCTGCAGTATGGTAATATATTATTATATTCTCAGTTCACCTATCTCAGCAGTAGATGGCAAGGAAAAGGAGAGAAATTTGTAAAGGGCAGAAGACATTTGTCTTCCCAGGGAAGACTGAGCGACATTCACTTTCTCAAGCAGTCAGGTTATTATTTTATACCATAACCTAGCAAGTGTAGCAAACATCATCTTCATGTAAGATTTAGTTTAACTCTAAAAGGGAACTAATATGGGAAAACACAGGATAATTTTTAGTTGTTAATTCAAAAATGCTTTTTAATTTAATAATTGGTTTAAAATTAGAAGAGCCTTTTCGAAATAACCTATTGGAGGCAATTATTTATCCAAAGTAGAAAATAAAATCAGACCCTTCAGAGTTTCATTTGGTGGAAAGAAGGGGAAGGCGAGGAAATAACAGCAGCGATGGAGTGCATGGCAAATGCATGGCTAATTTTCAGATGCTAATACCTGAGAGTTCCCTCCTCTTACAAAGCTAGAAGGAGCCAATAATCTAAGGATGGAGGGGGCATTGCTGACTGGATGAGTGCAAAAAGAGGTAACCGAAAAGATGCGATATTCCCAGATTAAACAAATGTGAGTCATAAAACAGTTCTTTAACTCCTATGTGAGAACCCTGAGTACCTTGTCTGGAACTGTAGCAACAAAGGCAGTTATTTTCTAAAGCTGCTAGTCAAGGTTGTGGGCTCTTCAGGTGAAAATTAAGCGTATGGTTTTCTGAATCTTAACAAATCCTCCTCCTTCTGGAGACTAATCATTGTTAATTTCCTCATTCCTCTATTAAAGGAATGATGCCATAATTATAAAGGGAGGGAACTACACGCCTGCATGGAAACAGATCTATGTTTATGGATTTTGAGGCCTAGTCACTCTGTTTCTAGCAGAGAACTAAAAAAGCCTGCAGCTGAGAATTCTTAGAGTTGAAAAATAGTGGTAATTGTCACAAATTATCACATGCAGTTGCCAGCTATACTCCTAAACAATGGCCCCACTTTAGAAATACAACAAAAAATTCTTGTACCTTTCCTTTAGAAAATGTGAGTGTTACCCTTTAATACTGTCTTGAAAGTCGCTGGATTTCAACCTTATTATGCACTGTTAATCTTACTGGTATCTAAAACAGAAGTTCCATCATTTCCCAAACAGACTTTGTGTTAATGTCAAGACTCATTGGGATATACCTCAATTCTTTTTGAAATTTTATTTTAATTAACACATTAAAATTATATATATTTATTGTGCACATGATGTTTTAATATATGTACACATCGTAGAATGGCTCAAGCAAACTAATTATCACGCGAATTATGTCGCATCCTTATTTTTTGTGAAGACCCCTTCAAATCTACTCGCAATTTTCAGTAATATGATAAATTGTTATTAATTATAGTCATGACGTTGTACAATAAATCTCTTGGACTTATTCTTCCTAGCTAACTGAAATGTTATATACTGTGACCAACATCTCTCCAAAACTCCCACATAGCCCCAGCCCCTGGTAAAACACCATTCTACTTTCTAGTTTTGAGTTCCTTTTTTTTGGATTTTATGTATAAACAAGATCATGTTCTAGCTTGATCTTTCTGCGCCTAGCTCATTTCACCTAACATGTCCTCCGGGTTTGTCCACATTGTTGCAAATAATAGGATAGCATTCATTTGTAAGGCTGAATAGTATTCCATTGTGTATATTATACCACATTTCATTGATTCAGCCACTGACAGACACTTAGGTTGATTCTAATGCTACAGTGAATGTGGATGTGCAGATATCTCTTTGATATGCCAATTTAATTTCCTTTAGAAGCATACGAACAGTGGGATTATTGGATCATATAATAATTCTGTTTTTAATTTTTTAGGAATCTCCATACCGCTTTCTGTAGTGACTTTGCTAATTTACATTTTCCCCACATCCTTACCAACATTTATCCTTTGCCTTTTTTATAGTAGCCATTCTAACAAGTGTGAGGTAAGTATCTCATTGTGATTTTAATTTGCATTTTCCAGAAGATTAGTGAGGTTGACCATTTTTTTCATGCACTTGTTGGCCATCTGTATGTCTTCTTTTGAGACATGCCTATCCAGGTCCTTTGCCCTTCTGTTAACCAGGTGGGTTTTTTTTCCTTGCTATTAACTTGAGTTTCCTACACATTTTAGATATTAATCCTTTATCAGGTATATGGTTCACAAATATTTTCTCTTATTCTCTATGTTGTCTTTTCACACTATTAATTGGTTTTCCCTTGCTGTGCAAAAACTTTTTACCTTAAAGAAATCTCATTGTCTATTTTTTATTTCATTTCCTGTGTTTTGGGGATCATAGCCAAAAAATCATTGCCCAGAAAAAATGTCATGGAGCTTTTCTCCTACGCATTCTTAAAGTAGTTTTACAGATCCAGGTCTTAAGTCTAAGTCTTCAAATTATTTTGAATTGACTTTTGTATATGACATGAGATAAGAGTCTAATTTTATTCTTCTGCCTTTAGATATCCAGGTTTCCCAAACCATTTATTGAAGAGACTGTCCTTTCCCCATTGCGTGTTCTTGGCACCTTTGTCAAAAATCAATTGGCCATAAATGCCTGTATTTATTTCTGGGTTCTCTATTTGCCTATGTGTAATTTTGTATGCCAGTATTATGCTGTTTGGGTTACTATAGCTCTGTAATATAGAGCTATATTATGTATATATTATTATTATATATTATTATTTATATTATATTATAAATACCATTTATATTATATTTATATTATATGTTATAAATATATTTATATCGTATTATTAATTATATGTTATACATTATGTATATATTATTATAGATATATAATAACATTTAATTATGTGTTTGTGTTGTTTTAAAGTTGTATGAAAAATTCATGTAAATTGCCTAGCACCATATATAGTACATTCCAAATGCTCAACGGATTATCTATCTCATGGTGCACAGAATTAGACATTATCATAGGGAAGATTTCTGGGTTTGTCTGAGGAAATACTGATGTACATGGTAAATGAGGCTATAGATATAAAGCTTCTTGAGACTTTGGTCAACATAAATTCTAATCAATGATGTAACATATATTATGGAATGTTTGACATTTTTTCAATTAACTTGCAAGGACCTGGAAGATATAAAAATGAAAGACATCACATCTGTCTTGAAGAAGACCTCTCCTGGCCTGGTTGTAATAAAGGCAAATAATAAATATAACATTCTAAATAAAAGAAGTAAAAGCTGTTCATAAAGGAATACACAAAGTCTTAAAGGAACTAAGAAAGGGCTTCAACCTAAAGCTTGAAAAATCACATGTGACTTTTCAGAGTCTACATCTCATTTGATATATCTTAAAAGGAATCCAGGGGTGGAGAGAGGATCAAGATGAAGTTGAAGACTTAAGGAAAGGTCATATATTGAAGAATACTAAGTAGCAACCTAAATATTCAATTTTATCCTCTGAACAATAAGCATTCAATGAAGTATTTTAAGCATGAGATGAATACAGCTACATGCATGCTTAGAAAGTCCTTCCAAGAATGGATATTAGCTATTAATAGATTGAAGATACACTATATTGACTGGATTAAGTTTGGCTGCACTTAACAGAAATCACAAAATAGCAGTGGCTAAGTGCAAAGGTAGGCAGATACAAGATAATGTATTGGCTTCACCATCACCATCATGAAGGACCTGCCATCTTTCTCTATCATCCTTTTAGTGTTTGGCTAAAATTCTCAAGTTCACCCCCAGATGATAACTGAGGTTGTACTGAATATTCCAAAATGGAACAGAATCTGTTATACAGATTAAACAAAACAGAGAAAGAATTATTGAGTAGTTAACTAGCTGTATGCCTGGGTAACACTGATAAATACTGTTAAAATAATTCAGAAGAGTTCTGAGAACTGGCACTAGGCAGTAGCTGTGAAAGTACAAAGAAGGGATTGAATTCCAGAGATACTAAAAATGTTTGTAGAGATTTTTTTCAACATTAGCAATTTTCTAAGTGATTGTAATTTCAGCTTTTGCTTTCAAGTGGAAATACCAAAAGTGCATACAAGAAGAAAATTTTCCATTTTGTATGTGATGAATTTGAAGTCTATAGGGGCATTTAAATATATATCTACACCTATATCTCTTATTTATTTAGCCTATCAGAAAAGAGGTAAATGAATGGGAGCATATACAAATACATAGAATAAGGGAGATATAAAGACATGTTATTATAAGTATAGTTCAGAGTGAACAGTCAGTGGAAGGTAGGCAGCATAGTATAAAAAAGCCTATTATGAAAATACTAAAATTCTTTGTATTGAGTAAAACATGGCTAAAATGGAGTTTAAAATATCAGAAAGGACTGAATGGCTTAAAGATAATTGCTATTGCTATATACTTGTCTCAATCTAGGGATGAATCTGTACTTATCAAATATCAACTATGTGTCACCTGCTGTAGTAGTGCTCTGCACAAATTGCCATAAAATGGCAATAATAACTAAAATGTGTTTTGTCTTACTAAGCACCATCAAAGAGCTTTATGTGATTCAGTTTATTTAATCTGTACACTAACTCTATGAGATAGATACCATTATCTACAACTTTTAGGTGAGAATATTGAAGTGCAGAATGATTAAGTAGATTGCTTAGGTTTGTAGTTAATAGGAGAAGTAACAGGAACCCAAACTGACACAGTCTGCTTCCAGAGTTTGCATTTCCAAGTAATGCACTACACCACATTCTTACAACAGCTATCAGAAGCATTTTATTATTATGCAAAATTTACAGATGAGAAAATTATGGCTTGCAGATGTATCAGCATTAGTAATTGTGATTTCTTCTGTCAAGTAGATGGTCATATAGAACACTTCTGGTGTTTGTATTATATTTACAATGCAGAGGTGGCACCAAAACTGTATAAAAAATAAATATTTTGGTTTTGGATCTGAATCATTTCTCATACCAAATACCCAGATTATAGAATATCTGTTTAATTTTGCTTAGTTTTCAAAGACTTGATCTTAAGTTAATATGTACATGAACCAAACATTTCCGACTTACATTCGTTCTTCTAATTCTTAATGTGTTGATGAAGACAGGAATATGATTTATGTCTGAAATTATACTTTGCAACAGAGTAGGAATGTTTTAAAACAGGTTTTAACAATTGTGAATGGCAGTTTGCTCATGATTTGGCTCTCTATTATTGGTGTATAGGAATTTTGTGATTTTTGCACACTGATTTTGAATCCCGAGACTTTGCTAAAGTTGCTGATCAGCTTCAGGAGTTTTTGGGCTCAGACAATGGGGTTTTGAACAGACACTTTTCAAAAGAAGACATTTATGTGGCAAAAAAACATACGAAAAAAAGCGCATCATCACTGGTCATTAGAGAAACACAAATCAAAACCACAATGAGATACCATCTCATGCCAGTTAGAATGACGATCATTAAAATCAGGAAACAACAGATGCTGGAGAGGATGTGGAGAAACAGGAACACTTTTACACTGTTGCTAGGAGTGAAAACTAGTTCAACCATTGTGGAAGACAGTGTGGCAATTCCTCAAGGATCTAGAACTAGAAATACCATTTGACCCAGCAATCCCATTACTGGGTATATACCCAAAGGATTATAAATCAGGCTACTATAAAGACACAGGCATATGTACGTTTATTGCAGCACCATTCACAATAGCAAAGACTTGGAACCAACCCAAATGCCCACCAATGATAGGCTGGATAAAGAAAATGTGGCACATATACACCATGGAATACTATGCAGCCATAAAAAAGAATTATTGTATGTCCTTTGCAGAGACATAGATGAAGCTGGAAACCATCATTCTCAGCAAACTAACACAGGAACAGAAAACCAAACACTGCATGTTCTCACTCATAAGTGGGAGTTAAACAATGAGAACATATGGGCACAGGGAAGGGAACACCACACATCAGGGCCTGTCAGGGAATGGGGGCAGGGGAAGGGACAGCATTAAGAGAAATACCTAATGTAGATGACGGGTTGATGGGTGTAGCAAACCACCATGGCACATATATACCTATGTAACACACCTGCACGTTCTGCATATGTATCCCAGAACTTAAAATATTTTTTAAAAACCCTCAAAAACAACAAAAAACTGTTTTTAAGGCCAAACTGTGATCCTCTCCAAGACAGCAACATGGCCGACTTATGTATAATGATAGTTTTTATTGCTTATGTACCATACTTTAACACTGATATTGAACACATTAAATGTTAATGTGTGATCTGATACCAATAATGATTTACTTGGCACTTAAACTGCTTATATTGGATGGCAACTGAAAAGTATAAGAACAGCTGGAGTCAGAGAAGGGAGAAAGAGTAAAACACGGGAATTGAGTCTTCAACTGGGAAATAGTTCCCATTTTTACCTGTGTGTTCAAAATAAAAGAAACTTTTCACTTATAAGTTGGAGCTAAAAATTGAGCACACATGGCCATAAACATAAGAACAATAGACATCGCGAACTACTAGAGAGGGGAAGGAGAGGTGGGGGTTGAAGAACTACTTATTGGGTACTATGCTCACTACTTGGGTGATGGGAACCGTATCCCAAACCTCAGCAGTGCACAATATGCCCATGTAACAAAGCTGTAAATGTACCTCCTGTATCTAAAATACAAGTTGAAGTTCTTTTTATAAAAAGAAAAAATATGAAGAACCATTTTATCATTTCATCACATATTTTTGGTATACTTCTACTTAGAATCACCAACCTGCTACACAGGCAAAGAGTGACACAATTTTTATATAAGTTAAGTGAAAATGCAGATTAATATGTAGAGAGTAGGTAATATAATTAATCATATTAATAATTGCTTGTAGAGTTGCAGAAAAACACCGTTTTTCCTACAATAAACCTATTTATCTCTGAAAAAGTAATAATCAATGTCATATTTTATTATAAAATAATATATTCTTGTTACAATAAATGAAAGAGTTACATACAAATAAAACCCTAATCATCTGAACACTCATTCTTCTCCTTCTATATATAAAGTTAATAGCTTAGAATACATTCTCCACGTACTTACAAATAATACAAGCATTATGGTATGCACTTGTTTTCAAGGTTTTTGTATTTTATAAAGACATAAAATTTTGCTCTAAATATTACAACTTTAAAAACTGAAATATCACTTATCATTGTGTGCATATATTTTTATTTTAATAAATATTAGCCAGTTGGTTACAAAAATGCATGTAACAATCTCGTTTCCACTTTCCACCACCAAGCATGAATGCACTATTTTCTTCCCACTCCTGTCAGGAATAGTTGAAATCTTTCTGTACAGTTTTTGCCATTTCCCTTTAACTACTAGTCAATGTGATCCTCTTCTATTTTTATTGGATATTTGAAAGTTCTCTTCTGGGATATCTTATCTTCTTTGTTAATTGTTCTATTAGATTAGTCGTCTAGTTTTGCAACATTTTTAAGAACCCTTTGATGATAATAGACATTAAGCATTTCTCATTTCACACACTCATATATGCAATATGTATGTATACATACACACAAATCTATTATTTGTCTATTGCTTTCTTTTATGGAAATTTTGCAACAAAAATTTTTAAATAGTCATATATTTCTCTTAATTTTTGTTATGGCTTTGCAATTCACAATCTTGGTTAAAACTAATCTAAATTCCCACCAGCAGTGTATAAGTGTTCCCTTTTCTCTGTAGCTTTGGCAACATCTGTTTTATTTTTCTTTTATTGACTCTTGCATAGTCACCATTATGACTGATATGAGATGGTATCTCATTGTGGTTTTGATTTGCATTCCTCTAAGGGTTAGTAATAATGAGCATTTTCCACATGTTTGTTGTCCACTTATATGTCTTCTTTGGAGAAATATCTGTTGATGGCCTTTACTCATTTTTAATTGGATTATTTATTTTTTGATTATTTTAAAAAATTCCTTGTATTATAGATCCTGGGCAATAGATCTTTGTCGGAGGCATAGTTTGCAAATATTTTCTCCCATTCTGTGGGTTTTCTGTTTACTCTGTTGATAATTTGTTTTACTATGCAGAAGCTCTTTAATTTGATTAGGTTATGCTTGTCAATTTTTGTTATCATTGCAATTGTTTTGAGAGACTAAGCCATAAATTCTTTACCAAAGCTGATGTCAGGAAGTTTATTTCCTAGGTTTTTTTCTAAGATTTGTATAATTTGAGATTATAAATTTAAAGTATTAGTATATCTTGAGTTAATTATTGTATAAAGTGAAAGGTAACAGTCCAGTTGTATTGTTCTACATATGGCTAGCCAGCTATCTCAGTGCCATTTACAGAATAAGGAGTCTTTTCCCATTGTTTATTTTGTCAACATTGTCAAAGATCAGATGGCTGTAGGTGTGTGGCTTTATTTCTGGGTTTTCTGTTTCGTTCCATTGGACTATGGTCTGTTTTTGTACCAGTACCATCCTGTATTGGTTACTGTAGTCTTGTAGCATAAAGTTGGGTAATATGATGTCTCTGGTTTTGTTCTTTTTGCTTAGGATTGCTTTGGCTATTCAGGTTCTTTTCTGGCTCCATATTAATTTTAGAATCATTTTTTCAAATTCTGTGAAAAAAATGACCTTGACATTTTAATAGAAATGGCAATGAATCTGTAAATTGCTTTGGGCAGTATGGCTATTTTAAAGATATTGATTCTTCCAATCTATGAGCATGGATTACTTTTCCATTTATTTGTATTATCTGTGATTTCTTTCAGCAGTGTTTTTTAACTCTCATTGTAGAGATTGTTCCCCTCCTTGGTTAGACGTATTCCTAGGTACTTCTTTTTCTGTGGCTGTTATAAATGTGATTGTGCTCTTGATTTTGCTATTGACTGTAACAACATTTGTGTATAGAAAAGCTACTGATTTTTGTACATTGATATTGTATCCTGAAACTTCACTGATGTCATTTATCAGGTCTAAGAGAATTTTGGTGGAGTCTTTAGGGTTTTCTAGATATAAAATCATATCACCAGTGAATAAAAATAGTTTGACTTCTTTTCCTATTTGGATGCCTTTCACTTCTTTCTCTTGCCTGATTATAATAAATGAAATCAGGCATTTGTTACATACAATAACAATTGTTACATGCAATAAAACCCTAAACATCTGAATGCTCATTTTTCTCCTTCTATATATAAAGTTAGTAGTTTAGAATATATTCTCCATGTACTTCCAGTACTAGCAATGAGTGTGGGCATGCTTGTCTTGTTCCAATTCTCAAGGGGAATGCTTCCAGCTTTTGGCCATTAACTATGCTGTTGGCTATGGATTTGTCATAGACACCTCTTATTATTTTGAGATTTGTGCCTTCAATGCCTAGTCTGTTGAGAGTTTTTGTCATGAAGGGATGTTGGATTTTATCAAAGGTCTTTTTTGTACCCATTAAAATAATCATATAGTTTTTGTTTTGGATTCTGTTTATGTAATGAATCATATTTATTGATTTGCATATGTTGAACCAACCTTGCATTCCAGACATAAAGCCTACTTAATCATGGTGAATTATCTTTTTGATGTGCTTCTGAATTTGGTTTTCTAGGATCATGTTGAGGATTTTCATGTCTATGTTCATCAGGGACATTGGCCTGTAGTTTCCCTTTTTCATTGCATCTCTGCCATACTTTGGTTCCTAGGTGATGCTGGCTTCATAAATTAGTTAGGGAGGAGCCCCCCCTCCTTGATTTTTTGGAAGAGTTTCAGTAAAATTTTCACCAGTTCTTCTTTGTGTATTGGTAGAATTTGACTGTGAATATATATAATCCAAAACTTTTTTGGTTGGAAAGTTTTTAAATTCCTTACTCAATTTAGGAACATGTCATTTATCTATTTGGGTTTTCATTTTCTTCCTGGTACAGTCTTGGTAAGTTGTGTGTCCTTGAAATTATCAGTTTTCTCTATATTTTCTAATTTCTGTTCACAGAGGTGTTCATAATAGTCTCTGAGTTTCTTTTGTATTTCTGTGGGGTCCATTGTAATGTCATATTTGTCATTTCTGATTGTGTTTATTTGGATCTTCTCTTTTTTCTTTGCTAGTCTAGCTAGTGATCTATCAATCTTGTTTACCCTTTAAAATAACAAACTTGGTTTCTTTGATCATTTTAGTGATTTTTGCATCTCAATTTCATTCAGTTCTTCTCTGATTTATTTCTTTTCTTCTGTTAGATATGGGGTTGATTTGTTGTTTCATTTTAGTTCCTCTATGTGTGATGTTAGATTGTTAATTTGAGATCTTTCTAATTTCTTAATGGAGGTATTTGGCACTATAAACTTTCCTCTTAGCTCTGCTTTAGCTGCATTCCAAAGACTTTACTAAGTTGTCTCTATTTTATTAATTTCAAAGACTTTTTTATTTCTGCCTTAATTTTATTTTTTACTCAAGAGTTATTTCAGAACAAGTTGTTTAATTTCCATATTTTGTGTAGTTTTGAGACATAGTCTTCGCACTAATTTCTATTTTTATTGTGCTGTGGTCCAAGAGTGTGCCTTGTACAATTTCAATTTTTTTAATTTATTGAGACTTGATTTATGATTGAGTATGTGGCCAATCTTCAAACATACTCCATGTGCTGATGAGAAGAATGTATATTCTGTGGTTATTGGGTGTACTATTCTGTAGATGTCTTTTGGGTCCAGTTCGTCAAATGTCAAATGTAAGGCCAGAATTTCTTTGTTTTTTTTTGCCTCAATTAGGTGTCTAATGCTGTCAGTGGGGTGTTGATATTCCCCATTACATTTATGTGGCTGTCTAAATCTTTTCTTAGGTCTAGAAGAACTTGTTTTATGAATCTGGTGCTTCACTGTTGAGTGCATATATATTTAGGATAGTTAAATCTTGTCAAATTGAACTATTTATCATTATGTAGTGCCTTTTTCTGTCCTTCCTTATTGTTGATGGTCTAAAATCTGTTTTATCTGATATAAGAATAGCAGCTCCTGCTCTTGGTGTTCCATTTGTATGGTAGTTCTTTCTCCATCCCTTTACTTTGAACCTACCGGCATCATTACATGTGAAATGGGTCTCTTGAAGACAACAGATGATCGAGTTTTGTCTGTTTCTCCAACTTACCACTCTATGCCTTTTAATTGAGCATTTATATTGCTTTCATTTAGGATTAGTATTGATGTGTGAGATTTTGATCCTGTTATCATGTTGTTGGCTGATTTTTTATAGAGTTGATTGTGTAATTGCTTTACATTATCTGCGGGCTATGTGCTTAAGTGTGTCTTGTGGTAGCAGGTATTGATCTTTTGTTTCCATGTTTAACACACCCTTAAAAACCTCTTATAAGGCTGGCCTGGTGGTAACAAATTACCTTAGTGTTTGCTTATTGAAGAAGGATTTTGATTCTCCTTTTCTCATGATGTTTAGTTTGGCAGGATATAAAATTCTTGGTAGAAATTTCTTTTCTTTAAGGATGCTGAAAGTAGGTCCCCAATCTCTTCTGTCTCTAAAGGTTTCTGCTGACTAGTCCACTGCTAGCCTAATGGAATGCCATTTGTAATTGACCTAACCTTTCTCTCTAGCTACCTTTAAGATTTTTTCTATTGCATTGACCTTGGTATGACTACATTTAGGAATGGTCATCTTGTATGGTATCTCATGGGTGTTCTGTGTATTTCTTGAATTTGCATATTGACTTCTAGCAAGATTAGGGAAATTTTCATGGACTATATCCTCAAAAATGTTTTCCAAGTTGTTGGCACTCTCTCTGGACTACAAATAAGTTGTAGATTTGGTCTCTTTACATAATGCCATATTTCTCAGAGGTTTTGTTCATTTTTTAAAAATTCTCTTTACCTTTGTCTGGCTGAGTTGATTTGAAGAACCTGTCTTTGAGCTCTGAGAGTTTTTCCTTGGCTTGTTTATCCTGCTGTTAATGTTTCTGACTGCATTATTAAATTCCTGCAGTGATTTTTTTAGTTCCAGAAGTTCAGGTTGGTTCTTTCTTAAAATGGCTATTATGTCTTTCAGCTCTTGGATTATTTTACTGGATTCCTTGGATTCTTTGCATTGGGTTTCAACTTTCTCCTGGATCTTGATGAGCATTCTTGCCATCTGGACTCTGAATTATATACTTGACATTTCAGTTATTTCAATATGCTTAAGCACCATTGCTGAGGTCTATTGTGCTCATTTGGAGATAAGGTCTTGCATTCATTATTAATATTGCCTAAGTTAGACAACTCAACCAACTCATAGAGCTCCTAGCCTTTCTGTCTACTTAGCCAGGATTGTTGCCATTGTTCATAAATATCCCCACCACACACAAAAATGCATGCATCCATGCATACACACTTACTTTGTCACTAATATCATATTATTTTAGAATAAAATTTCTATTATCAGACCCTAAAGATTTCCAGATAAGAAAACTAATATCTTATAATCCCTAAAATAATAAACAGTGTCACATTTAATAATTATTTTGAAACTTAAAAATAAGAATAATATATAACATTTATCTTTTGTTCTCTTTTGTTTTCACTTCTTTGTTCTCATGCCAATCTCACTTATTTTCTCAGATACTCCCTGCCTGTTTAGATTGATTATCATAAGACTGTATGTGTAGGCCAAAGTAATCAAAGAATTGGGTGGAAGTGGTCTTGTTTGTAAACATAAATTTGCTGCAGTTTTTCCCAATTGACACATTGTTTGACTAAAACAGCCAATCAATTTGGGTGAAACTGATTATTCAGTCACAGCGTTGCTTTTTACAAAACATCAATTTATCTACCAGAAAACAAAAGCATTGTTACTTTTCACCCCAGAACTACACAGTCCCTAGAAAGTATGACTTCATCTTGAAGGCATGCCACTTCTGCAGCCTTAATGAGATCTGTGGAAATTGGAAATTGAAATGATGGGTATACAATCCTTCATAGGCAGCAGAAGGCAATTTTTCTAAACCTAAATCCTGTGATGTAGCCATTAATACTGAGTTTTTTTTTTTTTCTCATGGAACATGGTTATATTTTCTATCTAGAGAAGTTTATATAATAAGAAACTCAAAATCAACATTTCTAAATGTTTCTATTGTGCCAAGAATTACTCCAAATACTTCATATTTATTAACTCATTTAGCCTTCACAGGAAACCTATGAGTCATCTATATATGAATATATGATTATTATCATCACTAGTCACATTTTATAAATAAAGAATTTATAAAAATGATCATCTAGCAAGTAATTTTAATGAGGGGTCAAAACCAGGCAGTCTGTCTTAAGTGTGTGTGTTTCATCACTATCTTATACCACTTATGAAGACAATAAGAACTAAAAGATTTATTGACATTTAAGTTTTTCTAAAGACTTCCTTTGCATTAACTTTTAATGTGTGCAATCAAATCAAAATTTCTAATAAGAACAATAATTACAACAGCAGCAACAACCAAACTCCACATCAGAAATAGCTGGTGACATCATAAGAAAAGGAGAAAAGAAGAAAATATGCATGCCTAGATTGTGTATTGTAGTCTCTTTTCTTTAGGTCACAGCAAGAAAGATTAATATTTCTGTGCTTTGCATCACAAATTATACCACTTGACACATTACCATTTTTTCTGATCATGATTTTGAAATAATGATTTTTAAAATTCATACAGTGAATAAATGCCATTTTGCTGATTAAAAAAGAAATGAAAAAGGAAAGCTACTTACTCTCCTTTACTGATTCTCTCATTGACTTAATATGTATTGAATACACACTCTTCTTTTTGTCTTACATTGTAGGTGCTGTCTTTATAGCTAAGAAAAACGTCCCTGTTATAATGGAGTTTGCATTCTAGTGGGAGAGGCAGATAGAAAAGAAGTAGATAGGCAATATAGTATAAGATAGTGATAAGTACTAGAAAGGAAAGAAAGCAGGACAAAGGGATAGTGAATCCAGGAGGGAGGACTCTGGGAAAATGACATTGAAGTAAAAACTCAAATTATGAGTAGTAACACATATAAATGTCTGAGCAGAAGAGCAAGCGTAAATGAATGCTCTGAGGTGGGGACTAATTTAACATGTCCAGAGCAGTTCAGAGAGCAGTGCAATGGCACAAAAGTGAGGGAGGGGAGCAGTGGTAGATGTCGAAGTCATAGAGACAGGCAGGGACCAGATGGGTGGCAACTTGTGAGATATGATATAGATATGAATTTCATCCTATGTGTATCACTGAAGAGTTGCAATCAGGACCATGATTTGATTTGTTTTGAATATGGCTACTGTGTAAAGACAAAACTATAGCAGGCAGTGGCAAAGGGCAGAACAATCAGCAGGCCACTGCAGACATCCAGGCTAGAGATGACGCTGTTTGCACAAGCGCGCTAGTAATGGAGGTAGGGAGAAGCGGAGATTCAGAATCTATTTTAAGGTAGAGAAAACAGGACTTGCTTATGGATTACAGGTGGAGTGGGAAGGAAAACAAAAGATCAAGGATGATCCAACTGCTTCCTTCCATCTGTGAGGAAGAAAAAAGAACAACTTGAATGAATACCAAAACAGCCTGAATTCAGATTACAATTATTACAGAGTTTTAAAATTAAGTAAATTTGGAGTATCATACTGTTTTCATTTCCCATGTTCCCATGAAGTTTTTATTTCCAAATGGGTTTTCAATAAGATTTCCACTGATTTCCTTCTTTACCATTCAATTATTTCAATTTATTCTGCTTGCATAAGAAGGAACCTCTGGGCAATTAAATCCACTAATATTAATTTTTCATTAGTCTATTTGGTTTTTTTTCTGGCTAAAGTAATTTTTAAAACATTTGCAAACTGAACCATCTCAGTAATCTTTAATGCATTTTACTTCTAGTTTTTCTTTAGCAAGGTGCCTTGCATAATCAAATTGTCAAAAGGCTATTGTGTTTGGCTTGTTAATACTTATAACATTTTGAGTCATGTTGATTTATAGATCTTGATCTTCAAAAGAAATGCTCAAGTGGAGAAAAATACATAGTTTTTTATCAGTCAGAATAGTGAAATTCCTAAAGGGAGGAAAAATTAAGGAATCTGATTGCCTTCAGCCCTGACCTCAGCAGTAAACTTGTGACTCACCTGTAATGGAAAGGTCATATAATATGGAATATGTGGCAGTTGAATGAATGTGTGGCAACAAGAACCTGAGGCTGTTCTCGTATCTACAATGTCCTATTTATTCTATGCCCAATGCTTGGAGCTTGACATTTTTAACTGTACAGCTGAGCTGAACTAAGAGGAGAAAGCCAAAAGAGCATTTTGGTTTAAGCATAAGGACTTTTGAAACAATTTCAGCAATCATCTCAAAGCATAGAAATGCTTCTAATATTAATGCAATCACATTATCTTGCTATGGCCAACAGTCTCTGCATATTGAATGGGTTTTTACAGCTCGTCTCAAGTGAACCAGGGAATTATGCATTAGGTTCCTGTTCCTCAGACAAGAAAGTCTCCTCAGCTACTCCTCAAACTCTTCCTCTCTGCAGGCGAAAGTGCTAGATTGGATTTTCTAGGAAGTAAGATATATTTTTTTCTAAGTGACTCAACCCTATAGCAACAAACAAGACTGCTACAGCTTCACATGGTGCCTCAATACTCCTTTCAGCTGGTGATAACTGCATTCCAAAACCAGATGAAGATTATTTACCTTAGTTTCCAACGGTTTGATCTGGAGTTTGGCCAATCACCCCTTGTCATCAGCTTTCCTCAAGCTTACTGACCTCACTGTAAGTCTCAAGTCTTTGCGGTGTTTGCTTTAGCTGCCATGTTTTATAATTTCAGCCAAGATTGGCAAAAAAAAAAAAAAAAAAAAAAAATATATATATATATATATATATATATATATATATATATATTAGGTAAGAATAAGGCTTCTAAACTGAATGAATTTTCCCCAAAAAATTTGTCTCAATTAAGGCTTTCTTGATGAAGAAAAACATAGTTCTATGGGTTTAAATTACTCAGAGACTGAAAGATCAGGATGGGAATAGGAGAAATGAACAAAGGGAAGCATGAAGAAAAGTAAAAGGAAGAGGAAGAATAAGCATAAAGGAATAAAGATGAAGTGGGGGAAGCTCCATGTACTGTGTGTGAATGTGTGTGGCATGGGTGAGTGCTCAGGGAAATTGGCACCAAAGAGTAAGTCATTTCTATTTTCTCAACATTTAAAATATAGTCTATATACCTGATGTGCACTTGAGTGGCATTAATTGATAGTGATTTACTGTATTAAAAGTACCATATTCACCATTATGCTTTCAATGCAGTTATAAAGTTGCACTGAATGACCTGTTCATTTGGATTCATTTATCTTCAAGAGGAGGAATGAAATAGAATAAAATATAAATAAATGTATTTTCACAATTGTCATTAATTATTTTAAACTGTGCAAAAATATTTTCCTTATGTCTCACTTTAGGAAAAATTCTAAATGAAAATGTAACTTCATATTAGAGAGGAAAAATGTTTTGTCATTTAAAAAATAATTCATATACTCTTTTTATTTTTTTTATATTATTCAGGCAATTTATTAAACATTACCTATGGAATATTATGATCTGTATTTTACATAAGTTAAAAAAGATTTATTAATATTCATAACAACTGCTCCATGCAGGAGTACTAGAAGTCAACATTAAGCCCAACTCTATTTTCAGACCAACCATGCAACTTTAGATCAGAGGACACATGGGACTTTGCATCTTAATCCCTAAATTTACAGTCAAAGACATCTTCAGAAATAAGTATTATGAATTCAATCAGAATCTAAAATAAGTTCTTAAGGCAAATAGCTATAAAACAGAAGAATCCTTAGTTTCTCATCTTCTAAAAACAGCTTCACAACTCATTTGGACAATCAGCCTAACGGTAAATAGAAACTGCATTTCCCAAAGCCAGTCTTTTTGAGAAATGACTAAGCAGCACTTGTTGTTGAAGACAGCAATAAAGCCTGAACCTGACACTCAAGCTTTGGTACAGGATCAGTTTTCTGGCTTGGACTGGTCAGGAGTCACTTCACTCAGAATCTTCATCAGTGATTTTAAGCGAGTGTGCGTTAGCACTATCTTCTCTTTCAGCTCTGCAATCTTTTCTGATAGATACATTGTGAATATCCATCTCTGATGCATTTACTATGGCTTTTGTTTTTAAGAGATAGCATTTAATATCAGAAGCTTGAGTGTCCATGGATTTGGGTATCTGGTGGGGTCCTCGAACCACGGATACTGAAGGATGACTGCATTTCCACACCATTTTGTCACTGGAAAGGCAGAAGTGACCTCTCAAGGCAGCCAGGGCAGCATGGGTAGAATACAGATGGAAACTAATGGGCATCCCACAGGAACCACAGAATAAAAGGTTGTAAGTACTGCCTTTGAGTGAACCTTCAATGCCAACTAGGAAGGGCGCTTCCAAAACGACGTTATTTGTAACTCTGGAGAAGACCACGGCCCCAAGGGACCGCGACAGGTCCCAGGCGAGGTGCACCGAGTCGGGGAGCACTGCGTGGCACTGTGCGCACTGGAAAACAGCGCACCTCTTAGGCTGCAGCCAAGACGGCAGCTGCGAGAGGGCGGCCGGCTCCTCAGCCCCCAGCCCTGCGGGGCCGAGCGGCGAGGACCCCTTCACCACCTGTGTATCCCACTCCATGGAGGTCGTAAAAGAAGCTTCGTCAATCGCCCTCTCAGTGCCATCACAAAAGTCACCCTGGGGCGGCGTTGCACAAGGCGAGCGATGCCGCCCCGGCTGAGCCGCCATCTTCTCTCAGCCGGCGCCTTATATACTTTTTTTAAAGTAGGATAGAAAATAAGATTCTCAACACATAATGTGACTTCTCAATTTTAAACTCATGTTTATCAAGGATATTTTGTTGGTCATGTTCTCTCTGAGCTCACTCTAAGCAATGCCCTTCAGTTTCACAACTTTAACTCTCACTTTGTAGTGGGTAATTTAAATTTCCTCTCCAGGCCCTCAGCTCTAAATATAAACCTAGAACTGCAGCATCCCTCCTACCTAAAAGTCATGTTTTAAATTTCTTCAATATTCATCTACTAGGCCGGGCAAGATAGCTCATGCCTGTAATCCCAGCACTTTGGGAGGCCGAGGCAGGCAGATCACGAGGTCAGGAGATCGAGACCATCCTGGCTAACATGGTAAAACCCCTTCCCTGCTAAAAATACAAAAACAAAATTAGCCAGGCGTGGTGGTGGGTGCCTGTAGTCCCAGCTACTCCAGAGGCTGAGGCAGGAGAACGGCGTGAACCCAGGAGGCGGAGCTTGCAGTGAGCCAAGACCTGCACTCCAGCTTGGCCAACAGAGTGAGACTCAGCCTCCAGAAAAAACAACTAGACAATATGACAGCACCACCCTTCTGTTCAAAAATTAAACTTGTAATGAGTCATTATTATGAAAGATTGTTCAGTCTAAACTCCCCATTTGATTCGTTAAGACTGTTCAAAGTTTTGGTCTCAGACTACCTTTGTAATTTCCTTCACCACTATCTTTCCTGTATGTCATATTCCACACAATCTGAGGTTGCTATTTGTCACAGACATCTTGCAGTTTCTCTCTGTGTGCCTGATCATCTTTACTCCATAGGGCAGCCATGGACATGTGCCCTTCAGATCTCTTTAAGAAAACCTGCTATAGGGAGCATAGTTAACTGAAAGCCTGCAGCAGCCAGTCCTGTGAATGCTGAGGCCACACTTTACGTGGGTGACTCAGCATAGCAGAATTATGAGTGCTAGCCCATTTCTGCCCTGTGCAATATGTCTCAAATAGGCAACTTTGATTCATGGAACCCCCATCATCCTGCCTGAGACTTTCTGAGAACAATGCTATAGTCTAGAGCTCTTCCTATCTAATTCTTTCCTCTCTCCTTTCAAAAAGAACAGACATGCATCATGCTCTGAGGCTTTATCTACTCTTACACCTTCACCCTTTATTCTTCGTAAGTGTCTCCCCTAATAAATGTCTAGTACACATAGTCCCATGTTGGTGTCTGCTTCTCAGAAGACCTAAGCTGACAAATACTTTTTACCTCTGTATATCTACTTCTACTCATCCTGCAAGATTGAATTCAAATACAATTCATCAGTAATGCTCCAATTAATTATCTGAGAGCAGCTCTTTTTCTCCTCTGATACATCATATCCTTTCATTCCTCTTTTTATGGTATTTTATTCCTTTAAAAGTATATGAATATGGGCTGTTTGGACCCACAGTGGCAGTGGCTGCTGTGCACGCCGACCTATGTGTGGTGGCAGCTGGGGAGCCCAAGGTTGTGCCTCTCCCGCAAGTGCTGACCTAGGTGGGTTGTGAGTGGACAGTGACCTCGGTGGCCGGTCAGCCAGCCAGGTTGAGGCTTTGGAGAACAGAGCAGAGCCTGGCCTCAGGCCTGAGCCAGGGCAGGAGAGGTGCCCAACAGCCCCTGGCCCACCTGGTGGGTATGGCAGCAACAGTGGCCTCATTAGATGAAGAGAGCTTTGCACTGTATTTCACCTCTTAATGCAGAATTTGATGCTGTGATTGGATATTTAGGGGATACTATGAAAGATGACAAGTTCTAGTTATTAGAGAAATTTTATGGACAAGTACTACTAAGAGTTTGCAGACATAGAAGAAAATAAACTCAACTTCATGCCTATTTTGAATGAATATATTTCTTTGGTAGGAAAGTATGTAGAACAGCTGCTGGAGAGGATTCCTGGATTTAACATGGTGGTTTTCACAGCAACATTACAACACCATAAGGATGAAGTGGCTGGTGACATATTCAACAAGCCGCTCACATTTACAGATTTTTCTGGCTTTTAAAGAAATATTTCTGGACTACAAAGCAGAGAAAGCAGACCAGGGACTGGACTTAAGCAGTGGTTTAGTGGTAACTTTGTCGTGCAAATCATTTTCCATCCCAGAATGATCTGCTGCGCTAAGTTCCTGCCTCCAGGCAATGAATGGGAGCATTCTAGATGTCACTGGTGCAATAGGCCAATAGGCTCAGCTAATTATGACAGAAGAATACATCTTAAATAGACTGACTCCGTTCGGCAACTCTTCATTCACGTTAAGTATTGATGGGTCAAAACCAAAATGATCTCACACTCCTAGACCTCTTTCTCCTGAAACACTTTTCTGTATTTTATAACCTTAGTACTCTTCCCCAAGTGCTCAGTGACCCTAGTATTCCTCCCCTCCCCAACTAGACACCTCTTTCAGGTGCTCTGAGTCAGATTCCTCTAGAGCAAGCCCATGTCAAGCATTCCACCTAGGGGGGCCCTTCCCCCAGTATATGTGTTGGTATGTCAACAGTGTGGAATAATCTGCCATCAAGAACCCTTCTTGTCCCAGCAGGCTCTGCATGAATCTCTTCGTGCACTCACAGCTCTTTTTAACATGGGTCAGAGTTTCAGTCCTTCAGCCTCAATGGGGCTTTTGAGTATTTGGTAGTATTTATCTAGGGTGTTTCTCAAGCCTGTTGCCTGCCTTGAGATTTCCGAATCTCCCATGTTCACAGCTTGTCTTGGCTGTAGGCATCAACAGAAACAGTGAAACTGTATCAGGACTGTTTCTGGAAGTCTTTTTGAACCATTATTTTTGAAAAAAATATAGATGAATATGCAGGCTAACATAGTAAATATGATCATGAAATTTCCATGATTACCCACTTAAAGATCAAAGTATCCTATGCTGTGTGCTTTTTAGTTGTTAGTGCTATGAAGACAAAAATGCTTTCTATATTGGTGTTCAATTATATCTTACTGAGCACCAATGAATGCATGCTGTGGGCTGGAAGTAGACCAAAAGATATTCTGTTATTATAGCATATTCAGTGTGTTTATGCATGATTGCAGAACTATTATTTACCAGAAATCATGTATGTCACATCTGTGTAAGAAGAAGAAACATAGTAGCTCAAGCTCCAATGTGTAACTTTGATTTTTTTAAAGTAAAAATAGAAATTTGTATTGAATTTGGATATTCTGGTTTTAAAGGATTAGTTACAAGCTATATATTTTTCTGTACTGATGTGTTGCTTATTTATACTTTGATACCATGAGTAGAAAAAGATATGAATATGTTTTATGTTGAATACTAACACAAAATAAACCATTGTCTGCAATCATTTAAAGACAATTATCCTTATCAAAAGAGGGTAAACATATAGGCCAAGATTTGCAAAATGATTGGTGAGCTTAACTTGAAAAACCTGGGTAAGCATAAAACTAATTTGAATATCATAATGATTCCTTTATGTCCAACAGTCTCCTGAATGATATGTAGTAGTATAATTACCATAAAATATCTTTAGTCTTCAAGAAAAATTGACATTCCAGGAATTAGTAACAAATCAATCCTGTAGATTCCCATTCTCCTTGCTCATCAATGTAGTCAAGGAAGTACATGTACTCTACTTTGAGATTAATAGTACAGGACTATCATCTTTTTGGACACCAAGATTCATATGAGGATCTTCTTCTCTTCATCGTTTTATCTTTCTTTCCCCTCCCTCCCTTTCTTTCTTTCCTATTGCAGCCTATCACTCTACCCTTGTCTCCTTTTCCTTCCTCCATTCCTATATTTTACTTTCATCACTTTAACATAAAATGTAACACAGCATACAAAGAACTCTAACAGGAAAGTGACTAGGTGCCATCAGAGGACAGGAGATTATTTCTGAAGACAGGATTGAGGAGGTACATCATGAGCTCTGTCTTTAAGAAAGATTAAGGGCCGGGGCAGTAGCTCACACCTGTAATCCCAGCACTTTGGGAGGCCAAGGCGGGCAGATTACCTGAGGTTGGGAGTTCGAGACCAGCCTGACCAACATGGTGAAAACCCATCTCTACTAAAAATAAAAATAAAAATAAAAATACAAAATTAGCTGAATGTGGTGGTGCATGCCTGTAATCCCAGGTACTCAGGAGGCTGAGGCAGGAGAATCACTTGAACCCGGGAGGCAGAGGTTGCAGTGAACCAAGATTGTGCCATTGCACTCCAGCCTGGGCAAGAAGAGCGAAACTCTGTCTCAGGAGAAAAGGAAGGAAGGAAGGAAGGAAGGAAGGAAGGAAGGAAGGAAGGAAGGAAGGAAGGAAGGAAGGGAGGGAGGGAGGGAGGGAGGGAAAGAAAAGGAAATTTCTAGGCAAAATTAACAACATTTGCACTAATAGAAATAAAGAAAGGGACATATTACTTACTGGTACTGGTGAAGATTTTATATGTATTAATAGATACATACTAAATCTACACAGATAATATAATACAGAGATAATAAAGTTTATATTGCAAAGAATAGGGAAATACCTCTGCTATGTCATAATAGTACATTTGAAAGTTTTCCTGATGGTAATCCTGAACTGATGGAGGTTTTAGGCTGGAGATGAATAATAAGATTTAGATTTAGGAAAGATAATTTTGCTGGTGGTTTAATGGTGGACTAGGGGAGAGGGCGTGAGTAATACCTGGCATAATACAGATAGTGTACCAATATATATTTCCATACATAACTACATTTGCAAATAAATAGACATGCAGTCTACTCATACAGGAATTTATTGACATCCACTGAAATGCTTAGCACTGAAGCATTCTCAAATTATTACAAAATATTTACTTGGATATTACCTTAGCTTGGAAATTAGTTCATACTTTCAAATAATTACTAAGTCATATGAAATGTGGACCATCTTCATAATCGTGGTTTTAAGAATGTAATACTCATGGAGTGTGAATCAAGTAAGAATGCTGTCATAGGTCAATGTTAGCAAGGAATCCTAGTAACTCACAAGAAAAAGTCTGTTTATCATTGAGGCTAGCCTTGGACTGCAAGGAACTATTTAAAGGGAAATTTGGAGGATTTCTTTATATTACCATAAAATTGAAGGAAAAAGCAGCAACATTATTAGTAAGAAATCCTCAAACATGCCTCCTGAAGCCCTCCTATGCCAGCACTCTCCTAGATGACTCATGTTGTCAAAACTATTATGCATTTCAGAACATCTGGAACTCCTGGTAGGACTGTGATCTCAAGCATGGCTGTCAGGGCCTCTCCTTAAGATGTAGGTGCTGCCTCATGGTGCCATGTTGGTAACCAGTGATGGTTAACATTCATTTCATTTCTCACCCAATAAGAATTCATTAGCTTCCTTGTTAAGTAGACACTTAGAAAACATATTTTTATTTGAGCTTCACAGTAACTCTATGAAATATCTATTATTACACCCATTTTATAGGTATTTACATTGTAGCTCAAAAGATGTTAAATAACTTGCCAGTTATCACAGAGCTAGAAACATGTGGAGTAGACAATAAAACCCCTGACCAACTCCAATGCCTTTCTCTTAGAGCATTCTAGAATGCTGTCAATCTAAACAAATGTTCATAACTCAATGTCATAGTACTATAGATAAGTGTAAACATCAAACCTCAGGTGTGAAAGATATGTATCTTCTAGTAGATAGGGTAGGGGATGAATGCATCAGCTGGATCTCACCACTCAAGATCTAGAACATTAAATTAATAAAACTTATAACAATCTTTTCTACATTCCTACTTTGATTCTGCATCATTTTCTGACACACACCCAAAATACACACACACACACACACACACACACACACACACACACAGTCCAACAAGGCATTATTTGAAACTAATAATTTGTAAAGGGTAACCTTATAAGAAGACCCAGTAGCCTATTCAAATATGTAGGAAGACTTTCAGAAAAGCATACGGAAATTTGATGAACTGGTTTAACATATCCTGCCTTCTGCAAAGTAAAGAAAAATAATACTTTGCTTTTAAAAAGCATGATGACAGATTAATGCTTTACAGAAGACTAGAAGGTAACTACTACTTTAAGACTAATTTTGAAGCTGAGAGGTTATTATTTAGAAACTCAAACGAATAGTACAAAGGCAATATGAATATTTGCAAACTAAAATAGAAAACATTATTTTGCAAAAATGTCATTTTAATTGACAAGAACATAAGATGTCACAAATAAAACCCATAGATCTGGGTAAGTTCAGCAACTGGATATTAAAAATACAGAAATCAGCAGCAACAGGATTAACTGATTATAGGTAAATGGTTTTATTGATATCAGAGTTAACATACTATTAAAATGTACTGAAATAGTCATATTTGCTATTCGCTTTTGTTTCCCACTGATAGCAATTAAGTAAGAATTATTTAATAATTTATTCAATCTGTATTTATTACATGCTTATCATCTATCAGGCATTGTTCTGGTTTGGCACTGTGGGTAAAGCAATGAACATGAGAGAAAACTCACTGCCCTTTGTGGCTTATATTCTAGTAAGACGAGGCAGAAAAACATTTTCCATCAATAAACAGGATAGGTAAGGACAAGTGCTATGAAACGAGGAGGACAGAGACTGCCAGGGTGGGTGTCTCTTTATATAAGGTAGACAAGGTGAGCCTCTCTGATATGGTGAAAGTTGAACAAAGGCCTGAACTACATGAAGAAGTAAGCCATGCAAATATCAAGGGAGAATGTTGCAAGCAGAAAGAAGAGCAAGCACAATGGCCCTGAGTCCTTAGTGAATTCAAGAAGCATTAAGGGAGTCAAGTATAGCTAGAACACAATACGTAAGGGGGCATGGGGTTAGAAAGGTAGTGGGTTCAGATCACATAGAACCTTGTTTTGAGAAAGGGGTGCATAGCATCTGACTTATGATTTAAAAGTATCTCTGGCTACTATGGTATGGAAAATAGATTATAGAGGAACTGAGAGACCATGGAAGAGACCATTTTCAGTAAGCCATATTATAGCTATAATGCCGTGGTTTAGGCTAAGAGTCAAGGTGGTAAAATGTGATTGAATTCTGGATAGAGTCTAAGGGCAGGGCCAACAAGATTTGCTGATGGATTCAGTGTTAGGAATAAGTAATAGAAAGAAAAATAAAAGGATGGCACTAAGAATTTTGGCCTGAAAAACAGTCAAATGGAGGTGTTTCTATTTCCTAAAATGGAGAAGACCATGTTGAAGCTAGAAAATTCAGTGTTCAATGTTGAGCACTTTAAGTTTTAGTCACGTATTAGACATCCAAGCAGAGATGTTAAGTAGAGAGTTGGATATATGAGTCTGGGGTTCAGGGGAGAAGTCTAGACTGAAAATATGAATTTGGAAGTAATCAACAAAAAAGTCATTGAAAAGCAAGATATGAGATGAGGTCATAAAGAAAGTAAATGTAATATATACTTCCATGTTCAAGTTGATGTGTAGTTATCAGAAATATGGGTTACTATTTCATAGAAAGTGATACTCTGGCTATATAGTCACAGTTACTAGTATTTACTAATTGGTTTTAATAATATACTCAGTAAACATGACTTTTTATTTTCAAGTGATTTTACTTTTAGTTTTTCTAGCTTATGGAATGATTTTTAAGCTCTTTTATGATATGGCAATGTCTTAATTATTTTGCATCTTCCCATAATACTTAGTAAAACATTTGACATAAGCTTCAATAAATGTGCTGAATTGAAAAATATATAGATATGAAAAAAATCAAAATGAAGACTCCAGATTATTTATATGATATACCTACAGCTTGGTGCTATAATAAACATGCAAATGTAAAAATATGATTTCACCTGCACTCTAGGAGTTTCACATTTGTTATTCTCCCTCACATATTCTATTTAAAAACAGAATTTCATTTTGTGATAGAATTACAGCTGCTGGTGTTCCTGGGACACTGAACTGCTGTCAATGCTACAATAGTTATAATAATTTATCGATATTTATAGTAACCCTATAAGAAAAATTGCATTATGACTATTTTATCAATTTAAATAAAAGAAAACACATTATGCATGCAGGATTGTAGACTAACAAGTTGCAGAACTTGGATTCAAACCCATGTCAGTTTGACTTAAGAAACCAGGATTTTATTTTTATTCTACCATCATTCTTATCTGAGAAGTCTCTAAAAGTCATAAACTAATAGATGTGTGAGACTGAAATATAATAGAAAGCATATTTTTGAAAAAATTCAAGAAAGAGAGCAAGAAAAAAAGAAACTCAACCATACAGACAATGTAGAATATTGTCTCGATTCTTGCAAGCATGAAAAGAGAAGCAAGATGAAGAATTATCCCCTTGTTCCTTACTATTGCATAGACATGCTTCAAATTTATAATAACCAGGTTTAGAAAGCCATGTTGAGTCTTCGCTCTTATAGCTCTCATTGTAGTTATTGACTTAACATTTGCCAAGTACCTACTATGTACCATCTCCAGTGCTAGAAGCTGAAAGCAGGAAGATAAATAACACATGGCCCCTAGTAGGTAAGGAAGTTTGCAGTTTATTGAAAGAGATAAATGAAGAAACAAAAATTATAATAAACTGAGTAAATGCTTATGTAGGAGGTTTACACAGTTATTTGATTACATAGTAGCAGCAACTAACACACTTCCTTAAGAATGAGATGCTTGAACTGAATCTGGGGGGATGAAAAGTTAACCAGGCAGGGAGGGTACTCCTGGAACACGGATGGTACAACCAAATGTCTGTTCAACAAACTACAAGCAGCTCACTCTGGCTGAATCAGATAAGGGTTAGGGAGGGTGAGGGTGAGGGTGAGTGGTGATACATTTTCAGGGATGAGACTGGAGAGGTAAGTAGGTGATGGATCATAAAAGTCTGTCTAATTCATACCAAGAAATTTGGACATTGGCCTTGAAGAATTTCTAGCTTGAGTATGACATGATAAGATTCATAGTTTAGGAAGCCAATTGGCTGAAGTGTATAGAATTTATCTGAAGAATGGATAAGGCTATTCATCCACAGGAGGAAAAATCATTGCTTGTTGCAGTAATCAAGGTGAGCAAACATGATGCTCTGCACCAAGGGAGATGGAGAGACACATATAGCTTAGAACATTTAGAATTGATTGGAATTATTGACTGGATAGATATGAGAGGAAGGACAAGCCCCAGTTTCTAGGCTTTGAGAAAAGACTGTACCATGATCTAAATTGGCAAATAAGTTAGAAGAACTGGTAGGAGAAGGGTAGTTGAATAATGATGAGTTTGGTTTTTGATGTGTTGATATTGAGGAGCACATAAGGCTTGTTTGTGCAGAGCAGTAGCAAATGTATATAATAAGTCTTAATCTCAGAAGAGAGATCTGAGTAGCTGATATAAACTTGAGAGTCACAGTTGAAACCATGGATATAGATGAGACCAACTCTTAGAGGGCAAAGGAGAGTAGAGAAGGATAATGAAGGGTAGCATAATAGAAGTGAAGGAAAGGAAGGGATAGGAAGGAAGGTTAAAAAAAGGGAACGGAAGGAGAAGAATACAGTATTGGGAATCCTAATATTTAAGAGGCATGCTAGCGGCCTGAGAAGGCGTTTTAGAAGGATACATTTGAAAGCTCAAAGGAAAATGGAAAAAAGTGTCGTGAGAAAATCTAGAGAGAAAATTACTTCAAAAAAAAAAAAAAAAAAAAAAAAAGGCCAGGTGTGGTGCTCACACCTGTAATCCCAACACTTTGGGATGCTGAGGCGGGCAGATCGCTTGAGGTCAGGAGTTTGAAACCAGCCTGGCCAACATGGTAAAACCCTGTCTCTACTAAAAATACAGAAATTAGCCGGGCGTGGTGGCACACGCCTGTAATCCTAGCTACTGGGGAGGCTGAGGCTGAGGAATTGCTTGAACCCGGGAGGCAGAGGTTGCAGTAAGCTGAGCGACCACTGAAACTCCATGTAAAGGAAAAAAAAACCACACACTCACACACACACACACGCACACACAAAGACAAGTGCCACATAATTTCACTCACATGGAATCTTAAAAAGCTGATCTCACATCACACACCGGGGCCTATCATGGGGAGGGGGGAGGGGGGATGGATTGCATTGGGAGTTATACCTGATATAAATGATGAATTGATGGGTGCTGACGAGTTGATGGGTGCAGCACACCAACATGGCACAAGTATACATATGTAACAAACCTGCACGTTATGCACATGTACCCTAGAACTTAAAGTATAATAAAAAAAAAAAAAATTAAAAAAAAAAAAAAGCTGATCTCATAAAAGAAGAGGACAGAGTGGTGGTTACCAGGAGTTTGGGTGGTTAGTGGAGACAGAAGATGGGGAGAAGTTGGTCAAAGGACATACAATCACAGGAGGAGTTTTAAAAATGCCTACAACAGGCAAACATACAGAAACAAAAACTAGGCAAGTGGTTACCTGGGGCCAGGAGTAAGAGGAAAGGAGAAGAGGGAAGGAGAGAAATGGAGAATGACTACTAATGATTGCGGAGTTTCTGTATTGGACTATGAAAGTGTACTAAAATCGGCTGTGGTGGTGGTAAAATTGGCACAGCTCTGTGAACATGCTAAAAACCAATGAATTGTACATTTTAAATGAATGACTTGTATGATATGTGAGTTATATCTCAATAAAGCTGTTAAAGGATTAAGACGAAAGTTAGAGCTGCATCATACAAAGATATATTAGTAACTCCCTCATTCTCATGCTACATGTTCTATCCCATAGAGCTGATAATATGAGATTTACTCTGTAATAAATTATAAATGCAATAAAATCCATAGGAAAGGTGACAAATAGAGGAGTATTGACCTCAGAGATGGCTGTGGCTGAATTTAATAAGCCTCTGAAACAATTTCAAAATTGCAAATTTAAGTTTGAAACATTTATATTGAATAGAGCATAGAGGTTATTCCTTCAGTTCTGGGAGTTTCCACTTTTAGCAGAACATTTTGACATTGCTCTTTGCTTTCAGGTTGGCAACATTTCAAACCTGTCCATTTTCACTTAGACATGTCTCAAAACTTAGACGGCATTCTTACATTGGAAGCAGGCTGACACATGAACCTACAGTTACATGGGCACAGACATTTAAGGGCATCTTAATTTCTTCTTCTTGATCTCAGATTTTCAAAGACCTTTCTATATTCTTTTTGTTTTTTCAGTGCTAAGGTGACAAATTGTCCCAAAATTTAGCACTTAAAGTCCAGCTTAGTCTGAAGCAAACCAGGCAGGTTGTTCACACTAGCAGAATACTGTAGTCTAGTAGAATATACCATGCCTAAAAGATCTACACTTCACTCAATTGAAGGAGCAGAAAATTAATATACATAAAAGTAAACCTCAGTTAAAAAAAAAAAAAAGTCAAGTGAAAAAAAATGAACACAAAAGCAGAATTTCAAAACAAGATGATAAGAACCAATCACACAATCAAGCTAGTACTAATTATGCCAAGTGCTTGTATAAGAAGCAAGAAAAGTAAGGTTGTTTTCAGGGAAATTTTTCATATGGCAAAAATAACAAAGCAGACACATGATCCACCACAGTGTTTAGACTAATCTTTCATTGGTTGTATACACCATGTTTTTGTTATTCTTTTACAGCTGCTGGTGTGTCCTATATGATGATTTTAATTCTCATGTTAAATGGTTATTATATCTTTATCATTCCCTTCAAATCTGTCAATTGCTTTGTATTCTTTTTATTAGTTTTTCCTGTTGTCAACTCATATTCTAGGTGAGATATCAGAGAACAAATGGTGGTATGCGATGTTCCTTAGGTCAACAGCTGCTGTGGATGAGACAGCCAAATAATTACAGCTAAATATAAACAGCTCTCTTTCCTCAGAGGCTATGGATACTGTAATGGAGACTACCATATCTCCATTAAAATAGCTAACAAATCAGGAATAAATAGATTTTTTCTAAGTATTCATAGCCTCTCAAGACCTGCCTAAAAATTTCAAACTAACATTATGAGCAACAACATTTTTTATAAAATCATATTCAATTTTCAATGAGTAGAAAGTATCTCCTAATCATTATATATCAATAATTATGTTTCTAATTTGTTTAAACCTACAGAGTAACTTATAATTCCACGATTCCCTAATTTGCCTGAATAAATGGCCTTCCTTTGTTAAATGTTAGCCTCCCCGCCACCAAGTTGCTTTTCTTCAGCAGCTTGAACTACTGCCCAAACTTAATTTATCCCCCTCAGTTACAAATACCTAGAATCATCATCCAAAATGTAGTCTCCCATTAATACAACTAATTAGACAAAATATACACCAAAGTTGTAGGACAAAAACCATTTGAAGTGAAATTGCATTTCTGTTTCAAGACTTCCCAAATAAACTTCCCTTTTCCTTGTGTTAAATCTAAACAAATGTAATCTCATATGGTCAGGTTTTAATTTACCTTTGGCTCTAAAGTCTTTATCCTTCATTTATGTCCTTGCTCACAGTGGGTTACAGAGAAGTGGCTAAACAATGAAAATCTTATACTTGGAACAATTGTTTCAAAGATAATTTCCATATATTAATTTATTTACCATTTACCAAAACATATTTTAGGTACCGAGAATATATTGGTAAATAAAAATAGCCAAATGTTTGTCTCATTTTACTTACATTTTTAAGCATTCAGGGGTTGAGGGGTAAACATTAGAAATAAACAAATAAACAGTACAGACTATATATAAGTGATCTGAACAAAATAAATTTGAATCTGTGGTCAGGAGAGGGTGAAGACTACTAGATTGGTCAGTTAGAAAAGCTGAGACCTGAAATGCTAGAAGGAACCAACCATACTTCAGGTGGCATAATTAGAGAATTCCAGATAGAGGAACAAGTAAGCTATTTCTAAGTTTAGAACCTTTATGTATTTTAGAAATAGGAAAAAGAAGATGGGGATAGCTACAACACATTAAGTGAGGACAAGAGGATAAAAGTTGAGAGAGATTGGAGGTGGAGATATTCAGGGACAAAATTATTTCAGTATTCAATAATATATTAAATAGTTTAGACTGTATTCCAAGAGCCATGCAAAGTGATTGCTGGCCAGGCAGGAGAGGGTCTAAGCAGAAGAATAACAGGAATTAATTCAGATTTATAATGATCACTCCCCGTTTCTGCTTGGAGAGTGAACCATAGAGGATGTGAGAAATACACTCACTAGTCCAAACACAAAGAATTGACTCAGAGACAAGAACAGGAGAAGCGAGACTTTTAATGGTGGTCTTGCAAGATCGGATGTCTGGTAGGCAGGCACACCTGGGGCAGTTACAGTAATTTATCTCCCAGTACACAAGTCCCTCCCCTAGTTCCTCACTGGTTGAGTACTATGGAGTTACAATTTTCCCAGACGTTGTCTAAGTTTCATTATCCCCTTACAAGGTTATACCCTGGTCCCCTTCCCAGCTTAAATTTCGATTTCTTAATAATGAAACTTTCTTCCCTTTTATGGGCTGACCCCTCCTCTACATTCTGTTCACTTATTGTGAACTTCTAGGTGCATGAGCCATGTGGTTTGCCACATTCGCAGACTGGCTGCCAGTACTTAGATTTATCATGCCTTGAAAACGTACCATTTAAAATGTTTTCTCACAAATTCCCTTCTCTTTTCTATCTATTTCTGATGGTCTCATTTTCATCTAAACCCTTTTGCTCCTCAAATCACTCGAGAAGTTGTTTATTTTGGTTTCTAAAAGTAGCAGGCTATTTTTCTGGTAAGACATGAGCATTTGTTTATTAACAGCTATTTTTTTTTTTTTTTTTTTGAGGCGGAGTCTCGCTCTGTCGCCGGGACTGGAGTGCAGTGGTCAGATCTCAGCTCACTGCAAGCTCCGCCTCCCGGGTTTACTCCATTCTCCTGCCTCAGCCTCCCGAGTAGCTGGGACTACAGGCGCCCGCCACCTCGCCCGGCTAGTATTTGTATTTTTAGTAGAGACGGGGTTTCACCGTGTTAGCCAGGATGGTCTCGATCTCCTGACCTCGTGATCCGCCCGTCTCGGCCTCCCAAAGTGCTGGGATTACAGGCTTGAGCCACCGCGCCCGGCCTATTAACAGCTATTTCAATTAATTTCTGTGCTAGTCTGCTCACACAGAAATAATACAACATCCTACTGCTGTTAAGACTTCTGCCACAATTATGAGAGATGTAAGGATTGAAGCTACCATGCCTTTCCATTTTCCTAATCATCCTTCGAGTCAACCTGTAAATGGATCGTCAATTCCAGCATTTTCTGCCAGTTTGTTGGCTACAGTTGTCAGTCCTTGTTAAGCTTTCATGATGGTCCCATCTGGGGCAATATTTTTGGGAACGAAAGTACAACATTTCCCACCCAGCATGACATATACGACCCCTTTTCCTGCTAGTATTATGTGTAGTGGAAGCCTGTTTTCCCAGGCCATTCGACTGGTGGCATCTAACTGGCTAGCCACCCCCTTGAGGGCATCCTGAGTATAACTGATGAATCTCTATTGATTATAATAGATGTAGTTAATCCAATCCACATTTTTATTGATAGCTGACCACCAGAAGATTACTGACTCAAACCCAGCAGCTATTTGGTTTGGGGCCTTAAATTTATTAGGCACTCCCACAGGGACTCCTATCAAGTCAACATATAAATTGGGCTCAAAAGAATTTGTCAAATCTCTCCAGTTTTGGTGGCCATGTGTGTTTTCAGGTATTTTATGGAATGCCAGGGTGAAGGGAATGGCCATCTAGACTAAAGCACAAATCCCAGTTCAATTGGATGGTAACAGGTTACAGAGGTTCCTCTTCCCACAATACCACCAGACATCAGACCGGGGTATATGGAGGCTGAGTAATTGCCATTGCCTGACTCACTGATGATATTTAGGATGTGGGTACAAGTCAATAGTTCTCCCAAGGGCTTAATGAACTCTGCCCCATGCCTAGAGAGGCAAGAGGAGTGGTTCATATTCCCTATAGAGAATGAAGTGATTGCTATGGGATCTGACCTTTGCAATACAGGAAAGAGCAATGATAGACTCTTACAAGTCTCATTTCCCCATGCACCAGTGTCCTGGTATAGAGCCAACATGCAATGCATTCCTTCAGGATTGGTATCCCATCCTAGGGAAAATGGAACCACCTGTGCTTGAGGTTGTCCCATAGCACATGCATAGCAGTTACTCTTGTTGAGGGCTTGTACCAAAAATTTGACCCATGTCAAATGGCATTCACATCCTGTACTCAGTTTCTAAGGTTTGCCTTAAATCCTTTACCTCAATTATTTCTACCCTTTTAGGGTCATTATTTGGTGAACTAAAGTGTTTATTGGGGTCTGGGGTTGGAGTAGTCCCAGGCAAATGGGAGGCTGAGTTCTTGATTAATTTGAGAACAGATCACCCTAGGATGTCTTTCCCTGTGATATTTGCCCCTGTTCTAGATTTTATATATATATATAATCCATATACCCAAGACACTACTTTTGGTTCTTGGTCTAGAACAGCTGGATTGTCAATGGTGATGAGTATAGGACTGCATTCAAATTCTGGCAGTTATTTGGTGGGAAGCCCTTGGACAGATGTAGTTTATTATTTAATGGTCTCCAGCTAGGAGTTACCCATCCCATGTTTACTGTCGAACCCTGAAATTGGGTAGTCCACCATACATCATCCCAGCTGGGGCAAGGCGATGCCCTACTGTAACCTGTGTCTGGTTCAGGGCAAAGATATTTATATGCCTGTAAGAGCTGTCTCTGATTTTCCAAATTCCCACAAGGTAAGACCTGGCAGGCATCAAATCTTATAGTCTAGGGTGCTACCATCTTGATTACATTAATTACCAATCTGACTGGGTAGGGAGGAGTCCCTGCCAGTTTCCATTTTAGCCTTCTGCTCTTTGTATAGTAGCCCATCCCAGCCATATTAACTTCCAGGAATTGAGCCAGCCCATATTATCTTTTTAGATTTTTCTCAGAGTTAACTTTAAGGGTTCCTAGGTGACCCATGCACTTTTCACTGGTCTTTCTCTCTCCCTTCTGGGGTCTCTTTTACCAGTCATTTGACTCCAGTATAGTGAGTCCACCCCCATTCAGCTGCTCTCATGGCTGTCTCAGTGGTCAGAAGCACTTGATAGGGACCATCCCAGCTTGGGTGGAAGAAGACTTATCTTCTTTCCAAGTCTTAATCAGTACCAAGTCACCAAGCTGGAAGTGGTAATCATGAACTCAAGAGGCAGAGTTTGAATTAGAAGTCATTTTAACCTAAGGGATGATAGGGTGGAGGAAATGGCCAGTATATAATTTCTTAAGAATTGATCTTTGGTTTCCATAGTAGGGAGATCCATAGCTCTGCCTAAATTTGGGAGCCCATATAATAACTTGTAGGGGGGCAATCCTGTCTTTTCTTGGGGCTGTCCTAATGCTAAGGAGTGCTATTTGGAGACATTTGATCCAAGGCATTTTAGTTTCTAAGATTAGTTTGGTGATATGCTTTTTGAAAGTTTGATTCATTCTTTCTATCTTTCCAGAGGAAGGAGGAGGCCAAGGGGGTGCGATAATCCCATCCAATTTGTAAACCTTCCATAATTCCCCTTAACACCCTTGAGGTAAAGTGACTCCCATTGTCTGAATCAATATTTCCTGTCAGGTCAAATCTAGGTACAATCTGTTCTAATATTATTTTGACCATATTCCTGGTGGTGATCATTGGAAGGGGAAAGCTTTATACCCAGCTGGAAAGGTGATTTACAATCACCAGTAAATACTTTAGTCTTCCTATTTTGGGCATTTCTGTTAAATCTACTTAAATGCTTTGTCTGGGAGGTCTTCCTCCCATGGCCTGTTTTCTAATCACCATTTTGTTTATGCTTTGACAAGTTATACAACTTTCACATACTTGTTTACAGAGGTCTAAATCCCTATACACATGTAATTCCTAAGTATTGCATCACACAGAGCCTGGGGTCTCCAGTGGCTCCCTTTGTGTAATACAGACATTAGTTCTCTCATCAGAGGTTTTATCATTTCTCTCCCAGCAGGAAGTACCTATTTCCCATCTTCAGTTTGAGTGACCCCTATCCTGTCCAATTCTTCCTTCTCCTCTCTGGTACACTGGGGTCTTAATACTACCTTAGAGATGTCTGGGATCAGGCTAAATAGTCTAATTTCTTTCTCCAGGGAAGCTTGCTTAGCAGCTTCATCTGCAAGTCTGTTACCTACAGCTTCTACAGTGTTTCCTTTCTGATGATCATTTGCATGAACTATGGCTACCTCTTGTTGGAAGCAGGAGGCTTTCTAAAACCTGTTTGACCAGTTCCCCATGTATCAATTCTTTTCCCCTGCTATTTATTAGGCCCCACTCTGTCCAGATTTTTCCAAATGTGTGTACTACCCCACAGGCATATTTAGAATCAGTATATATTGTGCCTTCGTGGCCTTCAAGGAGCTTTAGGGCCTGGTTAAGAGCATGTAATTCACAGGTTTGGGAACCAGCCATTAGGTAATCTACCTTTCTCACATAAGGAATGTTTATTTTCATCAGTGACAGTATAACGATTATGTCTCTTGCCATCTATTACTCGGGATGACCCATCCACAAACAGCACATCATGTAGTGGAGCTTCCCTAAAGTCTGGTCTAACTTTGGTTTGGTATTCTATGATATTTAAGCAGTTATGGTCTGATGTCTCTTTGCTCTCTTCTCCTTTCTATAGGAAACTGACTGGATTCAGGCAAATGTCTGTTGTTATGACCAAATCATCTTTTTCTACTAATATGTCTTCATATTTTGGAATCTGAGAATCCATTAACCATCTCCCGGCTTTTTAATTTAATATATTCCTGACCTGGTGTGGGGTGCTTACTATTAGGGCCCCACCAAAGGTTAGCATTTGACTCTCCTCTACCAGCAGGGCTGTGTCAGCTACTGCTTTCATACGTTCGGGTCACCTGCAAGAGACAGAATCGAGAAGCTTGGAGACAAAAGCAACAGGGTGCCTCTTCCCTCCCAAGGTTTGAGTGAGCAACCCAACGGCCATCCCCTTGTCTACTGTTAACAAACAGATAGAATGGTTTCTCTAAAGATGGGAGAGCCAGGACTGGGGCAGTAATGAGGGCCTGCTTTAGCTCCTTCACTGCCTGAAATTCCTCTGGGGACCATTACAAGAGATTGGGTTCCTCCTCTAGTAACTTGAGATACAGAATCTTTGTATTTTGAGCATATGAGTCAATCCATAACCTACAGTAATGAGTTAAACCAAAAAAGTTTCAGAGTTCTTTATTTGTCTTAGGCAAAGGCAGACCCACTATTTCCAATAATCTCTCTATGTTTATTCTCCACTTCTCTTCATTAATCAGGTGTCCTAAATATTTAAGTTCTTTTTCTACAAACTGCATTTTGTTCTTAGAGACTCACAATCCCCTTTCTCGTAGGCAATTAAGCAATTTTGTGGTGATTTCTGATACCTTGGCTCTCTTCTCCCCATAAACTAAAAGATAGTCTACATATTGCAATAAATAGGTTCCCCTGGAAGTTTGGGATTCCTCCAGGACTTTTTCCAAGATTTGAACAAATAAATTTGGGGCTTCCATGAAACCTTGTGGCAGCACAGTCCAGCAGTACTATTGTTTTCTCCCAGTTAAAGGATTTTCCCATTCAAAGGCAAAGAGGTCCCTACTTCTGAAGTCTAGGGGACATGTCTAGAATGCATCTTTAAGATCTACCACATGGAAGCACTTAGGTTCACAGGGTATCTTCCTAGGGAAGTTTTAGGCGTTAGGCATCACAGGGTGGTGGGTCTGAACAATTTGATTTATAGTTCTTAGATCTTGCATTATCAGGCTTTTGACTGGGAGAATTGGAGTACTGTATGGTGACATGCAGGGTTCTAATAGTCCATCTTTAATTGATCCCACTATTACTGGTTGGAGACATTTTCTCCCTTCAAGTGATATGGGATATTGTTTTCTGCAAATGACTTCTTCTGCTCGTATTAGTTCAATCTGTAAAGGTGTGATTGTTACCCCTCCCTGTTGCCTTCCCTAAGCCACACAAGGGGATTAACTTTTCTTTCCCCTCCTCTGTTAGGAGGCCCATCATTACTTTTATTTTTCCTTCCTCTATTCCTAATTCTACACCCAATCTCACAATCAGGTCTTGACCAAGGAGGTTAGGTCCTGCTTCAGGAACATATAAGAGGGACCCCTCAATTTGTTCTGGTCCCAATCTAATTAACATTTTCTTGAATATCAGAACCTGAAATCCCTCCTCTTTTACTCGTGATACTGTCAATTTTTTGTTAGAGAGTTCTGTACCCCTTCGTTGGTGAATTAGGGAAGAGCAAGCCACCTCAGTATCAACCAAAAATGTCACTTCTTCTCCCCTGGCTCCCGCCTTCAAATTTATCAAGGGTTCCTGGTGGGACCTACTCAGAAGGAACCCCTGACCCCCCCAGTCTTCATCAACGGTCATGAGAGGAATCACCTTTTCTTCTTTTTTTCCATTCAGGACATTCTGTTTTAAAATGCCCTGGCTTTCCATACTTGTAATGTCCACTCATAGTTTTAGGAGCTTTTCTCTGCATTTCTCTTCTTTCTCTATGTCTCTTTTCCCTTGTCTCCTTCGAGGGGAATCTTGATCTAACATTTTTCTGACTACCTCTTCCACAGTGGAAATCATGATTTTTTTTCTTTTTGTTTCTGCTTCTCTTCCTCTCTCCTTACAAAGACCTTCTGAGTTTCCCTCAGTAATTCCTCAATCGGTTTCTCATTCCATCCATCAGTCTTTTGTAATTTTTTTGTAATGTCAGGCCAGGTCTTAGTTACAAAGTTAACCATCATAAGGTCTTGCCCTACTGGGTACTCTGGATTAGATCCAGAGTATTTTCTCATCTGATCTCTGAGCCTCTGCAGGAATGCAGAGGGAGTTTCCTCTTTTTCTTGTTGAATCTCAAATGCCTTTGAGATATTTTGTGTCCTAGGAGTGTACTCTTTGATCCCTTTAATTATTAGTACCCTGAAGTCCTGCATTTGGGCCTGGTCCCTGGGATCATTATTATTTCATTTGGGATTGACATTTGGAAATTTTTGTTTGGCTGGCAGGACTCCTTGCATGAAAGATGTTGCCTCACCCAAATGGTCATGGACACTCTCCCAATCATTCCCCTTTCTTCTGCTGTGAACAGGATATTCATGATAGACATAATTTCAGCCCAGGTACAAAAGCTGGGTCCTAGGAATTGGTCCAGCTGGTCTGCTAAACCAAGGGATCTTCTAGGAGTGGTTTTATTTCCTTCTTGAAATTCCTAACTTCATTACTTGTAAGAGGAAAATTTACAAAGCTGATCTCTCCCTGTCCCATGGGAACTTCCCTAAGAGGGAATATGCTAGATGCCTGCTGTATGGAAGGAATAGGGAAGCTCTCAATATCCTTCTTAAACTGTTCTAATTATTTTCTTAAATTTGCGTAAGAATGTAAAGGAGCAGTTGTTTCAACTCCCCCATGGTCTCCAGGTCTTTCTTCCTATAACCCTCCTGCTGCCCCTTGATCTTCCTTTCCCCTGTTTTGTGAGACGTATGGAGGAGACAAGTATGACAGGGGGTCCCAGTGCTTTTTACTGGGCAAGGGCTTTTTACTAGGCTCTTTTTCTTCTTCTTTGAGGGGAAACATGGGGGCTAATTCCTTGATCCAGTGGAAAGCATAACTTTATGCTGCCTATCTCTTCTTGTGAGGATGGGGTTTTATCATTCATATAGACAAAGCTTGGCACTCTCAATTCTCAATTGAGCCAAATCTAGGCAAAAGACTGAAGGCTTATGAATAGGGCCTTTGGGCCAGATAAAACAGCAATACTGTATGATTTTTTGCTTTTCCTTGTCCCTGGTTCATGGGTTGTCCCTCCAATCCTGCAGCATTCTCCCCAAAGGACTATTCAGGGAATGTCAAAGTCTTAAAGCCTCCCTCTTTGTCCCCTAGGCTAGAATTTCTGTTTCCAATCTTTGGTCAGTCTCTGTGTCTGAGCATTTTCTGGTGTACTCAACTCCCACCCCCACCCCGACTAGAGGTTTCTTGCATACCCCGAGAATCACTTCATCCATCTCTGGCAGTTTTCCTCATGGGAGAATGGTATCACAGATTGGGACTCCACAGTTGCTTCATATCTAGGATACATCTCAGTCACACACACGCAAACTCCAAAAATGTCCAACTCACCAAGGCAGTACTTATAGTCCAATTTTCCTAACTTGTCTCTTGCAGAGTTTGCCTGGTTGCTGCAGTGCCTGCATTTCTCCCCGTGTCACCTCTGCTGCCTCCTGAATAACAGTCTCAGGTTTGTCTATGGCCTCTGCAGAGATCCAGGATGCCTGAACAGAGTGGGCCACCTAAATCAGGTGAAATTTGTCTCCCTTCTCTGCTGGAGTCCCACTTCACACAGGCACAGAGATTCCAGGTGGTCCCCCAAGTTTGTGAGAAACACATTCACCCATCCAAGCCCAAGGAATGGACTCTGAGACATGCAGAACAGAGACTTTTAATGGTGGTCTTGCAAGACTAGGTGTCTGGTAGGCAGGCACACCTGGGACAGTTACAGCAGGTAATTTATCTCCTAACATGCAAGTCCCTCCCCCAGTTCCTCACTGGTCAAATACGGTGGGGTTACAATCTTCCCAAATGTCATCTAAGTTTCATTATCCCCCTTATAAGTTATGCCCTGGCCCCTTTCCCCACTTAAGTTTCAATTTCCCAGTAATGAAACTTTCTTCCCTTTTATGGGCAGACCCCTCCTCTACATTCTGTTCACTTATCGTGACCTTCTAGGTGCATGAGCCATGCAGTTAGTCACGTCGGCAGGCTGGCTGCCAGTACTTAGATTTATCATGCCTTGAAAATGGACCATTTAAAATGTTTTCTCACAGAGGAGCAAAAGGGACAGCAAGGAGACAGTTGGGAAGATATATTAATAGCCCAGGCAAAAAGAAATGTGGCTAGAACTAAGCAAAAACTGAGAACCAATCAAACTCGATATATATATATATATATTTTGAAGCCTAAATCTATAGGATTTGCTGATGAACTGGGTACGGGTGATGATTAAAAATGAATCAAGGATTACTCTTGACTTTCTGCTTGAGCAAATTGGTGGAGAGCTGGCTTATCAACAGAAATAAGAAAGTTGGATGGAGAAAAGAATCAGGCTTTCTTCTTGGGGCATTTCATTGTGGCTGCCTAGGAAATGTCTAAGTGGATGTATCAAGTGAGCAGTTGGGCTACATTTTTTCTCACTTCGGTGAGGAAGTCTGAACTGCTGTTATAAAAAGAAAAGCTAAGAGAAGAAAATGTTTCCAGTTGGAAGGAGTAAACAACTTCATGGAATTCTGTTCAAAGAAGCATTAGCCCAAAGAAATAAGCACTATATTTGGAAACTTGATTATCCTGACAAAAGCATTTTCAGTGGGTGGTGGGGATGAAATCCTAACTGGAGTGGATTGAGGCAGCAACAGAGGTTGCTGAAAAGGAGATCGTGATGGATGTGGTTTTAATTTGCAGTTTCCTGATGCTGACTGCCTTTTCAAGTGCTATTGATGATGTGTGTATTTGTGTGTGTGTGTGTGTGTGTGTGTGTGTGTGTGTGTGTAGGCTTATTCAAATCTTTCACTCATTTTGAGGGTTTTAATTGACTTGTAGGACTTCTTTACATATTCTAGATACAATTCTTTTTGGCAAAATACAGTTTTTGCAAATATTTTTTCCATTCTGTGTCTTGCCTTTTTATTTCATGAATGTTGTTCTTTGAAAAACAATATGTATATTAATTTTGATGAAGCTCAAATTTATCCATTTATTTCCTTTCATAAATAGTGCTTTCTATTAGAACTGCTGAGAAATCTAGCCTACCCTTACCTTCCATGAAAATGTTCCTCTGACGTCTACAAACATTATGGTCCTGATTTCAGTTTTTATATACAACATATAATCTATCCATCTAGGCTAAATGTGTCTACATTTTTATGAATCAGCTTATTTATCTGCTTGTCTTTACTAATTATGCCTGTGCTACCTATATTTCAAAGCATTAAGATTGCCTTATTTTCAAACTTTCTATGTGTAATGTAGAAAATATATTGTCACACTTTCATTTTATCCATTCAGAGGATGAATCTTTTGATACATTTGACCTTTATACATATATATTAATAGTGTGATAGTTGTACTTTTATATAATTTTATGTTTTATGTACTTTTTATTCATTTTTTCTCCTTTCCTGATTTCTACTGAATACATTTGAGTTGTTTTCTGTCTGTTTAACACTTTTGAAATAGGAGGTGGGGTTCAGACACCAGACCAAAATGAGGACTAGCTAAAACAGGTCCAGGTGGAAGTGGATTTCTGTAAAACATGCCCACTGGTATGTCATGTCAGTTTCCATTGCCATGGCAACACTGGGCAGTTATTGTCCCTTTGCACGGCAATGACGTTGACAACCTGGAAGTTGACACCCTTTTCCTAAAATTTTCTGCATAAACCACCTATTAATTTGCATATAATTAGAAGTGGGTATAAATATTGAGTTCAAAACCACCTCTGAGCTGCTGTTCTGGGCACACTGTCTATGGGTAGCCCTGCTCCACAAAGAGTTATGCATCTGCTGCTGCTGCACAGTGCCGCTTCATTCAAAACTGCTGTTTAACACCAGTGGCCTGCCCTCAAATTCTTTCTTAAGTGAAGTCACGAACCTTCCCAAGCTAATCCCCAATTTTGGAGCTTGCCTATCCTATATCACTTATATATACTAATTTCCTTTATGCTGGCTGTCTGTAACATAAATGTATAATCATATATACTAAGTCACATCAATTTATTAAAATTATTAATATTTTCTCCCCAACAAGATAAGTACTTTCCTCACTCTCATTTCTTTTTAGTTGCAAAACCTCATATATTTTATTACTCATAATTTCTTACAGTATCTCCAGGTTTCTTTCTCTTGCAGCATCAAAACTTTTTCAAAAGAGTTTTTCAATATGGATTTTTATATGCCTATAAATATTTTTATTATTTACAAACATTTGAGTAAAATATAGCCAAATATAAAATTCTAAGTTCAAATTCTTTTATATAAATATCATTAAAATACTTACATAAAGTAGCAAATATGTATGATGAACAAATCTAGAGATCTAATGTACAACATGAAGACTATAGGTATTAAAATTATACTGTGTATGAGATTTATTCTAAATGAGTAGATTTTAGCTGCTGTTGCCACAAAACAAAAATAAAGTTGATAACTATGTGAGATAATGAATATGTTAATTTGCTTCACTATAGTAATCATTTTACTGTCTATATCTATCCCATAACATCATGTTTTATACCTTAAATATACACAATAAAATGTATTAAAAATAAATAAACCACACTTTGTTATTTTATTTTCATTAAAGAATTACACACATACAAAATGGTGCAAAATCATAAAGGTACAGCTCAATGAATTATCTCAAATGACATACACTCACGTTAGATGAAAAAATAGAACATCTCTAACATCTGAAAAGCCCTGGTCATAGCTCCTCTAGTCACTACTTCTTCAACCTCCTGAAATGTATCCACTATCCTACTTATAATATCACAGATTAGACACGTGTGTGTGTGTGTGTGTGTGTGTATGTGTTTTGTAATGAATAGAATCATACTGAGGTAGGAGACTAAGGGAACTTGTTTTCTGGTCACAACCCTGCTGACCAAAACAGGATCTTGTCCAGACAGGATAAAGTGAAGAAACTGGCAGGAACCACAAGATAATAATGAGGGTCATCCCTAGCTGCCCTCATTATTAGCCGCATAAGACAATACCACCAGTTCCATGATAGCTTATAAATACCATGCAACAATTCAGACCCTTTACCATGGTAACAACCTGGACGTTACCGTCCCTTTCCTTAAAAGTTCTAAGTACATTTTGGGAGGCTGAGGTGGGCAGATCAGGATGTCAAGAGATCAAGACCATCCTGGCCAATATGGTGAAACCCCATCTCTACTAACAATACAAAAATTAGCTGGGCATGGTGATGCACACCTGTAGTCCCAGCTACTTGGGAGGTTGAGGCAGGAGAATCACTTGAACCCGGGAGGCAGAGGTTGCAGTGAGCCGAGATTGTGCCACAGCAGTCCAGCCTGGTGGCAGAGTGAGACACCATCTCAAAAAAGAAAAAACAAAAAGTTCTAAGTAATCTATGACTCAATACCTCAATATCCATTGATCCACCTTTTAATTTGCATGCAATTGAAAATGGGTTTACATGAGTATAAATACAGTTGCCAAAAGGCTACATATTGCTAACTCTGGGCCCACTGCCTATGATTTAGCCCTGCTTCAGAAAGAGCAGTACCATTCAATAAAATGTTGCTGTCTACCACCACCAGCTTGCCCCTGAATTCTTTCCTGGATGAAGCCAAGAATCCTCTTTGAAACCCCAGTTTGGGGCTCACCTGTGTTGCATCATCTGGCAACAATAAAAGGATGAAGACAGCAAGTGAGAGGCAGTGACCAACACAGCAGAACGACAGCAGAGACAGCAGCAATTATAGTCTTTTAGCAACTGTATTTATAAGATGATTGTGGTCATAATAAACCACTGCATTTACAAAATGGCAAGACTGTAGTTCCATAAGAGAGGGAATTGGCTGGGCGTGGTGGCTCATGCATGTAATCCCAGCACTTTGGGAGGCCGAGACGGGTGGATCACGAGGTCAGATCGAGACCATCCTGGCTAACACAGTGAAACCCCGTCTCTACTAAAAAAAATACAAAAAACAAGCCGGGCGTGGTGGTGGGCGTCTGTAGTCCCAGCTAGTCGGGAGGCTGAGGCAGGGGAATGGTGTAAACCCGGGAGGCAGAGCTTGCAGTGAGCTGAGATCCGGCCACTGCACTCCAGCCTGGGCGACAGAGCGAGACTCCGTCTCAAAAATAAATAAATAAATAAATAAGATAACAGATGCTGGCAAGGTTGCAGAGCAAATGAAACTCTTACACACTGCTTGTGGGAATGTAAATTAGTTTAGACACTGTGGAAAGCAGTCTGAAGATTTATCAAAGAACTTGTAATAGGACTTCGATTTGACCTAGTAATCCCATTACTGTGTATATGCCCAAAGGAATATAATTCATTCTATTATAGAGACACATGTACACATATGTTCATTGCAGCACTGTTTACAATAACAATGACATGGAATCAACTTAGATACTTATCAATGGGTGAACTGGATAAAGAAACTGTGGCACAGATATACCATGGAATACTATGTATTCATAAAGAAGAATGAGATCATGTCCTTTGCAGCAACATGAATGGAGCTGGAGGACATTATCCTAAGCGAATTAACAGAAAACCAAACACCCAAACGCTGCATGTTCTCACTTATAAATGTGAGCTAACTATTGAGTGCACATGGCCACAAAGAAGGGAACAACAGACATTTGGGTGTACTTGAGGATGTAGGGTGGGAGGAGGGTGAGGATTGAAAAACTGTCTCTCAGATATTATGATGATTACCTGGGTGATATTATTTGTACACCAAACCCCATGACACACAATTTATCCATGCAACCCACCTACACATGTATCCCTTGAATGTAAAATACAAGTTGGAAAGAAAAAAATTTTAATAACTCTTTTTAAAAATATTACACACCTGCATTTAAAACTGTATTTCCCAGCTTTATTTAGTAGTAGTAGCCAATGAGATAAAAGCAGACAGTTAATTGTAAGCAGGTATTTAGAGAAATGTTCTTTAGAGTTGGCTCACTATATTTGAAATGTGTCTCTTTATGTTTACTCCTTCCTTCTTTATGCCTCAAAGAAGAACACCTCTGTCATCATGCTTCCTTGAGGCTATTTTGGGAGATGAAAAAGGGCAAACAAAAGAGAAGTTGCATAACCATACCATAATAGTATACTCTTGGGCTATTAACAATAACTGCAAGCAATTTGATTCTCATAACTTTCATTCACAGCTCTCTACATTAATTATAATCTATCATCTCTGTATATTTACAAAAATACAAGGTAAAATTTAACTTTTGAAATATAAAAACAAAAAATGTAAGTTATTATTCTAAACATAGCTATGATTTTGTGATTTAATATGAAGTACTGAAGTACAATAGTCCATTTACAATATAACAGCACAAAAAGATTCACTGTCTTCTTCATGGTATATATCTATATCTTTAGATATGTGTGTGTGTGTGTGTGTGTGTGTGTGTGTGTTCAGGTTCAGGGTTCTAAACTATTTTTGACTATGTTCCAGTGGACACTTGCTTTGCAAATATAACACATGACCTACTTGCAAACAAAAGCATAGGAAAGAACTTTCACCTCTTGTTTGCAATATTGTCAACATTTTGGCCCCAGCTTAGTTTTCAGATACTTGGTGCTAATATTTCCCAAAGTTGAATCTCATGATACATCATAGTTTAGATAATGTTTAAAAAAATGAACTATTAAACTATTAATATTTAAACTTGTGCAGCAATCAATATTAATGGGAAACTTTCCATTTGCCTTTAAATTTTGTCAATGTATTATTTCAAAAAATTTGATTATTTTTATTATCTTTCAGAGTAGAATTGTGAACTATATAAATATCTTATAATTCTTAATTATCAGAAAGTGAAGCCTCAGCAATTTGCATCCTTTAATTGTAACATGAATTAATTTAGATAAAATGGATACTACAGTTTACATTTACTAAGCCTGTGTAATAAGAATCTGCTTTAAAAAATAAACTTTTTTTCAGGGAGTATGTAAAGAGATAAAGAAAACATTTTATACCCCTAATTTTCAGATAAGGTCCAAAGAGGCCACACATCTATCTAATGTTATAGGTAAATAAAAAACTTGGAAATACAGTTCATATTCCCTAACATGGGTATGTTTTTTCCACAATTTTCCTCTATCTTTTTACCCCTATAATGACTTCATGATATGGGCAACAACATTGATGCATCTCAAAATAAATATGCTTCCTGAAAAGAGCCAAAGATACTGTATGGTTTCATTTTATATAAAATTTCAGAAAATACAAATGAATTTTTAATGACAGAGAGCAGATTAGTGGCTGCCTGGAGATGGAAGGGGGTGATTATCAAGGAAACATTTGAGAATGAAAGGTTTGTTCCGTGTGTGTGTGTGTGTGTGTGTGTGTGTGTGTGTGTGTGTGTGAGAGAGAGAGAGAGAGAGAGAGAGAGAGACAGAAAGAGAGAGAGAGAGTTGGACTCTTGCTCTTGTTACCCACGTTGGAGTAAAATGACAGGATCTCGGCTCACTACAACCTCTACCTCCCGAGTTCAAGTGATTCTCCTCCCTCAGCCTGCCAAGAAACTGGGATTACAGGTGCTCGCCACCACACCCAGCTAATTTTTGTATTTTTAGTAGATATGCGGTTTCGCCATGTTGGCCAGGCTGGTCTCAAACACCTAACCTCGCGATCTGCCCACCTCGGCTTCCCAAAGGGCTGGGTTTGCAGGCGTGAGCCACCGTGCCCGGCCTCATTTTCTTAAATGCAGTGATAGTGTCACAGGTCTATACATATATCAAAAATTATAAATTGTATACCTTAAATTTTAGCAGTTTATTTTAGGTTGTCAATTATACTTAAATAATCTGTTAAAATAAATGAATTTAGTTGAATTAAAAGCCAAAATATAAAAACAGCCAAGTTTCAACATTTAAACAAAGACATTTTCATGGTTTGGAATTTTAAAAAATAAACATACAAAGTACAATCACAAAGGTGAAAGCTGGAAATTTTGACTATATTATTTTTAATTGTTGAACAGAAGTCACAATAAACTAAGGCAAAGACTGAGAAAATATAAAGCTTGTTTCTAAATTAACTTCTACAGTGAATTTTGAAAACAAAAAAAGCTCGATTTAATCATTCCATTATATATATAGAGTTTAAAACATCTTGGTGTACATAATAAATACATACAAGTAAAACTAAATTTGAAAAAGTTATAAATAATTAAAACTTAATTTGAAAATGGAAACGGGATATCGGGATATGAGTAGGCAATCAAAAGTTATTAATAAAATGCTGAAAAGATGCTCAACCTTACTGATAACTATAGCAATGGAAATTAAAATGATCATGAGTTACTATTTGTACATAAGCGACTGATAAAAATGTTAAAACACTCAAAAAAATAAGCAAAGATGTGGAACAACAAGAAACATTTACATTGCTGGTGCTTGTTTAAGTTTGTTTAACTGTTTTCAAGTTATTGATGTATCTTTTAAATTGGAAGATGCACATTCTTTATAATGCAGCAAATCCACTACTAGGTATGTACCCCAGGAAAATTGTAGCATAAGTGCGTAGAAGACAAGTATTACATTGTCCTTTGCAGCATTTGCAATATTGATGGCTGTAGACAGCCTAATTGTTCATCCAACAGAAATTAATAACCTTTCTTATAATGCATTACTACATCAGTTTAAAAAAGCAGTTCTCAACCAGGGGTGATTTTGTCCTTTCAATGTCTGGGGACATTTTTAGTTGTCACACGTGGGAGTGAAGATGCTCCACTGCCATGGTCACCAGGAAGGTAAGAGTGAGCATCTTTTTAAGGATCTTTTCAGTGAGTAGTGGCTAGGAATGTTGCTAAACATCCTACAGTGCACAGGAATGCCTCCTTCACAACAAAGAATTATCTGACCTAAAATGTCAATAATTTCAAGGATGAGAAATTGATTTAAATGAAACTATATTAAATGGAAATAATATACGAACACTAGTACTGACTTATTTTGGGAAAATTGGAGAATAAAATAATGTTGTGGCATTTAGCTATTTTGATTTTTAAGCATAATTAACGTATCTGCAGCAAATAACACAAAATACCTAGTTTAGTTAAATACAGATGGTGAGTCCTTGAAACATTATAAAATTGTTTGTATATTTAATATCTTTTTTTTTTCTTTGAGGCAGAGTTTCCCTCTCGTTGCCCAGGCTGGAGTGCAGTGGTGCTATCTCGGCTCACTGGAACCTCCACCTTCTGGGTTCAAGTGATTCTCCTGCCTCAGCCTGCCGAGTAGCTGGGACTACAGACGCATACCACCACACCCGGCTAATTTTTGTATTTTTAGTAGAGACACGGTTTCACCATGTTAGCCAGTCTGGTCCCGAATTCCACACCTCAAGTGATCTGCCCACCTCGGCCTCCCAAAGTCCTAGGTTTATAGGTATAATATTATTTTTACTGTTAAAAAATAAAAAAACTAGTTACTGAATTCCTGAATTTTTTTTTTAAAGAAGCAACTCTCAAAAAGTACCATAAGATGGAAACTAGAGGTTAAAGAATAAGGAAAATAACTTTTAATACTTAATCTGCAAAATCATAACATAAAGCCAAAATCATATTTTAGAACCATGTAAATAAAATTAACTTCCATTAAACTCTATCAAAAAAGGAGAAAAAATGAATTATTATTAGCTGGAAAAGGGAAATATAATGCCAACAAGATAGAGGGATATTACAGTAACAAAAACACTCACCACAAAAATAAACAGCAGAGAATATAAACAATTCACAAAGAAGAAAATAAGTATGCAATAATAATAACTTGATAATGGAACAAGAATAATGTCGATAACCTACAATACACATTCAATAAACAATTGAAAATGTACACAAAGCAATTAAATATTACATAGTCATTTAAAAAGATGTTACAATGTTTAAGGACAGTTTTTTAATACAGGGAAATTATGTATAACATTAAACTTTTTTAAAATAGTAAATACAGGATGATCTTACGTATATAAATAATTGAAAACGAAAGGTTAAAGAGCAAATATGCCTAAATGCTAACTACATTTATCTTCAAGTGATAGGACCGTGAGTGCTTTGTTCTCCCTCTTGCTTCTTTGTTTTGTACTTTGAATGATTTACTATATTCAAAAAAACTTAAAGCTATATTATCAGCCCTGCCTGTGCCATATAAAGTCTTATTATGACTCTTAATTTTTAACATTATTTTTATTTTGAATTGTATAGAAGCATTAGACTAATTATAACATATTATCTGGAGGGAGGACTCGTGTGATTCAAACTCATCAAGTGTGATTCAGATGTTCATCTGTGAAATGATGGGTACCTTCATGTCCCCAAATTAACAACAAAATACATGATATGTTCACTATAAAACATTAGCATAAGTAACAGAAAATTCATCTTCTGGGACAGAAAAAAACTTGTATTGAGCAGCAGGAAATGGGCTCTGATGCTTTCTGGGACCAGCTTAAAAACTCTGTCATTGAAACCAGGACTCCTATTCAATGACTCAAGCAGCTGTGATGAACTGTGTAATCACAGTTGGAGACTGCTGGCATAACGACCAGTGATGCTACAGAAGCTATTTTGAAACAATAGCAAACTTCTGTTCGATGAGCATTAAGGCTGTACCTATTTCATACTGAAGATCCATAATCACGAGAAACAGAATTGAGCAATAAACAAAAATAATGCTACTTTAAGGCAAATCCAGTGTGACTCACTAAAAAATATGTTATGTATTTATGATTCCTTATTCTGGAAAAGTGTCCATCACTAAAAACCAGGTATTATTAAAAGATAAAGATTTTTCCAATTTATCAGGACTATCACAATCAGTCATTTGGTATGAATGTGTCCACTGATTCAAAATCACTTAACTATTTCTCTTCAGAAGTTATTCTACCCTTGAGTTTTGGCCCCATCTTATCTGGATTATTTTATCTTATCCTCAAACTATATTAGTTTCCTTCACCATACCCTGTTTATCAAGCAATCTATTAACATGTGGATTACTCCCCCAGCAAAAAGCATATCTCTGTTCCTCTCCTTTCCTATTCTCTCTTCTCCCCTCTCCTTCTTTGCTACCCCTCTTTTCTCTTCTTGTTGCAACTACATTCATGCATCACCTAACGATGGGGATACGTTCTGACAAATGCATCATTAGGCAATTTGGTTGCTGTGAGAACATCATAGAGTGTACTTACACAAACCTAGATGGCACAGCCTACTACACACCTAGGCTATATGGTATAGCCCATTGTACCTAGGCTATAAACCTGTACAGCATGTTATTATGCTGAATACTGCAGGCAATTGTAACACAATGGTAAGTATTTGTGTATCTAAGCATAGAAGATGTACAGTAAAAATATAGTAATATATATTATGGACCACCATCATGTGTGCCACAATGGACCACTATCATAAAAGTAGTCCATTGCTGACTGAAATGTTTTTATGTGGTGCTTGACTGTATCATCTTACAAATATCTACTGGACATGTACAATATTCCAAACATTTTAAGTGCTTTATATGCACTATCAATTTCATCCTCTGATTTGATCCTGTAAACAATCTTATAAGGTAATACTTTTTTCTTCCCTTTTAAGTGAAGACACGGAGGCAGACAGCATCTATCTTACTTGTCCAGGGTTACAAAAGTGCTGTGATACAGTTAACCAAGATACAAAACTATGGAGAAGCCTGTGTGTCATGAAGGTATAAATTCTTTCCACCTGGTTGTATGATTCTGATGTCCAAGGTCCTAATTAGTACATTTTCTTTTTATTATAAAAAAACTGCAGAAGAATGCTTGTTTTGATATTTTTGATCCTCTTCTTTCCCATCTATTATAATACTATATTCTTAGGCCTCGGTTCTGAAATGAAGATCCTTAAGCTGGTTCAACAGGGTCTCTTCAGTTTATAACTTCATCTGATGCATCATCTCTATGTTCTTTATCATAGAGGCAGGAACAATTTTCACAATCACTATAGGGATTTAGGATTAATCAGCCTAACCCATACTCCTCTTCATCAAATAAGCATAGCTACCGGGTTTACATCAACTGCTTATGACCCATTAATTATATATTCTAATCTACCCTTCCACACTTGCAGGGGTTTCTCATTTTCTAAAGTTCAACTTCCAAATGTCTAGTTAATCTGGCTTTTATCAGCAGTATGACTGTGCTAAACATGAAGGGAAGTAAAGCAAGACACTAAAGAGACAATTTCTGTCTGTACATCATTTTTCTTCCCAAAAACTTGGTATTACATGTCTTTTTCACTTTAGCCATCCTGGTAAGTGTGATTTGGTATCATATTGAGGTTTAATCTTGCATTTGGCTAATAACCAATGAGGTTGAACACTTTTCATGTGTTTACTGCTATTTGAATATGTCCTTTTATAAAATATTCAAAACATTTGCCCATTGGGTTGTTTGACATCAATTTGAAGTAATTTTTAAATGTTCTGGATATGGCACATATATTCTGGATAAGATAAAAAATTCAAACATTTTTCCCACCCTGTGATTTGCCTTTCACCCTCTTAAGTATATCTTTGATACCATTAAGCTCATAAAAATTGAGGTTCTTAATTTTAATGTAATTCACGTTATTTTTCCTACCTGCTTAGTTCTGTGTCCTATTTTTAAAAATTGATCTCAAAGGCATTCTGTTTCCTTTTGAATATGTTATTTTACCTTTTATATTTCAAAAATCCATCTGAAATTGATTGATGTGTTTATTATAAACAAATGGTTAAAATTATTTTTCTCTATATATTTATTGAATTGACCCAAGAAAACGTAATGAAAAGATTCTCCTTCCCCCACGGCACTACAATGCTACATGTGTAAATAAGTCAAGTGACTATATATGTCTGACTTTGTCTCTAGACCCTCACTTCTGTAGTATTCTATTCCAAGATACATAACCCCAACCTAATCATAAAAAAGACAGATATATCCAAAGGAATATTAATCCTTCTATCATAAAAACACATTCACATGAATATTCATTGCATCACTTTTCACAACAGCAAAGATATAAAATCAACCTAAATGCCCATCACTGATAGACTGGATAAAGAAAATGTGGCACATATACACAATAGGATACTCTGCAGCCATAAAAAAGAATGAGATCAGGTCCTTTGCCAGAACATGGATGGATCTGGAGGTCATTATCCTTAGCAAACACAAACAGAAAATCAAATATCACATGTTCTCACTTATAAAGGGGTGCTAAATGATGAGAACACATGAACACATAGAGGGGAACAACAAACACTGAGGCCTAGCAGAGGGACAAAGTTGGGAGGAGGGAGAGGACCAGGAAAAATAACTGAGTACTAGCCTTAACACCTGGGCGATGAAATAATCTGTACAACCAACCCTCATGATAGGAGTTTACCTATATAACAAACCTGCACATATACCCATAAACTTAAAAGGTAAAAAATTAATGAAAAAAATCAGACAACAATTAAGGGACATTCTACAAAATAACTGACCAATATTCTTGAAAAGTGTCAAGGTCATAAAAACAAGAAAAGACTCAGGAATTGTCACAAGTTGAAGTTGAAGGAGACTAAGGATACCTAACAACTAAATACCATGTAGGATCCTAGATTGGATCATGAAACAGAGGAAGGACATTGGTGGAAAAGACTGTTCAAGTCTGAATTAAGTTGTAGTTTAGTTAATGATACACTGCTGATGTTAATTTCTTGGTTTAGATTATTGTGTTGTGATTTTGCAAGATGTTAACATTAGCTAAGCTGAATGAAGAATATATAGAATACTCTAATTTTTTTTAGATTTTTCAGTAAGTCTAAAAATGAGTAATAAGATGTGGTAAATTTTATTTTCCTACCCCCAAAAATTCCTCATAATTATATGCCCAACTTATGTTTTGATTATTTTAGTTGCTGTTAATGTGTTTCTGGAATATCTCATGGTTTCTTTTTTCTCGTAGTAAAAACAACAGTTCCACTATCCCAAAATTTATCCAGAATTTCTTCCCTATGGTCAAAAGTTTGGAAACCCATTTCCTCTCTTTTGCAGAAAAAAGAATATGTGCAGATTATGGCAGTAAGTCTGGGACTATAGCATAACTTAGATCTTTAGTGGGTAATATTTCTAGGGGATGTAAATTCTATTTACTTCTGGTATGAGTAAATATCTAGAGAATGCCTGTTTTTGTATTTTTTATTGATCTTATTCTTTTAATCTGAAGGTTTCTGTTTGTCTTCACCTTTTGGAAATTTGAAATTATATTCTAACATTTTAATATTGTATATTCTGAGGGTTAAATTCACTCTGTCAATCATTATTCTGTTTCTAATAACTTTTTCTTGTTTCCCTGTGTTCTCTTTTCATTACATCCTCTTCTTTTATACTACAGTACATTCTAGACTCTTCTAACTCCTGAATAACTGTTTTCCTTTTAGAGTTTGTTTTTCATTTTGGTCTTTTTATTTCTCGTTGGTTATTTTTCTTTCTGGTTATTCTTGATTGTTTTTTCATATTATTAATAAACCATAACTTTATTAACCTATACAATGAATATAGATTTTTCCCTGTTATTTTTTGGATAAAGCTGGGTCCCTGGAAGGCTTCACCACTGAAAGGTCACCGTAGGATGCATATGCCTATAGTACAATGTCAGACTGAGCACTTCCTGAATCACAGAATGAGGAAGGCTTTTCTCTGGAAACACTAATATTTACATTATAAGGCTTAAATTAAAGAAGAATCCTCAGGTTTTCCACCCAAGAATAAAACTCATTCTACCAGGGAGCCTAGTGATAGGGGTATGGGAATGGAGGTGTAGTGAGAGAAAGGAGAGGAGGGAAAGGAGAAGGTGTAGAAACTGATTAACTGTCATTCAGAAAGACCTTCAGCTAACGTCAGCTGTTTAGTCCTCTTCCTAATCCTGGACCTATACTCATAACTAGGACTCTTATTAAAAAGAATCGCTTTCACCCCTGCCAAGGCTCTAGCTTCTACTGCTTTGCTGTGCCTGTAAACCAACTTTAATTCACTTTTCTTCTTCCACAAATATATTAAAATTGCTTCAATGATTACTTCCTCCCAATCTCCCTACTATTAAAGGTTCATTCTCTCTTTTTTTGGATTTGTATAAAGCCTTTTCAAAGAAGTCACAGAAGAGTGGAGAAGAATGTTTGTGTGGCCACTCCACCATATTAAACATGAATTTTTAAAAAATGCATTTTAAATCTAGTTCCCAACTTCCATATGTATATATCATGTTCAAAATACTAGCGGTTAAAGCAATAAATAGTATAAATAAGTTGATTATAGTTCACTGTGGAAGCACAACACATCCAGAACTCTGAAAAAAGAATGATATGAAAATACAAAGCATGAAGAAAATAAATCATATAAACAAACATGAATCATACATAGTAAAGGCTAGAACTAACAAGGCAGGTTTCTAACTTTTATTTTTAAAGATATGCTATGCATATGGTTTCAGAATGTATTGAGCTGGCTGCAGACGGCTACACACTGATCATAAGGCAATTTCAATTATTTGTTATATCATGCTCGAAAGGGGCCACTACAAACAGAGGGCACACAGGACAGGAGTGAGCAGAAACTGAGTAGTCCCTGAACCAGGGAGTTAATACCTTCTATCCTATTTTATTTCTCATTTACCTCTTAGCTTGTTGAAGAGGATAAAGGAGTGAAAGTTGTGCCAGTTTAGAGATATTTGTGTGCCATGTTTCTTGGTGCTGACAACATCGCGAACCCCGGTCTTTACCTTGAGATATTGTTACTTATAACAATACAACACTTACATATCCATGTATTTAAAAAACCATATATTAAATAATGGTGAGTATCTGCCACTTAATTTGGCAGTTAGATGGCAGAAGTTCTTCATTTAAAGATAGTTAATTAGATGAGATGTGATGAGAAACTTTTCAAAATTCCATTCAAGGATGAATCTCAGGTGATAAATAATAAATGGATGAATTTTGCATTTAAACACACACACATAAGAAATGGAATTCAGAATAATGTAGTTTAGAATAGATTGCCTGTTCACTAATGAGAATTTGTGCTTTAATAATTCTCACTGAAATATACATTAAAAAATTTAGTCTCTCAATCAGCATTATTTATGTAAATGATTTAACCAAAGATTTATTGAAATGTATATTAGTCCATTAAAAATTATTTATGAAGAAAATGATATTTAATGGCTTTGTGAGTCTTGTTAATGTTCCCATCCTGTGATTCACCTGCAGTTTCCACCAAACCAAGACTCACAGTGATCACTGGGTACCACAGCAAATATAATCTGAAACTTTATATTTTTCATAACCATCTAAATGTTTGAACACTGACTAAATTTTGAATTTCTATTCTATTTGCTGTAAATAATTATCATCATAACCCAGTTAAGCTCTGATGATTTGGCAAGGCATGAAGAAAGAAAAGCAAAAAAGAATAAAACTTTCAATGTTAACTTTTAAAAAGCAAAATGAAACCACTATTTCAAATTTTTAGGGAGGACATCAATTTTTATCCAGCATCAATTCTCTATTAAAATATGGAGAATTATGCAGTAATATATCAATAAAAATATTAACAATTTATATCAATTCATAGTTTACTTATCATTACTCGTTTTTAAGCTTCACAATAAATCTATGGGGTAAGTTTAAATGTATCCATTTCAGACATGAGGACAGAGTATAAATGACAATAAGAATCATATCTGTGTTTCAAAACCAGGGAATTTTTACCAGTTGCTATGGTTTAAATATTTGTCCCCTCCAAAATGCATGTTGAAACTGAATCTCCAATGTGGTAGTACTGAAAGCTGTGCTATTAAGAGGTAATTGAGTCATAAAGGCTCTGCCCTCATGAGTGGATTAATCCATTCGTGCATTAATGGCATAATAAATGAATAGGCTATCATGGGAGTGTCATTAGTGGCTTTACAAGAGGAGTAAGAGAAACCTGGCTGGGTGCGGTGGCTCATGCCTGCAATCCCAGCACTTTGGGAGGCCGAGGCGGGTGGATCACGAGATCAGGAGATCTAACATGGAGAAACCCCGACTCTACTAAAAAATACAAAAAAATTAGCTGGGCATGGTGGTGGGTGCCTGTAGTCCCAGCTACTTGGGAGGCTGAGGCAGGAGAATCGTGTGGTTCTCCTGCTCCACCGGGAGGTGGAGCTTGCAGTGAGCCGAGATTTTGCCACTGCACTCTAGCCTGGGCGACAGAGCGAGACTCTGTCTCAATAAAAAAAAAAAAGAAAAAAAAGAAAAAAAAGAGAGAAATCTAAGCTAGTGTGCTCAGCTCCTTTACCATACAATGCCCTGCACTGCCTCAGGAGCTCTAGAGAATCTCTACCAGCACGAAGGCTCTCTCAAGATGCAGGCCCTCAGCTTTGGACTTCTCAGCCTTCATAACTGTAAGAAGTAAATTACTTTCCCCTTTGTTTATAAATTACACAGTTTTAGGTGATATAAGAAACAGAAAACAGATGGAGACAACAATTAACAGTCAAATAATTCCTCGTTATACTATAGTTATCTTTATATTGCACATCATAACCTGACATAAATTATCTCAAATATATTTAGTTTTTACTTTCCATCTAAATATTTGATATAACTTTAGACAAACTTTTTATAACACATGCTATCCTGATGTGGTAAACAGAGCATAAGCTTTGTGTCATATGTTAACATGGTTTGTGCTGCATACAGCTAATTTTCATTCAAAATACTCCTATATAAATTATGCCAAAGTCAGGCCATCATCCTTTCACTTCAAATTGGTAACACTTTAACAACTCCTCTCCACAACTTTCCCTGTTTATCTGTAAATGCCTTTCTGGCACTATCATTTGCTTGTCCTATCAAGACACAGTCCCAAAAACTAAATGTACCAAAGGCTCATATATAAAACATTATCTGTTTTGGCATATTCTTTCTCCTCATCTTTGTGAAACTTGAACTTGGGAATTAGGTTCCAGATAATTTGCACTATTCTACTCAAGCAGGCTCTCTCTAAATAACAGCAAAGATAGCACTAGACAATTCTAGGAAAACAATGTCTTTTTAATACTCTTGAACTCTTAGAAAGAGAGCTACTCTCACTTTCCCATGCAGCCAAACAATTCCAGGACGAAAATCTCTGCTTGGCCTTACCTGGATAGTGCCCACCTCTGGACTGAATACATGGAAATACACTACTCTCATGGAAGCTGTTATCTCATGATAACTCCTGTGGCAGGGGGTCGTGATTGTCTAACTAGGTGGGAGAGGAGTAGCTCCAATAAGGAATAGTGGTATTCTTACTACAAAGAGGACAAATGAAGACTGATTAGGCAAAAGCATTTATTTACTCTATTTGCAAATATCTTTTAAGGACAAATGAGTGTCATCCTCTCTATGCAGCCTTCCCCATTTGTTGCCCTGAGATATCTACGAAACATGTTTAAGTAAACATTCATCACAGCATAGGGTGGCTGAGGCAGGAGAATTGCTTGAATCCAGGAGCTAGAGGTTGCAGTGAGCTGAGATTGTGCCACTGTACACTAGCCTGGGTGACAGAGAGAGACCCTGTTTCAAAAAGAAAAAAAAAAAATCACAGCATAGTGTACCATTTTGTGTACTGATCTGTTTCATCTGTAGACCATAATTCCTTGAGGACTGGGCCTCTATCTTAGCCATTTCTGTATGCTCAATACATACATAGTATTGAGCCCAGAGTAAATCATGAAATTGTTCCTTATATTAGTATATGAAAAGCTTAAGTTCTTTGTCTTTTTTTACACTTGTGCATGTTCAAAATAGCATACACATGAACAATGACTTTAGCTCTGAAAAAAAAAAATTTGCAAAATATGATTTAAATATAATGGTTTTGGCTTTAGCAATAGACAGTATGAAAATCATGTATCTTTTGTAGAATAGCTCCTGATGACGCAATGCATTATGTTGATCAATGTCCCTATTTAAAAACTTATTTGAAAGTGTATTTAAAATCTGACAGTGAAAATTACTCTTCATAGTCACTGTTCACACAAAATATATCTCTCCTTATCATCTGCTATATTTTCTTTTGTTAGATAATGAGAATTCAGTAATGCCTGCTTCCATTTTGCCTTGACTATAAAGCAACAAATAGATAAAATTAAAGCCTAATTGCCTTAGCCTAATTTAGGCTATTTTTCTGGTATAATTGTTTTCTAATCTAGTTCTCCAGTTAATCATGAATAAAAATCACCCAGGACACTTGTTTAAAATACATGTTTCTAGGTTCTACTCCCTGAGATTCTGATACTAGCAAATTATGAGTTTTTGTATTTAGAACTTTTGACTGGTTTGGAAATTGGTAAGTAAATATGCGTGTTTTAATTCTTAAAAGGGTACAGGAACAAAACATATTTTCAAACAGAGGGACAAAGAACTTATAACGAACCTTACTGGGTCCTGCTTCATGTACCACCCAACTTGGTAAGACACTCCAACAGGGGTTATCAGACACCCTATACAGGAGTGATCCTACTGGCATCAGGTTGGTGCCACTCAAGGTCAGAGATCCAAGAGGAAGGAGCAGGCACCCAGCTATGCTGTTCTCCAGCCTCTCTGTGTGACATCTGCAGGTGCTAGAGTGAGCCAGATGAATACGGCCTGAAGTGAAAGCCCAACAAATCACAGCAGCCCTATAGAAGAGGTACCTGATCATTGAAAGAAAAACAAACAGAAACCACCACCAACAGCAACAACAACAAAAAAGTTCCTGCAAAAAACCCATCTAAGAGTCAGCAGCCTCAACGATCAAAACTAGACAAACTCATGAAGATGAGAAAGAATCAACAAAAAATGCTGAAAATCCAAAAGGCCAGAGTGTCTCTTCTCCTCCAAATGATCACCATGCCTCTCCAGCAAGTCCACAGAACTGGATGAAGGTTCAGATGAATGAACTGACAGAAAAGTCAGCTTCAGAAGATGGGTAATAGCAAACTCCTTTTAGCTGAGCTAAAGGAGCACATTTTAACCCAATGCAAAGATACTAGGAAACTTGAAAAAAGGTAAGAGGAGCTGCTAACTAGAATACCCAGTTTAAGGAGAAACATATATGACCTGATGGAGCTGAAAAACACAGCACAAGAACTTCATGAAGCATACACAACTATCAATAGCTGAATTGACTAAGTGGAAGAAAGGATATCAGAGTTTGAAGACCACCTTGCTGAAATAAGGCATGCAGACAATTTTAGAGAAAAAAGAATGAAAAAGAACAAACAAAGCCTCCAAGAAATAAGAGACTATGTGAAAACACTGAACCTATGATTGACTGGAGTACCTGAAGGAGACAGGTATTGGGGACCATGCCGGGGGTGGTGGAGAATGAACAGACACAAGAGACAAAGACAAACAGAGAACATGGCGGCCGCGCCTAGAGCCTCCGCCTCACTTTATTTATACTCCATAAATCCCACGTCAGCAAAAATAACACAATGCAAAACAAACTTTCTGCACCCAGATATAACCTTCTGCTTAGTTCTTTGTCTCTAAGTTCTTTCTTATTTTGTCTGCCTTCTTGGCGCCTACTAGAGTTCATTAAAAGTTCAACTAGAGATACTGTCCTTGACTACTGGAGTTCATTGAAAGTGCAACTAGCTAGAGATACTGTCCTTGAGCCTTATCTATTCTTAGCATATTATTTTCAATGGCCCCTGCAGACAGGGAGAATAGAAACAACCTGGAAAAATGCTTCAGGATATTATCCAGGAGAACTTCCAGAATCTAGCAAGGCAGGTCAACATGCTAATTTAGGAAATACAGAGAACACCACTAAGATACTGCATGAGAAGGTCAACCCAAGACATATAATCATCAGATTCTCCAAGGTTGAAATAAAGGGAAAAAAAAGTTAAGCCAGAGAGAAAGGCCACGTCACTTACAAAGGAAAACCTATCTGCCTAACAGCAGACCTCTCAGCAGAAACTCTACAAGCCAGGAGAGAGTGGGGCCAATATTTAACATCCTTAAAGAAAATAATTTTCAACAGAGAATTTCATATCCAGCCACACTAAGCTTCATAAGTGAGGAGAAATAAAATCCTTTACAGACAAGCAAATGCCAAGGGATTTTGTCACCACCAGGCCCGCCTTGCAATAGCTCCTAAAGGAATCTCTAAATATGGAAAGGAAAAACTGGTACCAGCCACTGCAACAACACACCAAAATATAAAGACCAATGATACTATAAAGAAACTGCATCAACTAGTGTGCAAAATCAACAGATAGCATCAGGATGACAGGATCAAATTCACACATAAAATATTAACCTTAAATATAAATGGGCTAAATGCTCCAATTAAAAGACACAGACTAGCAAACTGGATAAAGAGTCAGGACCCATCGGTCTGCTGTATTCAGAAGACCCATCTCATGTGCAAAGACACACACATAGGTTCAAAATGAAGCGATGGAGGAAAATTTACCAAGCAAATGGAAAGCAAAACAAAGCAGGGGTTGCAATCCTAGTCTCTGACAAAACAGACTTTAACCAATAAAGATCAAAAAAGACAAAGAAGGGCATTAAATAATGGTAAAGGGATCAATTCAACAAGAAGAGCTAACTATCCTAAATATATATGTACCTGATCTAGAAGCACCCAGATTTACTGAACAAGTTCTTAGAGACCTACAAAGAGACTTAGACTCCCAAACAATAATAGTGGGAGACTTTAACACCTCCCTATCAATATTAGATTAACGAGACAGAAAATTAACAATGATATTAAGGACTTGAATTCAGGTCTGGATCAAGTGGACCTAATAGACATCTACAGAACTCCCCACCCAAAATCAACAGTATATACATTCTTCTCAGTGCCACATGGCACTTATTCTAAAATTAACCACATAATTGGAAGTACAGTACTCCTCAGCAAATGCAAAAGAACTGAAATCATAACAAACAGTCTCTCAGACCACAGTGCAATCAAATTACAACTCAGGATTAATAAACACTCAAAACCACACAATTACATGGAAATTGAACAATGTGCTCCTGAATGACTCCTGGGTCAATAATGAAATTAAGGCAGAAATCAAGAAGTTCTTTGAAATCAATGAGAACAAAGGAACAACTTACCAGAATCTCTGGGCCACAGCTAACACAGTATAAAGAGAAAAATATATAACACGAATTGCCCACATCAGAAAGCTAGACAGATCTCAACTCAACACCCTAACATCACAATTAAAAGAGCTAGAGAAGAAAGTGTAAACAAATCCAAAGGCTAACAGAAAACAAGAAATGACTAAGATAAGAGCAGACTCAAAGGAGACAGAGACATGAAAAACGCTCCAAAAAGTCAACAAATCCAGGAGCTGGTTTTTTGAAAAAATTAACAAAATAGGCCACTAGACAGACTAATAAGGAAGAAAAGAGAAAAGAATCAAATAGACACAATACAAAATGATAAAGGTGACATCACCACTGACCCCACAGAAATACAAACTACCACCAGAGAATAGTATAAACACCTCTATGCAAATAAACTAGAAAATCTAGATGAAATGGATAAATTCCTGGACACATACACCCTCCCAAGACTAAACCAGGAAAAAGCCAAATCCCTGCATAGACCAATAACAAGTTCTGAAGTTAAGCAGTAATGAATAGCCTATCAACCAAAAAAGCCAAGGACCAAATGGATTCACTGTTGAATCCTATCAGAAGTACAAAGAGGACCTGGTACCATTGCTTCAGAAACTATTCCAAACAATTGAAAAGGAGGGACTCTTCCCCAACGCATGTTATGAGGCCACCATCATCCTGATACCAAAACCTGGCAGAGAAACAACAAAAAGGGAAAACTTCAGGTCATATCCCTGATAAACATCGACTAGAAAATCCTCAGTGAAGTATTGGCAAACCAAATCCAGCAGTACATCAGAAAACTTGTCCACCATGATCAAGTCAGCTTCATCCTTGGGATGAAGGCTGATTCATGCAAATCAATAAACATAATCCATCACATAAGCAGAACCATAGACAAAAACCACATGATTATCTCAAGAGATGTAGAAAAGCCCTTTAATAAAATTTGTCATCCCTTCTTCTTAAAAACCCACAATAAACTAGGTATCGATGGAACATATATCAAAATAATAACAGCTATTTATGACAAATCCATAACCAATATTATGTTGAATGGGCAAAACCTGGAAGCATTCCCTTTGAAAACCAGTACAAGACAAGGATGCCCTCTCTCACAACTCCTATTCAACATAGTATTGGAAGTTCAGGCCAGGGCAATCAGGCAAAAGAAAGAAATAAAGGTATTCAAATAAGAAGGGAGGAAGTAAATTTGTCTCTACTTGCAAACAACATGATTCTGTATTTAGAAAACCCCACCACCTCAGTCCCAAAATTCCTTAAGCTGATATGCAACTTCAGCAAAGTCTCAGGGTACAAAATCAATGTGCAAAAATCACAAGCATTCCTTTACACCAATAACAGACAAGCAGAGAGCCAAATCATGAAGGAACTCCCATTTACAATTGCTACGAAGAGAATAAAATACCTAGGAATACAGCAAACAAGGAATGTGAAGGACCTCTCCAAGGAGAAATACAAACCACTGCTGAAGGAAATGAGAGGACACAAACAAACGGCAAAATATTCCATCCTAATAGAAAAGAAGAATCAATATTGTGAAAATGGCCATATTGCCCAAAGTAATTTATAGATTCAGTGTTATTCCCATCAAGCTAACATTGACATTCTTCACACAATTATAAAAAACTACTTGAAATTTCATATGGAATCAAAGAAGACCCCATATAGCCAAGACAATCCTAAGCAAAAAGAACAAAGCTGGAGGCATCACCCTACCTGACTTCAAACTACATTGGAAAACCAAACACTGCATGTTCTCACTCATAAGTGGGAGTTGAACAACGAGAACACATGGACACAGGGAAGGGAACGACACACACCGGGGCCCTCTGGGGAGTGCGGGGGAGAGGGGAAGGAGCTTAGATGACTGGTCATTACCTGTAGCAAGCCACCAGGACACATGTATACCTACGTAACAAACCTGCACGTTCTGCATATGTGTTCCAGAACTTAAAATTTTTAAAAAAGAACAATACTCAGCCAATCTAAAAGAAGGCAAGAAAAGAGAGATGAAGAAAAACAGGCCTCCACTGGGTAATGGAAGAGACAGAACTCTGGACATCTGAAAAAGTTCTTCCTAGAGTATTTTTTTTTTTCAGGTTAATTGAGATGTAATTGGTATACAAAAAACTACTTCGTTAAGAAGGTACATCTCATGTTAACTGTTCTTACCTCTTACATTATCTGGCTTCATATTGATCCGTGCATGCATGTGAGAAAACTACCAGAGGTTAAGGAAATAATTACTCAAAAGACATGGAAGTAACAGTGCCTTCATTCCAAAGGATAAGGAGGAAGAATTTTAGCAAATTTTATTAGTGAGTATAAATGAAAAAATCAAAAGCAAAATAATAGCAAATCAACTCCAACAATGTATGAGAATGATAATACACCACAAATATCATTCCAGCAAATACAGAAAAAAATGATATACTTTAACACCCATCAATGAAAGAAATTCTTAATAAAATCAGCATAAAAGGGAATATTTACTTTGAAAAAAGGTACTTAGAAAATATTACCATAAACATTATACTAAATGAGATAATGTTAGAAATATTCCACTTAAAGTGAGAAATAAGATAATTTCATAGTTTTCTGGTTTATCTTTTTTTGAGTTTTGTTTTACATAAGCGTGTCTGTATATTTTCCCTCTTTTTTTGCACGAAAGGTAGTATTCAATTTATACTCTCTGCATTTTGTTTTTCTTCACAATACATCATGGAAATCATGTTCATAGAGTTTTCTCACTCTTTTTTATAGCTTCATAATAGCCTATCTTATAGAAGTACCAAATGTGTGGGCATTTAGTTTGTTTCTATCTAATATTTTACAAGTACAAATAATACTACACTGTGTAGTCTTTATTTATGTATTTTCATATTGTTGAAGCTATAACTTAAATGTAAATCCCTAAAAGTGAAGTCAAAAGATAAATGTACATTTAGGACTTTCTCAATTTTGCCTATTTCTTCTCCATAGCAGTTGAAACATTTTACATTCCCATGAGCATTGTATGAGGCTTTTTTCCCACACATATTTGCCAACAGAATGTGCTGTCAAGTTCTTAAATTTTTTTCATCTAGGGAGAGGTTCCAAGATGGCCGAATAGGAACAGCTCCAGTCTACAGCTCCCAGCATGAGCGACACAGAAGAGGGTGATCTCTGCATTTCCAACTGATGTACTGATTTCATCTCGCTGGGGCTTGTCAGACAGTGGGTGCAAGACAGTGGCAAGGCACTGCCTCACCCGGGAAGTGCAAGGGGTCAGGGAATTCCCTTTCCTAGCCAAGGGAAGCCATGACAGACAGACAGCACCTGGAAAAACGGGTCACTCCCACCCTAATACTGCACTTTTCCAACAGTCTCAGCAAATGGCACACCAGGAGATTATATCCCGTGCCTGGCTCGGAGGGTCCCAGGCCCACGGAGCCTTGCTCACTGCTAGCACAGCAGTCAGAGATCCAACTGCAAGGTGGCAGTGAGGTGGGGGGAGGGGCACCCGCCATTGCTGTGGCTTGAAGAGGTAAACAAAGCCAGGAATCTGGAACTGGGTGCAGCCCAGCTCAAGGAGGCCTGCCTGCCTCTGTAGACTCCACCTCTGGGCACTGGGCATAGCCGAACAAAAGGCAGCAGAAACCTCTGCAGACTTAAACGTCCCTGTCTGACAGCTTTGAAGAGAGTAGTGGTTCTCCCAGCACAGAGTTTGAGATCTGAGAATGGACAGACTGCCTCCTCAAGTGGGCCCCTAACCCCCGAGTAGCCTAACTGGGAGGCACCTCCCAGTAGGGGCCGATTGACACCTCACATGGCTGCGTACCCTTCTGAGATGAAGCTTCCAGAGGAATGATCAGGCAGCAACATCTGCCGTTCTGCAATATTTGCGGTTCTGCAGCCTCCACTGGTGATACCCAGGCAAACAGGGTCTGGAACAGACCCCCAGCAAGCTCCAACAGACCTGCAGCTGAGGGTCCTGACTGTTAGAAGGAAAATTAACCAACAGAAAGGACATCCACACCAAAACCCCATCTGTACGTCACCATCATCAAAGACCAAAGGCAGATAAAACCACAAAGATGGGGAGAAACCAGAGCAGAACAGCTGAAAATTCTAAAAATCTGAGCTCCTTTTCTCCTCCAAAGGAACGCAGCTCCTCGCCAGCAATGGAACAAAGCTGGACGGAGAATGACTTTGATGAGTTGAGAGAGAAGGCTTCAGACGATTGGTAATAACAGATTTCTCCGAGCTAAAGGAGGATGTTCAAACCCATAGCAAAGAAGGTAAAAACCTTGAAAACAGATTAGACAAATGGCTAACTAGAATAAACAGCATAGAGAAGACCTTAAATGACCTGATGGAGCTGAAAACCATGGTACGAGAACTACATGACGCATGTACAAGATTCAGTAGCTGATTCAATCAACTGGAAGAAAGGGTATCAGCGATTGAAGATCGAATGAATGAACTGAAGCAAGAAGAGAAGATTAGAGAAAAAACAGTAAAAATAAATGAACAAAGCCTCCAAGAAATATGGGACTATGTGAAAAGACCAAATCTACATCTGATTGGTGTACCTGAAAGTGACGGGGAGAATGGAACCAAGTTGGAAAACACTCTTCAGGATATTATCCAGGAGAACTTCCCCAACCTAGCAAGGCAGGCCAACATTCAAATTCAAGAAATACAGAGAATGCCACAAAGATACTCCTCGAGAAGAACAACTCCAAGACACATAATTGTCAGATTCACCAAAGTTGAAATGAAGGAAAAAATGTTAAGGGCAATCAGAGAGAAAGGTCAGGTTACCCACAAAGGGATCTCTCGGCAGAAACTCTACAAGCTAGAAGAGAGTGAGGACCAATATTCAACATTCTTAAAGAAAGGAATTTTCAACCCAGAATTTCATACCAAGCCAAAATAAGCTTCAAAAGTGAAGGAGAAATAAAATCCTTTACAGATAAGCAAATGTTGACAGATTTTGTCACCACCTGGCCTGCCTTTACAAGAGCTCCTGAAGGAAAAACTAAACATGGAAAGGAACAACCAGTACCAGTCGCTGCAAAAACATGTCAAATTGTAAAGACCATCGATGCTAGGAAGAAACTGCATCAACTAACAAGCAAAATAACCAGCTAACATCATAATGACAGGATAACATTCACACATAACAATATTAACCTTAAATGTTAATGGACTAAATGCTCCAATTAAAAGACACAGACTGGCAAATTGGATAAAGAGTGAAGACCCATCAGTGTGCTGTATTCAGGAGACCCATCTCACATGCAGGGACACGCATAGGCTCAAAATAAAGGGATGGAGGAAGATCTATCAAGCAAATGGAAAACAAGAAAAAAGCAGGGGTTCCAATCCCAATCTCTGATAAAACAGACTTTAAACCAACAAAGATCAGAAGAGACAAAGAAGGCCATTACATAATGGTAAAGGAATCAATGCAACAAGAAGAGCTAACTATCCTAAATATACATGCACCCAATACAGGAGCACCCAGATTCATAAAGCACGTCCTTAGAGACCTACAAAGAGACTTAGACTCCCAACAATAATAATGGGAGACTTTAACACCCCACTGTCAGCATTAGGCAGATCCATGAGACAGAAAGTTAAAAAGGATATCCAGGAAATGAACTCAACTCTGCAGCAAGCAGATCTAATAGATATCTATAGAACTCTCCACCCCAAATCAATAGAATATACATTCTTCTCAGCACCACATCAGACTTACTCCACAATTGACCACATAGTTGGAAGTAAAGCACTTCTCAGCAAATGAAAAAGAAAAGAAACTATAACAAACTGTCTCTTAGACCACAGTGCAATCAAACTAGAACTCAGGATTAAGAAATTCACTCAAAACCGCTTAACTACATGGAAACTGAACAACCTGCTCCTGAATAACTAGTGGGTACATAATGCAATGAAGACAGAAATAAAGATGTTCTTTGAAACCAATGAGAACAAAGACACAACATAACAGAATCTCTGTGACACATTTAAAGCAGTGTGTAGAGGGAAATTTATAGCACTAAATGCCCACAAGAGAAAGCAGGAAAGATATAAAATTGACACCCTAACATCACAATTAAAAGAACTAGAGAAGCAAGAGCAAACACATTCAAAAGCTAGCAGAAGGCAAGATATAACTAAGATCAGAGCAGAACTGAAGGACATAGAGACACAAAAAAACCTTCAAAAAAATCAGTGAATTCAGGAGGTGGTTTTTTGAAAAGATCAACAAAATTGATAGACCACTAGCAAGACTAATAAAGAAGAAAAGAGAGAAGAATCAAATAGATGCAATAAAAAAGGATAAAGGGGATATCACCACCAATCCCACAGAGATACAAACTACCATCAGAGAATACGATAAACACCTCTATACAAATAAACTAGAAAATCTAGAAGAAATGGATAAATTCCTGGACACATACACCCTCAGAAGACTAAACCAAGAAAAAGTTGAATCCATGAATAGAGCAATAACAGGCTCTGAAATTGAAGCAACAATTAAGAGCCTACCAACTAAAAAAAGTCCAGGACCAGATGGATTCACAGCCAAATTCTACCACAGGTACAAAGAGGAGCTGGTACCGTTCCTTCTGAAACTATTCCAATCAATAGAAAAAGAGGAAATCCTCCCTAACTCATTTTATGAGGCCAGCATCATCTTGATACCAAAGCCTGGCAGAGACATACACAGACAAAAAAATTTTAGACCAATATCCCTGACGAACATCGATGCAAAACTCCTCAATAAAATACGGGCAAACCTAATCAAGCAGCACATCAAAAAGCTTGTCCACCATGATCAAGTGGCCTTCATTCCTGGGATGCAAGGCTGGTTCAACATACACAAATCAATACATGTAATCCATCATATAAACATAACCAACAACAAAAACCATATGATTATCTCAATAGATGAAGAAAAGGCCATCGACAAAACTCAACAGCCCTTCATGCTAAAAACTATCAACAAATTAGGTGTTGTGGGATGTATCTCAAAACAATAAGAGCTATTTATGACAAACCCACAGCCAATATCATACTGAAGGGGCAAAAACTGGAAGCATTCCCTTCGAAAACTGGCAAAAGACAGAGTTGCACTCTGTCACCACTCCTATTCAACATAGTATTGGAATTTCTGGCCAGCACAATCAGGCAAGAAAAAGAAATAAAGGGTATTCAATTAGAAAAAGAGGAAGTCAAATTGTCCCTGTTTGCAGATGACATGATTATATATTTAGAAAACCCCATCATCTCAGCCCAAAACCTCCTTAAGCTGATAAGCAACTTCTGCAAAGTCTCAGGAAACAAAATCAATGTGCAAAAATCACAAGCATACCTATATACCAATAACAGACAATCAGAGAGCCAAATCATGAGTGAACTCCCATTCACAACTGCTTCAAAGAGAATAAAATACCTAGGAATCCAACTTACAAGGGATGTGAAAGACCTCTTCAAGGAGAATTATAAACCACTGCTCAATGAAATAAAAGAGGACAAAAACAAATGGAAGAACACTCCGTGATCATGGATAGGAAGAATTAATATCGTGAAAATGGCCATACTGCCCAAGGTAATTTATAGATTCAATGTCATCCCCATCAAGCTACCAATGACTTTCTTCACAGAATTTGAAAAAGCTACCTTAAAGTTCATATGGAACCAAAAAAGATCCCGTGTTACCAAGATAATCCTAATCCAAAAGAACAAAGCTGGAGGCATCATGCTGCCTGACTTCAAACTAAACTACAAGGCTATAGCAACAAAAACAGCATGGTACTGGCACCAAAACAGAGATATAGACCAATGGAACAGAACAGACCCCTCCGAAATAATACCACACATCTACAACCATCTGATCTTTGACAAACCTGAAAAAAAACAAGAAATGGGGAAAGGATTCCCTATTTAATAAACAGTGCTGGGAAAACTGGCTAGCCGTATACAGAAAGCTGAAACTGGATCCCTTCCTTATATCTTATACAAAAATTAATTCAAGATAGATTAAAGACTTAAATGTCAGACTTAAAACCATAAAAACCATAGAAGAAAACCTAGGTAATACCATTCAGGACATAGGTATGGGCAAGTACTTCATGTCTAAAACACCAAAAGCAATGGCAACAAAAACCAAAATTGACAAATGGGATCTAATTCAACTAAAGAGCTTCTGTACAGCAAAAGAAACTACCATCAGAGTGAACAGGCAACCTACAGAATGGGAGAAAATTTTTGCAATCTACTCATCTGATGAAGGAGTAATATCCAGAACCTAAAAAGAACTTAGACAAATTTACAAGAAAAAATCAAACAACCCCATCAAAAAGTGGGTGAAGAATATGAACAGACATGTCTTAAAAGAAGACATTTATGCAGCCAACAGACCCATGAAAAAATGTTCATCATCACTGGCCGTCAGAAAAATGTAAATCAAAACCACAATGAGATACCATCTCACACCAGTTAGAATGGTGATCATTAAAAAGTCAGGAAACAACAGGTGCTGGAGAAGATATGGAGAAATAGGAACACTTTTACACTGTTGGTGGGACTGTAAACTAGTTCTTCCATTGTGGAAGACAGTGTGGTGATTCCTCAAGGATCTAGAACTAGAAATACCATTTGACTGAGCCATCCCATTACTGGATATATACCTAAAGGATTACAAATCATGCTGCTATAAAGACACATGCACACATATATTTATTGCGGCACTATTCACAATAGCAAAGACTTGGAACTAACCCAAATGTCCATCAATGATAGACTGGATTAAGAAAATGTGGCACATATACACCATGGAATACTATGCAGCCATTAAAAAGGATGAGTTCATGTCTTTTGTAGGGACATGGATGAAGCTGGAAACCATCATTCTCAGCAAACTATCGCAAGGACAGAAAACCAAACACCACATGTTCTCACTCATAGGTGAGAACTGAACATTGAGAACACTTGGACACAGGATGGGGAACATCACACACCAGGGCCTATCATGGGGTGGGGGGACAGGGGAGGGATACCATAGGAGATATAACTAATGTAAATGACAAGTTAATGGGTGCAGCACACCAACATGGCACATGCATATGTATGTAACAAACCTGCACGTTGTGCACATGTACCCTAGAACTTAAAGTATAATTTTTAAAAAAATTTTCATCTAATAGGTGAAAAATGGTATCTCAATGTTTTAGTTTTTATTTCTGTTGTTAGAATTGCAAATTACTGTTATGATTGCAATTAACTGCATATTCATATGTTTATGGAGAGTTTTGATATTTGGGGTGCATTGTCTGTGTCCTTTCCTCATTTTTAAAATAGATTTGTGGTCAGAGTTTTTCGGAGAAAGTCCTTTATTCTGTTGGATTTTTAGTCCTTTTCCCTGAATCTTAACAGTTTTCTATATACTAAATACAAGTTCAAATTTGTTATTTGTTCTTTCTTTAGTGATTTTTTTCTTGTCATACAAGAGGTTTTAATTTTTATGTTTATCTTTTGGTTGACTGAATCTAGATTGAGAATTCATTAGTGAGATTTCCTACATCCAGGTGATAGTAATTTAGCTGTCGACAATACCGACATGGTTTCAGTTATAAAGTTTTTAAGTCTGATCTATCTGGACTTCCTTCATGTATGTGATGTTAGGTAGGATCCAACTTCTTTTTTAATAAATAGCTATATAAGAAAGACAAACCACAAATTAATGAAATTTCTTAATTACAGAGTGTGGGAACAAGAAGTAAAAAGAAGCATAATGACTTATATCTTTCTATGTCTTTATAAATACCTTTGGAACTGTTAATGTTTTATATGTTTAAAAGTAGAATTATATTAATAAGAATAAGGAACAAATATAAAATATGTATACAAATAGGAACAAATGACTATAAGTATATACCAAAATAATATAACCTCACAAAAGCGAAAATTAAAGATACAAATTCAATTAAATATACAAAACTAGATGCTATGCTCTTAGACTGAAGGCCAAAAGGAGGATAAAGAAATCTTGAACTTGACTTAATAGGTTTTGTTAGTAAGTTTGTTTTTGTTTTTGTTTTTTGTTTTTTTTGCTGGATAGGATATAGCAAATCTATAAATGCTGTAGGATTGAATAAATGACACCCATTTACTCTCAGGTCTTAGTTTTTAAGCACCGTTTCACACTAAAAGTAACTAGAGCTTATTAGAGAAATGGATTATTATAGGACTGAGGCAAGGCAAAATGTGAACTCTCAATAAGTGATGGGGCTCTCCTAAAACAATGAAGGAACTGACCACATGGAGGGAAATTTGAACATTAAAATGAATAATGACAGTAATGGATAACATAGTGAATTTTAAATCTTGACATATATACTGATTAAATGTAAGCAAACAAAGTGCAGTGAGAAAAGGAAAAGCTCCACTTTACAGCAGTATATAGAACAGAGTTTTCTTTTTTAATCATCATTTTGCAGCCATCATTATAACAACTGATTCAGAAAAGGATCGTGAATGAAAGTTAAATAGTTACGTGAAAGTTTGTGATGCAACAGGGTCATTTAAAAAATCTCAAAATACCCGTCCCACAGTTTACATTTTCTTTATGAAGGGGGAAGCATACTCTTATCATGGGAGTATTAGATAACACAAATTAAAATATGTTATAAAAACAAAACAGAAACTAAAGCTATAAACTTGAAAAACATCCATGTCATTAAAGAAAAAGAAAGGTAGAGGTAGTGTTCCAGGCTTTAGGAGACTAAACAGAGATGAAGAAAACATGCTTTGTGTAACTTTGGAGCAGACTTTAGATCAAGAAAAAAATTTATAAAGTATAGTATAATAACAAGGAAAATGTGAATATGGAATATATATCAGATACTAATAGTATATCCATATTTAATTTCCTCAAATTGACAATTTTATTTTTGTTATTTAAGAGAATCCCCTTTTCTTAGGAGTAGCCTGCCAAAGATTTAAGAGTGATAAGTCATACTATGTGAAACATACTGTCAAGTAGTTTGGCAAAAAAAAAAATTTTAAGAATGAAAATTTTAAACATTTATGTATGTATTTACACACACACAGGACTATATACATATAACATACATATATAATTATATACATATATAAGACTTTATTACATTCTTTAACTTATATGTTAAATTTGTTCAAAATATCAAATAAAAGAAATTTTAAAGTAAGAGATAAGATAAACAATTTCATAGGTTTCTTTTTTTTTGAGTTTTAAAATTTTTAAATATTATGAACAAAATGAGGATGTCCACTATTGCCACATCTGCTTAATATTTTTCTGGAAGTCTTAGCTAGTGAAATCAAACAATAAAAATCTTTAAACATAGTGAGAATTTAAAAGAGGGAAATAAAATTCTCATCTTTTACAAAGATATAATTATCTTTGTGGATAATGTAAAAGAATACATTTAAAATTATATTTTATCAATATGACTGGATGTTACATTTTTATAAATCAGCAACAATTCAAAAGTATTATTTTTAAAAGCACCATTTACAATAGCAACAAAGTTGCAAAATACTTAAGATTAAATCTAACAAACATGTGCAAGACCAGTATGCACAAAACTATTAAAATTTTCTAGAAAGAAATCAAAGAACATTTAATGAATGGAGGGCTATCATATGTTTATGAATGGGAAGTATTTTAAAAGAATGGGAAGTCTTTTAAAGATTTCTTTTTCTAATTTGATCTACAGTGTCAAAGTAATTCTGTTAAAAAGCTCACGAGTTGTTTTGTTTTTATTTCTCAGAAATGAGGAAGACAATTCCATCAGCTATATGAAAAAAATAAAGGCCCAGTAATAGCAAGACACTACTAAAGAAGAATGAAGAAGGTGAAAAAAAGCAGGAGGGGAAGGACGTAGATAAATGGGAGGAGGAGGAGGAAGAAGAAGAAGAACAAAAACAAGACTAATAAGAACAAGAAGGAGGAAGAGGAGGAACTTGCCCTAATATCTATTAAGACTTATGAAGATTATGGTAAATTTGACATTTGATATAGCTGGCATGACAGATCAGTGGAGAATGTAGAAAATATTCAATAAGTGAAGCTTGTAAAAATGGTTATCCACTTGGAAAAAGAGGAAATTGGATCCATACCTCACATCATGCACAAAATCGAATCCAGAAGGAATATGAAATTAAAAGTAAAACAAAAAAAACACTTAAACTTTCATTAAAATACATAGTGGAATTTCTTTCTGAATTTAAAGTAGGAAACAACAGTTTAAGTGGGACATCTAAAAGCAATAATTCTAAAAGGAAAAATTGTTTATTTTTTCCATATTAAAGTTAAAATATTTTGTGTATGCAAAAGTAGTTTAAAGGATAGGTAAAATCAAACTTTATACTTTAATATGTTCAACAAATAGAACTAACAAAAGATTAGGATAAAAAAATGAAAATAGAGGACACTCAACTATGCTGGGCAGTGACTCCAAGCCAAATCCAAGTCTGAACTGGGGCTCTGAGGCCACTGGAGGACACCCAGCTCTGCAATCCCCACAGGCTGAATGTTGAACCAGGACAATGGAACTCCACTGCCTCAATCAAAACTTGAATGTTCCAAAAGCAGAGTTGAAGCCATCAAGATGGCTGACCACAAGCAGCTGGCACTCACTTCCTTTACAAAGAAGGACTAAAACACTGAGTATATAGCCACACATTAAATATAGCATCTAAAAGAGAATACTGGAATATAACAAGTGACAGACCACTGTGAGGCACAGGAGAGAGAAGTGAAGCAGCCATCCCAGCCAGAAATGGCTCAGAGAGAGGAGGGACTTCCCATCTTGGGGAAAAGGCAACCAAGCAATCCCTATGGTGTACTATCATAACATGGACACCGCAATCCTAGCCACAGAAGAGTCTCTTAGCTCTCCCAGGCCCTGAGCCTAGCATAGGGAGATGCCTGGAGTCCAGGTGACTGCATTGTTCCAGAGAAGAAATTCATGCTTGGTCCATCTCATCCCCTGAAACCCAAGCTACTGCCACGTTGTGCGATTTTCAGAGATTAGTCCCTACCATACTACATCCTGCCCTGGGACCCAATAGTCCCTGCATCTCCACATACATGAAGCCCTGCTGACATTCCCCTACATTCACCTGGAGGGCTTCAGTGTTGTGATGCCCTCTAGACCACTCAGTGTCCTATACCCCAGGGAAGAGGAGTCCAGCAAGCCAGGCAGAGTGGCCACAAAGCAAAGGGCCCCAAAGTATGCACTCCTCAGAGCCTTGAAGCATCCTGCCTGTGGCCACTGCCACTGACAGCAAACCTGCCCTCTCTAGCAATGGGGCTGCCATGCACCTCTGTATGACTTCAAAAGCCCTGAGGACCAGCCTATGTGTACCACCCAAGGAGCCGAAAGGTGGATCCTCCATGCCTACTGCTGACACTGGCATACACAAATCCTCTCCAGGAGCTTGCAGATTAGCCAGCCTTGCCAGCAGCTGCCAGTACCCATATGCACCATCTAGCAGCCTGAGGATTGGCCTGCTCCACATGCCATTGCCAGCACTCACAAGTCTCCCTGGGGGCCTGAGAACTAGCCCTCTGAGGCCCCATACCACTACTGGCAGTGCCTGCATATGCTGCCGATGGGTCTGAAGACTGGCATGTCTACTGCCACCATCACCAGTGCCCATGCATGCCACTCAGAGGGCCAAGAACAAGTCCTCCAGGTATCCCTATCCCCAGCAAACCTTTGCCAGAGCCTCGGCTAACAACCACAGCCTAAGCCACTGAGAAAATTGCAGGCACTACTAATGTTGATTACAGTCAAAGAAATAATATAGAGACTACCTGACTGTTTCTCACCCAGAATCAAAGCCAAAACACCCTACCCAACCAATTCTATAGACACATCCACAAGAAAGTATTTTTCAACAAAAGTAAATACATAGAAGTGTAAGAAGCAACTGATATACCAAATACATAGATATCAACCTAAAGACCAAAGAAACATGAAAAAGCAGAGAAACATGATACGTCCAAAGGAACACAATAATTCTCAAGTAATGGATGCCAAAAAAAATTAAATTACAAAATCCCTGAAAAGGAATTCTAAATATGATCTTAAGGAAACTCAGCAAGATACAAGAGAACACAGGCAACACAAAAATCTGCATAATTGAAGATTTTACAAGAGATACATATCATTAAAAAAAAGAGCCAAACATAAATCCTAGAACTAAAAAGACAATGGATGAAGTAAAAACTACAACCAATAGCTTCAACAATAGATTAGATCAGGCAGAAGAATTTTTGGGCTTGAAGACAGATCTTTTGAAATAACCCAATCAGACAAAAAAAAAAAAAAAAAAAAAAAAGAATTTTAAAAGTCACCATGATATATAGGACACTATAAAGTGAGCAAATATTCAAATTTTGGTAGTACTAGAAGAAGAAGAGACGGGGAAAGACACTGAGGAACTCAGACAGTGCTAATATGCCAAAGAAATCATATGGAGACTACACTACTGTGCCCACCCAGTATCAAACCCAAAGCACCTTACCCAATCAACTCTATAGATACATCTACAAGAGAAAGTCTTTCCCAACAAAAGCCCTTCCATAAAATTGGAAGATGCAAATGATACACCAATTATGCAGATATCAACCTAAGGACACATGAAAAAGTAAGGAAACATGACACTCCGTGTTTCCTTACTTAATGAAATCATAGCTGAAAATTCCCAAGTTTTGTGAGAGATATAAACATCTGGCTACAGGAGGTCAAAACTCCCAAAATTTCCATCCAAAAAGGTATTTTCTTAGGCACTTTATAGTCAAAACATTGAAGTTAAAGACAGAGAATTCAAAACAGCAAGAAAAATGTATCAAGTCAGATCTGAGGAAATCCTCATCAAACCAACAGAAAATTTATGACCAGAAACCCTACATGCCAGGAGAGAATGACATAATCAAAGTGCTGAAGGAAAAAGTTGCCAAACAAGAATACTATGCCTAGTAAAGTTATCCTTCAGAGATTATAGAGAAATAAAGTTTTTCATTATTTCTCAGACAAGCAAAATCTGAGGGAATTCATCACCATTAGGGGACCCTACAAGAAAAACTTAAGGGAGTTTTACATATAGAAGCAAAAGCACAACAGCTACCATCATGCAAACATATGAAAGTTTAAAACTCACTGGCAGATCAGATACACAAATAAGAAAGAGAAGGGATTCAAATGTTATCACTATAGAAAACCACAAAATCATAAAGAGGAAGAAGGTGTAGGTAAAACAATCAGAAAACAACAAATGACAGAAATAAGTTCTAACCTATCAACAATCCTCAAATGTAAATGGTTTCAGTTCCCAATTAAAAGATATAGAACTGACTGCATTTTTTTCTTTTCCTTTTTTTTTTTTTTTTTTTTTTTGAGACAGAGTCTCACTGTGTTGCCCAGGTTGTGTTGGAGTGCAGTGGTTCAATCTCTGCTCACTGCAAGCTCCGCCTCCCAGGTTCATGCCATTCTCCTGTCTCAGCCTCCCGAGTAGCTGGGACTACAGGTGCCTGCCACCGTACTCGGCTAATTTTTTGTATTTTTAGTAGAGATGGGGTTTCACCGTGCTAGCCAGGATGTTCTCTATCTCTTGACCTCGTGATCTGCCCACCTCAGCCTCCCAAAGTGCTGGGATTACAGGCGTGAGCCACCGCGCCCAGCCGAAACAATTTTTAAAAAATTATATGCTCCCTGCAAGAAACACTCTTCACTTGTAGACACAGAGACTGAAAGAGAAGGAATAAAAAAATTTATACAAATGGAAAACAAAAGCTTGCAGAGGTGGGTATACTTGTATCGGCAAAAGAGACTTTAAGTCAAAGAACATAGAAAAAGACAAAGAAAGTTATTATGTAATGATAAAGGGATCAAGTAAGCAAAAAGACATAAGAATTGTAAATATATACGTAACCAGCACTTGAGCACCCTATAAAGCAAACATTATTTGATCTACAAAGAGAGATACATTCCAATACAATAATAGTTGAAGGCATCAACATCTCACATTCAGCATTAGATAGATCATCTTCATAAGATTAACACATAAACATCAGACTTAATCTGCACTATAGAGCAAGAGGACCTAACAGACACTTACGGAACACTTCATCCAACAGGTGCAGAATACACATTCTTCTCAACATCGCATAGAATATTCTCCAGTATAGAAAATGTATTAGGTCACAAAACAAGTGTCAACAAATTTTTAAAGCCAAAATTATACCAGGTATCTTATCATAACACAATTGAATAAAACTAGAAATTAATTAGAACTTTGAAAATAATGTGGAGGTGGCTGGCAAGATGGACAAACAGGAACAGTTCTGGTCTGCAGCTCCCAGTGAGATCAAAATAGAAGGTGGAATTGTGGGTATTAGGAGCAGGGAAGGGTGGTGGGGAGCAGAGGATGAGATGAGGTTGGTTAATAGATATAAAATTACAGCTAGATAGAAGGAATGAATTATGATGTCCTGCAGCACTGTAGGTTGAATATGGTTAACAGTAATTTATAATATATTTTCAAATGCTAGAAGAAAGGAATTGGAATGTTCACAACAAAAATAAATTATATATATTTGAAGTAATGGATATGCTAATTAACCTGCTTTGATTATCACACATTGGACACACGTATTGAAATGTTACTCTCTATCCCCAAAATATATACAGTTATTACATGTCAACTAAAAATAAAAGGAAAAAAAAGCAAGAGTCCATTTGATGAATTTGAAGAAAATGTTAACTTGGTGTGGCCAAAGCTCTCTAGGTAAGGCCACCTATAAACGACTGGCAGAGGAGACGACAAATTTGTTGGCAGATTGGCTATTTGTTTTTTGAAAGCTTACAAACAAATCATACACAGTTGAGATTTAAGATGTCTAAGTTTGGTAGTAGTATTTTAGTAATTAAACTGTGTGGAGATAGAGGAGCCTACATGATGAACAAGCAAACCCCAAATAAGCAAATCTGGTTCTCACTTCCATCTAATGGACCCAAACATTATGATTGGAATGGGAACAACTAGGTCTATTCCCACAACAACTGTGTACCTCTCCATGAACTGCTGTCCCAGAGCGGACTAAAAATTCAAATTGGATGTATTTTCCTTTGCCTATTCCAAAAAAAGGCACTTTATGGCCAGCACATTTTTAGAGACATTGAAAGCTAAAGAGCCAAGACTGAAGCTTCATCCTGTTTCTGAGTTACTGTCTGTTCTTTTCCAATCTGTTTAAAGGACAGTTACATTGTGTGTAACAGCACTGTGGGGGAAAAAATGTGTTGCCTCCCACCTCCTCTCCATGTTCTGATTTTTAATTTCTTTGAAATTTTTTCTAGGTTTTATCCACCTGATGATATACTTTTTCATTGAGAATGTTTACATACTTACACCTTAACATTAATAACTTTCAACAACTAAGAACTAAATTTAAGATTAAATTTGTAATCCAAATTTAAAAATGAAATTTAATTTCACTCACGTTAAAATAATGACTATCCTTTATTTTGCCCTCACTGTACTAAGCCTATGTCTAAGTCAGTTTGCACTGCTATACTAACTACTATGGACTGGGTGATTTAAACAACAAACACTTTTTCACAGTTCTGGAGGCTGGGAAATTCAAGATTGAAGTGTCATCTGATTCAGTTCCTAGTGAGGGTTCTCTTCCTGGTTTGTAGATGACCATTTTCTTTGCTTTATTTTCACATGGTACAAAGAGAAATATCATCTCTCTCCTGTCTCTTCTTATAAAGACACAAATTCTGTTCATGAGGGCTCTGCCCTCATTACCTAATTACTTCTCAAAGGACCTACCCCCAAATGCTATCACATTGTAAACTAGGCATCAATATATGAATTATTTATTTATTTATTTATTTATTTATTTATTTATTTATTTTGAGACAGTCTCACTGTGTTACCCAGGCTGGAGTGCAATGACGATCTTGGCTCACTGCAACTTCTGCCTCCTGGGGTTAAGCGATTCTCCTGCCTCAGCCTCCCAAGTAGTTTGGATTACAGGTGTCTGCTACCACGCCTGGCTGATTTTTGTATTTTTTAGTAGAGACGGGGTTTCACCATGTTGGCCAGGCTGGTCTTAAACTCCTGACCTCAAGTGATCCGCCTGCCTCGGCCTCCCAAAGTGTTGGGATTACAGGCGTGAGCCAGCACAACTGTCCCAATAGATGAATTTTTAGTGAACACAGGCATTTAGTCCACAGCCACCTATTTTACTATAATTGACTCATTTTCACCTTTACCGACCTGAATTGTACATATGGAGAAAACGAAACTTAGGAATATTAAAACAACTCACCCAAAAGTTGTGCTCACCTTCTGTTTATATTAAATTTATTAGTGACAAGTCCATGTGAATATGTAGCAAAAGCTTTTACAGAGGGTAAACAAACACCACATTCCATTATAGAAAAAAAAACTTTTAACAACAACAAAAAAATGAGAAATTCAGAATAGGAATTTACAATATTTCCTTTTAAAGAAATAAAGGATATTTGACTCCAATTAAAATTTTAAATTATGATAGTTCCATGCCCCAGAGAAAATAAATAAATCATGCTTATTTGAAAGAAAAAGAATATAGAAGGCCTACAAAAAGTCTTCGAAAATAGGTAAAATGCATTATCATCTATTTTGAAGAAGAAAAAACACATGCTCAACAAACATAGAAACAGAAACAACCTTAATAGAGGTCAGGGAAATGCAAATAGAAACCACAATGTGATACCCATTAAAATAGTATTGAAAAATAAGAACAGTAATAAGTTTCAAAAAAAGATGTGGTTTAACAGTGTTTATTTTATATAACTATTGGAGTATAAATTAATACAAATTCTTTGGAAAGTAGTTTGATCTTCTTTGTAAAACTCAATATTCACATATTCTATGACTCAGTCATTCTAGTTTTAGATATATATCCAAAATAAGATAGCATGTATATATTCCAGGAGACATAGAGAAGAATGTTCAATGCAACACAATCTGTAAGAGAAAAATCTAGAAATAACCAAAGTGCCTATCAATAGAAGAATAGATAAGTAAATTATAATATATCCACACTCCGGAATACTATGCAACAGTAAAAAACAATATGAATAAATCTCAAAAATTTTTACATAGTACCATATTTTCTGATTTTTTGGCATAATAAATATGATGAAATGTAAAGTTATTTAACATTATGGACATCGAGCGTTTGTATGTATTTGCTCTTTTAGTTGACAAAAACAGAAAATGACATGTTGTAGTTGGTTATTGCACCTTTGCCCGGCTGGTAAACGTAGGATGTAGCAAAACGTAGACTTCTTAGGGAAGCAAAAGATACCAAAGTAATACAACCGCAATACAATAAACCACATCCTTTAGTTGAGGAGTAAGTCTCCATCAGAAAATAAGTATTTTTTAAAAGACTAATGCCTTGTTCTGCTGCAGTCTACTAAATTTTATGTTCCCTTAAAGGTGCTATTTTAGCAAATAATTGTGAATCAAATTAGCATATCATGGTTTTATGAAAAAAATCTGGTCAACAGAATTATAAATCCCTAAATAAGATCATCAGAATATTTTTTCATTTCAATTATCTTTTTTACTTTAAATACATTATAAATGTGAATAGAGAAAATTAAAATATCCTTTCTTGAACTAAAAATGTCCTACCATAGTGGTTCTCAAACTTTAGTGTGCATAAGAATCACCTGTTAAAAAACAAATTACACGACCCCAAACCCAGAGTTTCTGATTCAGGAGGTCTGATATGGAGCCTACAAATTTGCATTTCTAACAAATTTCCAGGCAATGCTGATGCTGTTGGTCTAAAGACCACAGTTTAAGAATCAATGCCCATCAGTTTTTGCATTCCCATACCACCATGGAGAGGATATGTTTGATTGAAAGTCTTGTAACCAGGGTTCTGTTCACTGGCTGTGCTTAGATGACCATGTCCACAGTTTCATCATCTATATAAACAAGGGGTTGCGTCCAATTGTCTCTAAGCTTGTTTCAATTCTAAAATTTTATGAGTCATTTCTCTTTCAAGATTCAGTCCCAAAGTCCGTGAATTTGTTCATCTCTTGATATTAGCTGACATATCATTTGCCAATACAAGTTCATAGAAATTTCATCAACATCTAATAGACTTGTGAAAATCAATATCCAGGAGAAAATGTTATATCAAAAATATCTTTATTGTTTTTCTATAAATTCTTGATCAAAAGAAGTGTTATATTTGCAAAAATATACTCAGGCACTTATCAAAGTCAAATTGCAAAATTTTAGGGAGCTAGTCAATACATTATTTATGATGTCAGAGTTTACCCTATCTAAAAATGTATTAAGTAACTTTACCTTGATTCTGACAGAAATTATCAACATGGAATTTTCTCCTAGATATTGACATGAGTAATAATGAACCCAGGTTCAAGAAGTTTTCTAGACCTCAGAGATGAGCAGCTGACTTGCAAAGGCAAGGTAAAGATTCTATTTAGCTCTTCTAATGAACACAAGAGTGTATATAACCTGAAGACTGAAATCTAGGGCCACCTTTTGTATCCTGGCTCCTCACCACTCTCTACTCACCAAACCCCATCCCCCCCGCCCCCCACACCTAATTCGTGACCATTAGTATAAATAAATCTGAAGGCATGGGTGTCTTCCCTGTGGGATAAAGTCACTCTGGAGAAAAGAAAATGTACAATTAAACTAATACATGTAGGATGTTTTTGCAAACAGTTTATATTCTCTCGTAAATATGCTCCCTAAAAGTCTATTAACATCTTTATATTTATAGATACTATCAAGAGAAGATAAACTATTGGGCCTCCATAGAGGTGTGATAAATGGTAGCATAGTCAACGATGAGAATTCAAGCCAGTTTTTTGCCATTTATTTCACGCTTTACTGCTTAGAAGTTCCAGCCTGCAATATTATTAATATCCTTTGGCGATTAAAAGTGTCTCCAGGGAATTAAAGATGATTTGAAGCAAGAGAGTTCAGAATACTGATTCTTCTTTAACCATATTTCATGTTCCTTCCTTATTTTTGGTAATATGTTTGATAAACTCATAGCAGAATATTAACATGAAACATTGTCTATGATTCTTATGCTTCTTATAGATACAATTCCAAAATAACTAGGATAGAAAATATTTTGTCCAGTTGGTGGTAATTCTAACCATATGAGCAGTGAAAAAATGTTTTAAATGAAGAATAGGTTTAATATCTGTATGTATGATTTATAAAGCCTCAAATTATTTTCTCTCCAGATGGTTAGTCTACTGATTATTGTTTATATTTTCTTCCCATTTTAGACTTGATTTAACTCAGCACCCTAGAGAAAGGAAAAACATTTTTCTGGCTTCTGGCATTATCCATGAAACTAAGAAGTTGGAAATCTATTTCCCTATGCATTTTATCCAAGATCAGTTTAGATCAGAGGGGTGTGTGCTCGAGTATATGTGTGTTTGTGTGTGTGAGTGTATGTGTGTGTCTCTTTGCAGAGGGGTGTGTGTGTGTGTGTGTATGTGTGTGTGTGTCTTTGCAGGAGGACTGACCTTCCCCTGAAGTAGATCAAACCGCCACTGAGGAAGCATCTGTAGCCTTCTGTAGCTCATGAAGGATACCAGCCACTGCTGCTCAGTAATGAATCTGACTCAAAAGGAATTTAGTGTATATGGCAAGTGTCACACTAATGACCATGAGGACAAAATTATTTCATGTCTGTTATGCAAACAGAGTGTCCTATCTTACCCAAATAAGTATGAGGAAGAGAAGAAAATCTGCAAAAATGAAGGTTCCAATGATCACTTGTTTCCAATAATGTGTTTTCTATCTGTTATATTCATTGATCATGTAATTGAAGGGGGCACACATGAATTTTTTCAACTGGCGTGCACTATTGAGCTTGTAAACCTGCACTCCAGTATTAGGAAATGTCATCACAGGTCCCTGATGCACATGCAGAAATATATGGAAATCTGGGTACAAGATTAAGTTGGGCAATACCCCATAGAAAATAATTAAAAGCTTGAGCAATATTTTATTTACTTTTTAAATTTTTAATTTCTAATTTTTAAGGATGTGTAACAGTTGAACATATTTACAGGATACATCTGATATTTTGATATAAGCATACAATGGGGAATGATCAAATTAGCATAATTGGGGTATTCATCATCTCAAGCATTCATCATTAGTTTGTTGAGCAAGGTTTTAAAAGAGGTAGTCTTGCCAGTGCAAACACAGACCTACCACATACATATGCATCTGTGGTTACTGATTACCTGTACCCAGTACAGGTAATAAATGTCAATTTATTGGGTCCATACTTAGGAACACTTGCCATGGCCTGAAGAAAACACCAAAAAGAAAAATCTATCTCCTGTAGAACTATGGTGGAGGTAATTTCTACTCATATTTTGTGAGGTAAGCAGTACGGATATCATTTGCCATATCTTATGGTTGTTTATGAATTTGATTTTCAAAGAATTACATAACTTGCTCAAGGTGATGAAACAGGTGTTAAGACCCAAAAAGTAGTTTTCCGACTCTAATTCCACGTTCATTTTTCAATCTACCTCTCAGAACTCTGACATACATCCCATCAATTTATAGCACTCTTTTCCAGTTATATCATCATCATCAATCAGAGTGCCCGAGCACTTTCTTCACTGACATCATTGTGACTTCACTTGTGAGAAGCCTCCATACAAGAGTTTTCCTATTTGCCTTTGGTTTACTTTCTATCACCACCACTAATTACATAAAGATATGTTCTTTTAATTTACAAAACTTGATTCACAAGATTTTCTCACTTAATTCTCCAGAACGATAATTTTCACTTTGTGTATGGTATTCTAGTTTACAAAAAATTTACATTTAATTTTTATTAGATTATGAATACATATCATGAAACTGACTATATGTAACTGAATTACTTATAATTACTTACTATCATAGTTTGTAAAGCTTTCAACATTTCCTTCCAAGCACTCCTTAAGAGTCTTGTCTTTTTCATTTTGTAAAATCCTTCTTTTGGTTCTAACCCCTGGGATTCCAACCTCTTTTATTATCCTATACATCCACTGCAAAGTACTGATGTGTTATACGAGAGCTATCTAAAATCTCAGGCTCTTACGAAATGTCAGCAAATTTGGGTTTGGACCCTAGATCACAACCATCTGGATCTGAAATATTGTTTAAGCACTTGCTTCAAAGCAATTTTAAATCATTGATTTTTAAAATAGTTAATAAACTTCCATTTTTCACGTACTTGTTTGAGTCACTCTTAATTTACATACCTATTTTGAATACAAGATGATAATGTTTGTTTTCATGACAATTGGGCTGCCATTTTGATACAGAATCATATACTATTAGGGTGAAGAGAATTTCAAAATTACTACTCCATTTTTGCACTTTAAGATGACTCATTAAAGTTAGATGACAATTTCATTTATAATGGATTCCAGGAAACTGCCATTCAAATTCTCCTTCAGTCATAGCTACAACGTTAGCAGTCGAGGAGAAGAGGTTAAAAAAAAGAAGAAGAAGAAAATAAATAGAAACATCTCACTTTACAGATTTCACTTTGGAAAAGTAGAACACCTCACTCGGCTCTTTCTACACCCAGGGACTAGCACTTCCTGCTGAGTCACTTCTCCTCCATCTATGGAAACACAGGCAGCACCACAGGCATTTGTCGATCAAGAGCTGATCTGATCTGGCATAGCTCAGCCATTGAGACCTGAGATTCTCTAAAGGGGAAGAAAGGTGACAGTTTGAATAAATATAGGATTCTTTCAGGCATGTAAGCCTTCTCAGGAGCCTCATCTTTCATGGTGAATGGGCAGCATTGATGTCATTACTTTTTAATTACTCTCTGGGTAGACAGGTGTCACCTGTCAGCCTGGAATGACTCTGGAGATTACACACTTCATAGACTCTCTCCTGACAGTCTCCTCTTACAGGAGTATTCTTGTACTTTAATGGATTCCTAATATTTCAACTACATTCTCTTTATTTCACCTTAAACTAATTATTTATTTCTATTTAGTACTTGTGCTGTTAAACTCATTCCCTATGTGCTTGCCTGCTGTCACTCCCTTCTCTGTAAAGATTTTTCATTTCAGGTTGCCATCTGTGTGTGTGATGTTTATAATGGCATATATACTCGCTGATAACATGCTGATTATAGATTATCAGGGACCTATATAAGACTCAGAGTTAACATAATCTATGAAAATTATGATTTAAAAAAGATGAAATTTTCCTGTTCATAATATGAAGGAAATATTACAAGTAATAGATACATATCTGCACTCAGTTTCATACTGAAGTTTGGGGACAGAAATCCAAGAAATCAGCACCAATGTTATAATGACCAGCATTGAATAATACGTCAATTATTTCTTTTTTCAAAGTCTAACATCCTAAGTTGCAAGCGTCAATTGGATTCCATTTAATGGGGACATACAAAGGACACATATTTATATTCACTTTCTTCTGAAAATGTAATTGTTACCAAAAACACAATCATACAACCAAAAGGGAAGAGAAAAGCACCACTAAATAACTGATATCAATGATACCCATAAAACACAGTGGAAGAGGCCACCAAGTAGAATGTTCTTGGAAGGGGCTTCAGACTAAAAGGAAACAATCTGTTTGGCAGAATTCTGAAGAGGGTTCAATAAGAGAAGCAAGTATTGGCCAGGCGCAGTGGCTCATGCCTGTAATACCAGCACTTTGGGAGGCCAAGGCGGGCAGATCACAAGGTCAGGAGATCCAGACCATTCTGGCTAACATGGTGAAACCCCGTCTCTGCTAAAAATACAAAAAATTAGCAGGGCGTGGTGGCGGGTGGCTGTAGTCCCAGCTACTTGGGAGGCTGAGGCAGGAGAATGGCGTGAACCCAAGAGGCGGGGCTTGCAGTGAGCCCAGATCGCGCCACTGCACTCCAGCCTGGGCGACAGAGTGAGATTCTGTCTGAAAAAAAAAAAAAGAAAGAAAGAAAGAAAGAAAAAAGAAAAAGAAGCACGTATTATGATTGTTAGAAATAAGTGTGTTGAAGATGAAGGTATTATTGTCTTAAATCTATATACATAAAAATCATAGAGATCCCTCCCCATAGATATGACTACTTCTCCAAAGAAATGCACAGTGTGTATACATGAAAATCATAGAAATCCCTACCCAAAGACATGACTACTTCTCTGAAGAAATGCATAATGTGTTTACCATCTAGATCTTTACTATCTAACCAATTTTTTAAAAAGCCAAAAAGCAGGTTCTTCCCAGTTAACACTAAACAGACTATCTGAAAACAGTTACAGAAATGTGACTGTCATTAACTCAGAGCAAACCTTCCCCTTTCTAAGTACCCAATCAGTCAACATCTGATTTGTTCTTCAATATGATTAGAAAATTATTAATTACCAGATATTAGAGGAGAGCCTATAGTTAAAAAAAAAGAAATGCCATGATAAACACAAAACATCTGGCTTCAGAGGAAGCAGAAATGTTTCAAGGAACAGAAAGTAATTGTAAATATATTTAATTACTGCCCTCAGAAAGATTCAAGGAAATACTGTATCTATAAAAATATCGATTCGTTTTTTTTTTGAAACACTGTAGAAAAATAAGGAATTTTTCAAAATATAATACATGGTAATAAAATCAAAAATGCATCAACAGGCCAGATGCAGTGGCTCATGCCTGTAATACCAGCACTTTGGGAGGCCAAGGCGGGAGGATCATGAGGTCAGGAGTTTGAGACCAGCCTGGCTAACATGGTAAAACTCCGTCTCTACTAAAAAAACCACACACACACACACAAAAATTAGCCAGGGTTGGTGGCGGGTGCCTGTAGTCCCAGTTACTTGGGAGGCTGAGGCAGGAGAATGGCATGAACCTGGGAGGCGGAGCTTGCAGTGAGCCGAGATCACGCCACTGCACTTCAGCCTGGGCGACAAAGTGAGACTCCATCTCAAATAAATAAATAAATAAATAAGTATCAACAGAAGTATGGAAAGTAAATTCAAGGAAATACGGCAGACCAAAAGAAAATACAAGATGTAAGGTAAACATTTTGTTTTCAATCTAGGAGACGCAATTGTATATTATGTAATTTCTGCAGAAAGGGTTAATAAACAAAACTGACTGGAAAAAGTTGGGAAATACATGCTTTTTAAGAGTTAAATTGAATCACCACATCTTCAAGGTAGTTAAAGCAATTCTTCAAACTTTCTATATCCTTACTGATTTTTGCTTGTTCAACGACTAAGAACATTACAATCTCCTGCTGTGATTATTGATTAGTCTACTTCTCCTTGTAGGTGTGTAATTCTAGACTAATTAATTTGGTATATGCAAACAAATTTTTATATCTTCTTAAAGAACTAAAACGTTGTATAAAGAATCAATTTTTTAAGAGCCCAAATAGCCAAAGAAATCCTAAGCAAAAAGAAAAGTTTATAGGCATCACATTATCCAACTTTAACTTATGCTAACAAGGCTATTGTAACCAATACAGCATGGTACTAGTATAAAAGTAGATACATTGCCCAATGGAACAGAATAGAGAACGAGAAACAAAGCCAAATAATTTAAACCAATTGATCTTTGAAAAAGCATGCGAAAACATAAACTGGGGGAAGGATACCCTATTCAATAACAGTGGGTAATAACCTCTTCTCTGAGCTAAAAGAGCATGTTCTAACCCAACACAAGGAGGCTAAGAACCTTGCAAAGAGGTTATAGGTATTGCTAACTAGAATAACCAATTTAGAGAAGAACATAAATGACCTGATGGAGCTGAAAAACACAGCACGAGAACTTCATGAAGTGTACACAAGTATCAAGAGCCGAACTGATCAAGCAGAAGAAAGGATATCAGAGACTGAAGATCAACTTAATGAAATAAAGCATGAAGACCAGATTAGTGAAAAAAAATAGAAAGGAACAAACCAAGCCTCCAAGGAATATGGGACTATGTGTAAAGACCAAACCTACCTTTGATTGGTGTATCTGAAAGTGACGGGGAGAATGGAACCAAGTTGGATATTATCCAGGAGAACTTCCCCAACCTAGCAAGACAGGCCAACATTCAAATTCAGGAAATACAGAGATCACCACAAAGTGTCCCTCGAGAAGAGCAACTCCAAGACACAGGATCATTAGATTCACCAAGGTTGAAATGAAGGAAAAATTGTTGAGGGCAGCCAGAGAGAAAGGTCAAGTTACCCACAAAGGGAAGTCCATCAGACTAACAGTGGATCTCTCAGCAGAAACTCTAGAAGCCAGAAGAGAGTGGGGGCCAATATTCAACTTTTCTTTTCTTTTCTTTTCTTTTTTTTTTTTTTTTTTTTTTTTTTTTTGAGAAGTAGTCTCGCTCTGTCGCCCAAGCTGGAGTGCAGTAGCACAATCTTGGCTTACTGCAAGCTCCACCTCCCGGGTTCATGCCATTCTCCCACCTCAGCCTCCCAAGTAGCTGGGACGACAGGTGCCCACCACCATGCCTAGTTAATTTTGTTTTTGTATTTTTAGTAGAGACATAGTTTCACCTTGTTAGCCAGGATAGTCAACATTCTTAAAGAAAAGAATTTTCAATCCAAAATTCCACATCAAGCCAAACTAAACTTCATAATCAAAGGAGAAATAAAATCCTTTACAGACAAACAAATGCTGAGAGATTTTGTCACCACCAGGCCTGCCTTACAAGAGTTCCAGAAGGACTCAGTAAACATGGAAAAGAAAAACCGGTACCAGACACTGCAAAAACATACCAGTTTGTAAAGACCATCAACACTATTAAGAAACTGCATCAAATAATGGGCAAAATAACCATCTAGAATCATAATGACAGGATCAAATTCACACATAACAACATTAACCTTAAATGTAAATAAGCTAAATGCCCCAGTTAAAAGACACAGACTGACAAAATGAATAAAAAGTCAAGACCCATTGGTGTGATGTATTCAGGAGATCCATCTCATGTGCAAAGACACACATAGGCTCAAAATAAAGGGACGGTGGAAGAGGTACCAAGCAAATGGAAAGCAAAAAAAAAAAAAAAAAAAAAAAAGCAGGTGTCGGAAACGTAGTCTCTAATAAAACAGACTTTAAAGCATCAAAGATCAAAAGAGACAAAGAAGGTCATTACATAATGGTAAAGGGATCAATTCAACAAGAAGAGCTAACTATCCTAAATATATATGCACCCAATACAGGAACACCCAGATTCATAAAGCAAGTTCTTAGAGACCTACAAACAGACTTAGACTCCCACACAATAATAGTGGGAGACTTTAACACCCCACTGTCAATATTAGACAGATTAACGAGACAGAAAATGAACAAGGATATCCAGGACTTGAACTCAGTTCTGGACCAACCGGACCTAATAGACATCTACAGAACTCTCTACCCTAAATCAACAGAATACACATTCTTCTCAGCACCACATCACACTTATTCTAAAATTGACAACATAATTGAAAGTAAAACTCTCATCAGCAAATGCAAAAGAATGGAAATCATAACAAACAGTCTCTCAGACCACAGTACAATCAAATTAGAACTCAGGTTTAAGAAATTCACTCAAAACCGCACAAACACATGGAAACTGAACAACCTGCTCCTGAATAACCACTGGGCAAATAATGAAATGCAGACAGAAGTAAAGATGTTCTTTGAAACCAATGAGAACAAAGACAAAATGTACCAGAATCTCTACGACACATTTAAAGCAGTGTGTAGAGGGAAATGTGTAACACTAAATGCCCAATAGAAAAAGTAGGAAAGATCTAAATTCAACACCTTAACATCACAATTAAAAGAAATAGAGAAGCAAGAGCAAACAAATTCAAAAGCTAGCACAATACAAGAAATAACTATGATCAGAGCAGAACTAAAGGAGATAGACACATGAAAACCCTTCAAAAACTCAGTGAATCTAGGAGCTGGTTTTTTGAAAAGATCAACAAAATAGACTGCTAGCCAGACTAATAAAGAAGAAAAGAGAGAAGAATCAAAAAGACATAATAAAAAATGATAAAGGGGATATCATCACCAATCCCACAGAAATACAAACTACCATCAGAGAATACTATAAACATCTTTACTCAAATAAACTAGAAAAACCTAGAAGAAATGGATAAATTCCTGGATACATACACCCTCCAAAGCCTAAAAAAGGAAGAAGTCGAATCCCTGAATAGAAAAATAACAAGTTCTAAAATTGAGGCAGTAATTAATAGCCTACCAACCAAAAAGAGTCCAGGACTAAATGGATTCAGTCAAATTCTACCAGAGATACAAAGAGGATCTGGTACCATTCCTTCTGAAACTATTCCACACAATAGAAATTGAGGGAATCCTCCCTAACTCATTTTATGAGGCCAGCATCATCCTGATACCAAAACCTGGCAGAGACACAACAAAAAAAGAAAATTTCAGGCAAATATCCTTGATGAACATCGATGTAAAAATCCTCAATAAAATGCTGGCAAACCAAATCCAGCAGCACATCAAAAATCTTATCCACCACGACCAAGTCAGCTTCATCCCTGGGATACAAGGCTGGTTCAACATATGCAAATCGATAAACATAATTCATCACATAAACAGAACCAATGACAAAACCACATGATTATCTCAATAGATGCAGAAAAGGCCTTTGAAAAAATTCAACAGCCTTTATGCTAAAAATTCTCAAAAAACTAGGTATTAATGGAATTTATCTCAAAATAATAAGAACTATTTACGACAAACCCACAGACAATATCATACTGAATGGGCAAAAACTGGAAGCATTCCCTTTGAAAACTGGCAAAAGACAAGGAGGCCGTCTCTCACAACTCCTGTTCAACATAGTGTTGGAAGTTCTGGCTAGGGCAATCAGGCAAGAAAAAGAAATAAAGGGTATTCAGTTAGGAAAAGAGAAAGTCAAATTGTCCCTGTTTGCAGATGACATGATTGTATATTTAGAAAATTCCATTCTATCAGCCCAATATCTCCTTAAGCTGATAAGCAACTTCAGCAAAGTGTCAGGATACAAAATCAATGTGCAAAAATCACTAGCATTCCTATACACCAATAACAGACAAACAGAGAGCCAAATCATGAGTGAAGTCCCATTCACAATTGCTACAAAGAGAATAAAATACCTAGTAATCCAACTTACAAGGGATGTGAAGGACCTCTTCAAGGAGAACTACAAACCACTGCTCAATGAAATAAAAGAGAACACAAACAAATGGAAGAATATTCCATGCTCGTGGATAGGAAGAATCAATATCGTGAAAATGGCCATACTGCCCAAAGTAATTCAGACACTCAATGCTATCCCCATCAAGCAACCAATGACTTTCTTCACAGAATTGGAAAAAGCTACAGAATTGGAAATATGAATTTCATATGGAACCAAAAAAGTGCCCACATAGACAAGAAAATCCTAAGTAAATGAACAACGCTGAAGGCATCATGGTACCTAACTTCAAACTATACTACAAGGCTACAGTAACCAAAACAGCATGGTACTGGTACCAAAACAGAGATATAGACCAATGGAACAGAACAGAGCCCTCAGAAGTAACACCACACATCTACAACCATCTGATCTTTGACAAGCCTGACAAAAACAAGCAATGGGGAAAGGATTCCCTATTTAATAAATGGTGTTGGGAAAACTGGCTAGCCAAATGCAGAAAGCTGAAACTGGATGACTTGCTAACACTTTATATACAAATTAACTAAAGATGGATTAAAGATTCATATGTAAGACCTAAAACCATAAAAACCCTACAAGAAAACCTAGGCAATACCGTTCAGGACATAAGTATGGGCAAAGACTTCATGACTAAAACACCAAAAGCAATGGCAACAAAAGCCAAAACTGACAAATGGGATCTAATTAAACTAAAGAACTTCTGCACAGAAAAAGAAACTATCATCAGAGTGAAGAGGCAACCTACAGAATGGCAGAAAATTTTTGTAATCTATCCACCTGACAAAAAGCTAATGTCCAGAATCTACAATGAACTGAAGCAAATTTACAAAAAAAAAAAAAAACAACCCCATAAAAAAGTGGGTGAAGATATGAACAGACACTTCTCAAGAGAAGACATTTATGCAGCAAATAAACAAATGAAAAAACGCTCATCATCACTGGTCATCAGAGAAAAGCAAATCAAAACTATAATAAGATAGCATCTCATGCCAGTTAGAATGGCGATCATTAAAAAGTTAGGAAACAACAGATGCTGAAAAAATAGGAATGCTTTTACAGGTTGGTGGGAGTGTAAATTGGTTCAACAATTGTGGAAGACAGTGTGGCAATTCCTCAAGGATCTAGAACAAGAAATACCACTTGACCCAGCAATCCCATTATTGGGTATATACCCAAAGGATTATAAAACATTCTACTATAAAGATACATGCATAGGTATGTTTACTGTGGCACTGTTAACAATAGCAAAGACTCGGTACCAACCCAAATGCCCATCAATGATAGACTGGAAAGTAAATGTGGCACATATACACCATGGAATACTGTGCAGCCATTAAAAGGGTGAGTTCATGTCCTTTGCAGGGACACGGATGAAGCTGGAAACCATCATTCTCAGCAAACTAATACAGGAACAGAGAACCAAACACTGCATGTTCTAACTCGTAAGTGTGAGTTGAACAATGAGAACACATGGAGAGGAACATCACACACCAGGGCCTTTCGGGGGTTGAGGGGTGGGAGAGGAATAGCATTAGGAGAAATACCTAATGTAGATGAAGGGTTGATGTATACAGCAAACCACCATGTCACATGTATACCCATGTAACAAACCTGCACATTCTGCACACATACCCCAGAACTTGAAGTATAATAAACAATAAATAAATAAATACATAAGATAAAATAAAAAGTTCTCACTCCAGTTTAAAGAAACTTAATTTCTGATTAAAGGGTATAGTTAATGTATGGACACTAGTCAGCAGATCCATACTACTAATAATAACAACAATGGCTTTAGCTCTATATCATTTATGTTAAACATTGTTAAAAATAAACTAAACTAAAATGATAATTTTGTTAAGTAAAGAAAGACAAATAATTCAAAGCAGTTTTTAAGTTTTGCTTTGTAAATTCATAAAGAAATTCTTTTTCTGAAACTTGCTTTTCTGTCAGTATTTTATGAGTGCTCTGCTAGGTGATACAGTTTATAAGGAAAAACTATTAAATTTGAGATGTACTTCATTTATCATGAAGAAAAAATTATATTACTTCTTATGTAAAAGTTTGATGTATTCATATAAAGCAAAAATTCTTAAAATTAACTTACTTTTCATTTAGATAAGACCACTAAAATTTTAAAGTAGTATATCATTTAAAAAAATAAGATTAATGCACAGTTAAATGATCCAGAAAATGCTTGTTTAAATCCTATATTTTAAACTTCAAAGTAAAATTTAATTGTATTTCACCTTTCAAGTATAACTAAGGTGTTATTTTGGCATAATCTCAGAAAAGAAATATTTTACATTAGAATGATTTTACACCCATGCCTATAGAATAGTTTCTTTACCTGACTCCCAAACATTGATGACACTTTTCTAAATATTTTAAAGGTTCTACTTGTGATGGAAGAAATCAAAATCCATTGTTTTATCTAAAACACAAAGTTCAAAATGTTAATACTTTAACATTAGAAGTTTAAAGCAACATTTTGTAATCTTTAGACATCTTAACATTAAATTAAATGTATTTATAACACAGGAAAAAAGAAATAGTATAATTACTTGATTTTTTTGCCTCTATTTAAACAGTCAGTGAGCTGTTTTATTACGTCTATCTCTAAAATTCCATAGCTTTTATCGTTTATTTTTATGGATAAATTTCAGGAAGGTTTATTGAAAACAGTTAATAAAATAGTAAATTCATTTCTGTTCATTGGTTGCTGCAAACGATCCAAAAAAATGTCAATAGGAAAAACAGATTTGACTTTTTTTAAGTTTTATTGAGTGTTCTGGTGACTGAAGGACACATTTACCACAATGGTGGACACTTTAGAAGCCAAATGTCGAACCAGCCTTGCATCCCAGGGATGAAGCCAACTTGATCATGGTGGATGCTTTTTGATGTGCTGCTGGATTAGGTTTGCCAGTATTTTATTGAGGATTTTTGCATCGATGTTCATCAGGGATATTGGTCTAAAATTCTCTTTTTTGTTGTGTCTCTGCCAGGCTTTGGTATCAGGATGATGTTGGCCACATAAAATGAATTAGGGAGGATTCCCTCTTTTTCTATTGATTGGAATGATTTCAGAAGGAATGGTACCAGATCTTCTTTGTACCTCTGGTAGAATTTGACTGAATCCATTTAGTCATGGACTTTTTTTGGTTGGTAGGCTATTAATTATTGCCTCAATTTCAGAGCCTGTTATTGGTCTATTCAGGGATTCAACTTCTTCCTGGTTTAGTCGTGGGAGAGTGTATGTGTCCAGGAATTTATCCATTTCTTCTAGGTTTTCTAGTTCATTTGCATAGAGGTGTTTTTAGTATTCTCTGATGGTAGTTTGTATTTCTGTCAGATCGGCGGTGATATTCCCTTTATCATTTTTTATTGCATCTATTTGATTCTTCTCTCTTTTCTTCTTTAATAGTCTTGCTAGCAGTCTATCAATTTTGTTGATCTTTGCAAAAAAACAGCTCCTGGATTCATTGATTTTTTTAAGGGTTTTTTGTGTCTCTATCTCCTTCAGTTCTGCTCTTATCTTAGTTATTTCTTGCCTTCTTCATCCCTGGGATGCAAGGCTGGTTCAACATATGCAAAACAAAAAACGTAATCCAGCATATAAACAGAACCAAAGAAAAAAACCGTAAGATTATCTCAATAGATGCAGAAAAGGCCTTTGCCAAAAGTCAGCAGCCTTTCACGCTAAAAAGTCTCAATAAATTTGGTATTGACGGGATATATCTCAAAATAATAAGAGCTATTTATGACAAACCCGCAGTCAATACATACTGAATGGGCAAAAACTGGAAGCATTCCCCTTGAAAACTGGCAAAAGACAGGGATGCCCTTTATAACCACTCCTATTCAACATAGTGTTGGAAGTTCTGGCCAGGGAATTCAGGCAAAAGAAAGAAATAAAGGGTATTCAATTAGAAAAAGAGGAAGTCAAATTGTCCCTGTTTACAGATGACATGATTGTATATTTAGAAAATCCCATCATCTCAGCCCAAAATCTCCTTAAGCTGATAAGCAACTTCAGCAAAGTCGCAGGATATAAAATCAATGTGCAAAAGTCACTAGCGTTCTTACACACCAATAACAGACAAACAGAGAGCCAAATCATGAGTAAACTCCCATCCACAATAGCTTCAATGAGAATAAAATACATAGGACTCCAACTTACAAGGGATGTGAAGGACCTCTTCAAGAACTACAAACCACTGCTCAGTGAAATAAAAGGGGACACAAACAAATGGAAGAACATTTCATGATCACGAATAGGAAGAACCAATATTGTGAAAATGGCCATACTGCCCAAGGTAATTTATATATTCAATGCCATCCCCATTACGATACCAATGACTTTCTTCACAGAATAGGAAAAAACTACTTTAATGTTCATTTGGAACCAAAAAAGAGCCCACATTGCAAAGACAATCCTAAGCCAAAAGAACAAAGCTGGAGGCATCGTGCTACCTGACTTCAAACTATACTGCAAGGCTACAGTAACCAAAACAGCATGGTACTGGTACCAAAACAGAGATATAGACCAATGAAACAGAACAGAGCCCTCCGAAATAATACCACACATCTACAACCATCTGATCTTTGACAAACCTGACAAAAAAAGAAATGGAGAAAGGATTCCCTATTTAATAAATGGTGCTGGGAAAACTGGCTAGCTGTTTATAGAAAGCTGAAACTGGATCCCTTCCTTACACCTTATACAAAAATTAATTCAAGATGGATTGGAGACTTAAATGTTAGACCTAAAACCATAAAAACCCTAGAAGAAAACCTATTAAGGACATAGGCATGGGCAAGTACTTCATGTCTAAAACACCAAAAGCAATGGCAACAAAAGCCACAATTGACAAATGGGATCTAATTCAACTGAAGAGCTTCTGCACAGCAAAAGAAACTACCATCAGAGTGAACAGGCAACCTACAGAATGGGAGAAAATTTTTACAATCTACTTATCTGACAAAGGGCTAATATCCAGAACCTACAAAGAACACAAACAAATTTACAAGAGAAAAACAATCTCATCAAAAAGTGGGCAAAGGATATAAACAGACACTTCTCAAAGGAAGACATTTATACAGCCAACAGAGACATGAAAAAATGCTCATCATCACTAGTCATCAGAGAAATGCAAATCAAAACCACAATGAGATACCATCTCACACCAGTTAGAATGGTGATCCTTAAAAAGTCAGGAAACAACAGGTGCTGGAGAGGATGTGGAGAGATAGGAACACTTTACACTGTTGGTGGGACTGTAAACTAGCTCAACCATTGTGGAAAACAGTGTGGTGATTCCTCAAGGATCTAGAACTAGAAATACCATTTGACCCAGGCATCCCATTACTGGGTATATACCCAAAGGATTATAAATCATGCTGCTATAAAGACACATGCACATGTATGTTTATTGTGGTACTATTCACAATAGCAAAGATGTGGAACCAACCCAAATGTCCATCAAGAATAGACTGGATTAAGAAAATGTGGCACATATACACCATGGAATACTATGCAGCCATAAAAAAGGATGAGTTCATGTCTTTTGTAGGGACATAGATGCAGCTGGAAACCATCATTCTCAGCAAACTATTGCAAGGACAGAAAACCAAACATCACATGTTCTCACTTATAGGTGGGAATTGAACAATGAGAATACTTGGACACAGGAAGGGGAACATCACACACCGGGCTTGTTGTGCGATGGGGGTGGGGGGAGGGATAGCATTAGGAGATATACCTAATGTAAATGACGAGTTAATGGATGCAGCACACCAACATGCCACATGTGTACATATGTAACAAACCTGCACGTTGTGCACAGGTACCCTAGAACTTAAAGTATAATAAAAAATAAAAATAATTTTAAAAAGAAGTGAATCAGTAAAAAAAAAAAAAAAAAAAAAAAAAAAAGAAGCCAAATATCAAAACCGCTGATGTGACTTGAATTCCACGTTATAATATAAAACTGGATACAGCCAGATTTCTCACACCTGGAGTAACTACCTCAATTCCTCCAGAAAAGAAAAGTATTTCTGAGAATGGGAAATAGCTTGCTACATGGTCAGCACAGAAGATCATTTACTTCAAATATAACCTGAATCCAGAGTGGTTCAGGATAGGGCAAAAAGCACACATTTTGGAGAAAATATTTATAATGTTAATTTATATCCTGCATTCAATTGTGAAATCCATCAGCATGTTTCTGGTCGCATATTTTACTGACACTAATTAGTCATTGTTACAACTGCTACAATATAAATTGAGGAAACAGCTGATGAATTCCTCAAAATGTTTAGTTATTTTTATTCCACAACTGCATTATGCTGGATAAGTGGGGGATTCCTAAGAGGCTTCATGGTATCCGTCTGATTTCCATTAAATCAAGCACAAGCATACAAAACTTTTATAGCTCCTCAAAATAGTTCAGCTTTATCTATAATGCAGGAATCATACAATAATATTTACTACATAAAGTGAGGATTAAATGAAACTCAATAGCTGTTAGGTTTTCTTCTTCATTCTTGCAAGAATTTGAGCACATGAAGACAAGCACCACAGTATCTCAATGCCTAGCACAGTACCCTATGTTAACAGGCATTTGATTAATACTTTGCATTACTTAATAATATGGGAAAATAGTATGGAGTAAACAACCCACCATAAGACAGTACATTTTCACTGTTAGTTTTTAGTAGGACTCAACAAACATTCCTTAGCTAAATAAACAGGAATCTGTAAGGAAGTGAAATGAGGAATCAATTCATTCATTACCCTACCTAATAAATTTATAAATAGCAATAATGTAAAAGATTAACCTAATATTTCACAAGTTTCTAATATTCTAAGTGAATATATGCATTACTATTTTGTGTTTATAGATTCCGGACTTGTTTCTGAGAGATAAAAATACTCCTGTAAAACAGATGCATACATTTGGAGTTATGGATCCTAAATTCTATGACAAATCATTGCACAAGTAAATATAACTGTAAAAAGCAATCACTGATTTATTCAGGGACAATTCCTTCTAGTGTGCCTATACATACAACTAGAATATTTGCTGCTCCCTAACCTAGACATCAGTTTTCACACTTGATTTTTAGGGCTTCTTATAAGCTCTGCTTTCACACACACGCGCGTGCACACACACACACACACACACACGTGAACAGGGAAAGCATTCTTCCCAATATGTGTACAAACTTAGGATTTCCAGTGCATCTGTTTCAAGTCCTGTCTTCCCTCTAATGAAATGCATTGATCTCTGCATTCTCCAGGAAGCTAATTTACTACCAAATGGGAATAAGCCTGTAAAAATATGGAAGAAAATGAAAGAAAGGAAAAAAGAAAAGCATTAAAAGGAAAGCATTTTATAAATGCAGTAGTTCTCAGGAAGGCAAACTACCATTTGCAATCCCAAATAAATGTGTAATTCACACTGTACTTAATGTAGTTGACACCCTCATATATTTTCTCCCAGTGATTAATTCTTCAAGCCTCCATTTTATCCAGATAATTTTCTACAATCTCTATTTTAACCCCACCATATAGCATATCCTGCTGTTAAACCATCATAGGGAGAACCATTTGCATCTAGTTAAATATTCAAAGTTATCCATTAATATCCAAACAAACTTCATCTCTGTAACAGCTCTGCACATCTCTCATCAAGCCCAGTCTTGAAGTGTCCATCTTCCCAGGTCTTCCTGCAACTCAGAATGTATCGTCAGATAATTCTGCATTATCTCAACCTCTTCTGATGGAACATTCATTATCTAGAGCTAACTATAACCAGTGTTCCCTGGTGATATGACTCTCCTTTCAACTCTCTCAAGTGGGGCCTGCTTTTCCTCACACTCTACAGTTTTAAGGATGTAAAGCTAGGGTAGTTGTATGCCTTGATCTACTTGCAAAGTCCAAACCATTTCTCCTCCTACACACTTCAGAAACTTCACCCATTTGATGCTTATTGCATAAGTATTTGCCACCAGCTAACACTACTTACCCCTGCTCATCCTCTTCAGTGAGGACTTTAGAACCTGGTTTATTCTCCACCCTATCTTGTATTTCTACTTGGTAAATTCAATATTCCAAGGATGACCCCTCCAACATCTAATCTCTGTCCTTTAATTTCTTCTCAATTAATGCTATTTTCCTACTCATTTCAAACCTCAGCCACTCACTCTCATGGTCATGTTTGGTTTATCGACAATTATATCACATTCCCTATTTCTTTTCCTTCTAGTTCTCTTATTTACCTAACTGAAATGCATCAACTTTTTTTCTGATCAATACTTCAATTGATCCTGTTACTTTTTCACTGTTCATAACTTCTTCAAGACCGAACCTTTCTCCTTAACAAGCTTAGATTTCAGGCCGGGCGCGGTGGCTCAAGCCTGTAATCCCAGCGCTTTGGGAGGCCGAGACGGGCGGATCACGAGGTCAGAAGATCGAGACCATCCTGGCTAACATGGTGAAACCCCGTCTCTACTAAAAAATACAAAAAACTAGCCGGGTGAGGTGGCGGGCGCCTGTAGTCCCAGCTACTCGGGAGGCTGAGGCAGGAGAATGGTGTAAACCCGGGAGGCGGAGCTTGCAGTGAGCTGAGATCCGGCCACTGCACTCCAGCCCAGGCGACAAAGTGAGACTCCGTCTCAAAAAAAAAAAACAAAACAAAACAAAACAAAAAACAAAAAACAAGCTTAGATTTCAAAGTTCACTTTCAATGGATCTTTGCAAACACTTTTAACTTAGATCCATGTCTCTCTTTCTCCACCTTCTTTACATTCTATCATCTCACTGCTAATTGAACCTAATAATCTGTTTTCTCCATTCCTACATCTGACTAAAGATGAATGTGAAGAATATTACACAAACCTGCTTATTGGTTTGCTGTAGGTTCAAGACCACAAATCTCAATAGTATTAAATAATTCCACTATAATCTCTCTTCTCAAACTTGGAAGACCCACTCTTCACTCAATAATCTCTCTCCTCAAACTTGCCAGACCCACTCTTCACTCAACTCAATTAATAACTTCACTTCAATACTTCTGACAGTAAATAGAAAATATCAAATAGGAGCTTTCTCCTCTTCCAACCAACAGATGTATGATTCATTCTACATCTGTACCCATTCTCTCTGACTTTCATTTCCTAATAAAACAAATACTTTGAATGTATTCCTACTCTTCTCTTCTTAAGAGTCGAATTTCCACAGCTTTCCCTTCTATCGTTGCCTCATACATTTCTCTGCTGTACTGTAGTATCCTGAGTACACAGCTATAATATCTCTCCTCCACCTGTGGAACACTTTTGCTGCCTCTTTTCCATGGCAAAGATCCTTAAGAGTCTATGGTCACTTTCTCCAAATCTTCTCCATTTTTTTCTAAACTCATCTCAACTGGATTTTTATCCCCTTCATTCCATGATCATCAGGGACTTCCCTGTTGCCAAAATCATATTGGTCATTTTTCTGTTCTCATCTTCACTGAATTTATAAGCAACTTTCAACACAGATGTTCACTTATATTTTCTTGAGTTTGATTATGGAGTGTCCAGGATTCTGAGAAACTACTTTCTCCTGGATTTTTCCTATGTAATTTCCTCTTTCTTAGTCTTTTTGTTCATTATTTTGCCTCAAACTAATTGTTTTTAAATTTCAACTTTTATTTCCGATTCAGAGGGTACATATACAGGATTTTTACATGGGTGCATTGTGTGATGCTGAGGTTTGGAGTACAAATGATTCCATTGAGGTAGCAGGGTGGGACTTGACTCCAGAGGCAGGGCTTGGACAGAAGCAGCTTTCCATCAGACATGTCCACCAGTATGCCATGTCAGATCACCACTGCTATGGCAACACACAGGAGTTACCACCCCTTTCCACAGCAATGACCTGATAACCCAAAAGTTACTACCCTTTCCCTAGAAATTTCTGCATAAATAGCCCCTTAATCTGCAAGTAGTTAAAAGTGGGTATAAATACGACTGCTAATCTGCCCTGAGATGCTACTCTCTGCCTAGGGGGTAGCCCTGCTCTGCTAGAGCAGTCACAGAGCTATAACACTGCCTCTTCAACAAAGCTGTTTTCTTCTACCTGAAGTTTGCCCTGAATTATCTCCTGGGAAAAGCCAAGAACCCTCTCAGGCTAAGCCCCACGTTGGGGCTTGCCTGTCCTGCATCACCAACACTCAGATGGTGGGCATAGTACTCAATAGTTTTTCAGTCCTTGCCTCCCCAACTCCCTCCCTGCTCTAGTAGTCTCTAGTATCTATTGTTGCTATATTTATGTTCATGAGTACTCAATGTTTGGCTCCCACTTACAAGTCACAACATGTGGTATTTGGTTTTCTGTTCTGTGTTAATTCACTTAAGATAATGGCCTATAGCTGCATCCATGTTGCTGCAAATAACATAATTTTGATTTTTTTAATGACTGCATAGTATTTCATGTTGTAAATGTGCCACATTTTCTTTATCCAATCCACTGTTGATGGGCACCTACGTTGATTCCATGTCTTTGTTATGGTGAATAGTGTGGCAATGAATATGCAAGGACATGTGTCTTTTTGGTAGAACAAGGAGTCATTTTATTCTCTCTAACACCTTCTGCATTTAATCCATCAGCAAATCCTATGGGGTCCACTTATAAAATACTTCCCAGATTTGTCCACTCCTCTCTATGCCCAAAGCTATCATCATAATCTATCCCAAATCACCTCTTTTCCAGATCTCTATAATAGCTGCCTAGATGATCTTCCTGGTTTTATTTTCACCCTCCACCTCATCCTTGATGCAATTCATTCCCTTCACAAAAAACGGATCTTTAAGCTTTTAATCAATACATTCTTTTTTTTTTTTTTTTTTTTTTTTGAGGCGGAGTCTCGCTCTGTCGCCCGGACTGGAGTGCAGTGGCCAGATCTCAGCTCACTGCAAGCTCCGCCTCCCGGGTTTACGCCATTCTCCTGCCTCAGCCTCCCGAGTAGCTGGGACTACAGGCGCCCGCCACTTCGCCCGGCTAGTTTTTGTATTTTTAGTAGAGACGGGGTTTCACCGTGTTAGCCAGGATGGTCTCGATCTCCTGACCTCGTGATCCGCCCGTCTCGGCCTCCCAAAGTGCTGGGATTACAGGCTTGAGCCACCGCGCCCGGCCAATACATTCTTTTTAACCCTTTAAATATTTTCTCTAATATTTAAAATAAAATCCAGACTTTATACCTTGACCTGAATGACACTATGTTCTTCTTGCATATCTCTCTAACCTCAAATCATACCATCATAAGCTTCACATATCATGCTCCAGTCACTCCAAGTTCATTCCTATCTCAAGGCCTTTATGCTCACTGTTCTGACAGTGCTTTTCTTCTGTACTTACAGAATGGTTCACCATTTGTGTAGGTCAGTTTTCCCAGGAAACTAACTCTGAGATGGAGATTCATCTGCACATGGTATATTGGGTGACACTTGGGGCCAGTATCTATAGGGGAAGTAAAAGAAGTAGGATTATACAGAGAGAGAAGTTGAACTGCAACACAGTTGCAATGAAGGCCTCAATCAAGCCTATGAAGAGCTCTGGGGTGAAGATATCCCTAAAGTGGGGCAAGGTGGCTTAGTCTTTATACTCGCATATAAACCAGTCATTCAATACAGGCTGAAATTTGAAGAGAGACAGTTCTTTTCAGCCGTGAACATTCTATATGGGCTGTCGCAGGCAAGGTGCCCAGAAGCTAGAAGATGAATGATTCAGTCCTAATAGAAGGGGCTGGGGGAATGGAAGTGATGCTCCACAGGAACCAGTAAACCTATCAAGGCTTTCCTCCCCTCCTCAGAGAGGCCATCATGACCATCCTAAATTTGAAAATCCCCATATCTTATCTTCATCTAAAATTACCTTACCTATATGCTTCTTATATACTTTCTGACTATACAAGTACATACACATTAGAAAAACAGAGGTCTTGGCTATCTTGTTCATTGTCATTGCCTCAGTACCTAGGAAGTGTCTAGAAGGCAAATCAATAATTTATATGAATGGATGATTTCTTGAATGAATAAGTTCAGTCTCTCAGGCAGGCACAAGTTTTTATGTGCTATATACATCCTTCCCAATAGAGATAAGAACCCAAAACTAAGTGCACAAAACTCTCAAGAGACTGACTCAGATGAGGTGATTTTGGCGTTATGAAAAAAGTCCTGAATTGGGACAGAAAATTCAAGGCTCCCTACTACTAAGCAAATAAACATCTAACCTTGCTCAAGTTATATCATCCGTGTGAACCTCTATATGATCATTTTTAAAAAATATTCCTGGTTGGGCATGGTGACTCAAGTCTGTAATCTCAGCATTTTGGGAGGTTGAGGTGAGTGGATCACTTAAGGTCAGGAGTTCAAGACCAGCCTGGCTAACCTGGTGAAACCCTGTCTCTACTAAAAATACAAAAATTAGCCAGGCATGATGACCATGCCTGTAATCCCAGCTACTCAGGAGGCTGAGGCAGGAGGATCACTTGAACCCAGGAGGCAGAGGTTGCAGTGAGCCCAAATTACACCACTGCACTCCAGCCTGGGCGGCAGAGTGAAGCTCATCTCAAAAAAAAAAAAAATTCCTTAACCCTGATATGTTATGATTTTAAGTAGAAGAATGGCATGGAGAATACAGATAGAGAACCACTGATTAAAAGGCAAAAGGATTCTATCACGTACATATAATATCAATTTTGAATTTAAAACTAAAATAAAATGACCTCAAAAAACAAGAGAGTATCACTTTGGGAACAATAAAAGCTCAATGTTATGTACACTCATTGGGTATAAATATAAATAATGAGAGTTTGGGCCAGGCACGGTGGCTCATGCCTGTAATCCCAGCACTTTGGGAGGCCAAGGCAGGAGGATCATGAGGTCAAGAGATCAAGAGTAGCCTGGACAACATGGTGAAACCCCATCTCTACTAAAAATACAAAAATTAGCTGGGCATGGTGGCGTGCATCTGTAATCCCAGTTACTTGGGAGGCTGAGGCAGGAGAATGACTTGAACCCAGGAGGTGGAGGTTGCAGTGAGCCGAGATCGTGCCACTGCCCTCCAGCCTGGCGACAGAGCGAGACTTCATCTCAAAAATAAATAAATAAATAAATAAATAATGAGAGTTTGATCAATTACTTCTGTACTTAAAAAATAATGCTGTTTTAGTACTATTGAAATTTAAGTGGCCTCTGAAATGTTTTTATGTAATCCAAAACAATACTAATACCATAAATTAAAACTAAAAAATACAGTGTGTGTGTGTGTGTGTGTGCGTGTGTGTAGGCAGTGCTGAGGGAAACGTGACCTAAGCATTATATAGCTGAAATTTTAGAAAAATATCAGAAATTGTTCCCTTCGATATAGCATAAAAATCATTATAAGATGGATAGTGTATATTTTTAAAACATAGCTAATTTAAGTGTTTATTTGTAAGCATTATGCTATTATAACTATGGTGTTAAATACATCTCTGTAAGGAGTTGTAGGAACGTCCCTGAAAATGGAGATACTGTATTCCAAATTAACATGACTGGTTGAACAAAAGCATCAAATTCACTCCTTCCCAAATGCAACTAAAACTACAGTAAGGGATTTTTAAAAGGAATTTTTTTTAAAAGTTAACCCACAGGAAGAGTAAGAACAGGAAAGCAGACAACACGCAAAATGTTGGCAGTTGGAAAGGAGATGGATAAATGGTAAACAACTTAGCAGAGTACAGGGCTGAACACTAGGCAAATAAGGGTGAAAACTGAGAACAACTTAATTTTCACTGTGGGTATTAAAAGACTTAGAAACTGGCAGTACCAAATACCTCTGGAATGTAGCTCAAAGACAATGCTAAATAACACTGATATGATGAAAATTGTATGAAAATCCTATTTCTAATCCCTGTTACTGTCATATGTTTCTGGAAAACTAATTCTACCCTACCCATAATAATTCAGAACTGGATACAATAAAATAACAGGATATCTAGCCTGGGGGATACAAGGCAAAGTTAAGGGTATTGGTAAAGTTACAAAAATAGGTGAGTTAAGTGACCTTATGAAGATTATATACTAAGATACCCTACTTCGTTCTCTTACTTACTTCCCAGAATTCTGGCAAACAGAACTTTAACTTCTGAAGAGAAAATAAGCCTTATATTTAAGGAAGCCAGTCAGCCAAAATAAAATATCTAAAGATACGGGATACTGGAGTGCCTCAACAAAAACCTACCTAATCACTCTACCAAAATCGGCTAAATACGAAAAGTCAACCCATTTGGGGGCGGAGCAGGATGGCCGAACAGGAACAGCTCCAGTCTCCAACTCCCAGCGCGAGCGACACAGAAGACTGGTGATTTCTGCATTTTCAACTGAGGTACTGGGGTCATCTCACTGGTGAGTGCTGGACAATCGGTGCTGGTCAGCGGCTGCAGCCCGACCAGCGAGAGCTGAAGCAGGGCGAGGCATCACCTCACCTGGGAAGTGCAAGGTGGAAGGGAATCCCTTTTCCGAGCCAGGGGAACTGAGACACACAACACCTGGAAAATTGGGTAACTCCCACCCCAATACTGCGCTTTAAGCAAACAGGTACACCAGGAGATTATATCCCACACCTGGCCGGGAGGGTCCCACGCCCACGGAGCCTCCCTCATTGCTAACACAACAGTCTGCGATCTAACCGCAAGGCAGCAGCGAGGCTGGGGGAGGGGAGCCCACCATTGCTGAGGCTTAAGTAGGTAAACAAAGCCACTGGGAAGCTCGAACTGGGTGGAGCTCACAGCAGCTCAAGGAAACCTGCCTGTCTCTGTAGACTCCACCTCTGGGGACAGGGCACAGCTAAAAAAAACAACAGAGGAAGCAGCAGAGGCCTGTGCAGACCCGAACGACTCTGTCTGACAGCTTTGAAGAGAGCCATGGATCTCCCAACACGGAGGTTGAGATCTGAGAAGGGACAGACTGCCGGCTCAAGTGGGTCCCTGACCCCTGAGTAGCCTAACTGGGAGACATCCCCCACTAGGGGCAGTCTGACACCCCACACCTCACAGGGTGGAGTACACCCCTGAGAGGAAGCTTCCAAAGTAAGAATCAGACAGGTACACTCGCTGTTCAGCAATATTCTATCTTCTGCAACCTCTGCTGCTGATACCCAGGCAAACAGCATCTGGAGTGGACCTCAAGCAATCTCCAACAGACCTGCAGCTGAGGGTACTGACTGTTAGAAGGAAAACTATCAAACAGGAAGAACACCTATACCAAAACCCCATCAGTACGTCACCATCATCAAAGACCAGAGGCAGATAAAACCACAAAGATGGGGAAAAAGCAGGGCAGAGAAGCTGGAAATTCAAAATATAAGAGCACATCTCCCCCTGCAAAGGAGCGCAGCTCATCACCAGCAACGGATCGAAGCTGGTCAGAGAATGACTTTGACGAGATGAGAGAAGAAGGCTTCAGTCCATCAAACTTCTCAGAGCTAAAGGAGGAATTACGTACCCAGCGCAAAGAAACTAAAAATCTTGAAAAAAGCGTGGAAGAATTGACAGCTAGACTAATTAATGCAGAGAAGTTCATAAACGAAATGACAGAGATGAAAACCATGACACGAGAAATACGTGACAAATCCACAAGCTTCAGTAACCGACTCGATCAACTGGAAGAAAGAGTATCAGCGATTGAGGATCAAATGAATGAAACGAAGCGAGAAGAGAAACCAAAAGAAAAAAGAAGAAAAAGAAATGAACAAAGCCTGCAAGAAGTATGGGATTACATAAAAAGACCAAATCTACGTCTGATTGGGGTGCCTGAAAGTGAGGGGGAAAATGGAACCAAGCTGGAAAACACTCTTCAGGATATCATCCGGGAGAACTTCCCCAACCTAGTAGGGCAGGCCAACATTCAAATTCAGGAAATACAGAGAACGCCACAAAGATACTCCTCCAGAAGAGCAACTCCAAGACACATAATTGCCAGATTCACCAAAGTTGAAATGAAGGAAAATCTTAAGGGCAGCCAGAGAGAAAGGTCGGGTTACCCACAAAGGGAAGCCCATCAGACTAACAGCAGATCTCTCGGCAGAAACTCTACAAGCCAGAAGAGAGTGGGGGCCAATATTCAACATTCTTAAAGAAAAGAATTTTAAACCCAGAATTTCATATCCAGCCAAACTAAGTTTCATCAGTGAAGGAGAAATAAAATCCTTTACAGATAAGCAAATGCTTAGAGATGTTGTCACCACCACGCCTGCCTTACAAGAGACCCTGAAGGAAGCCCTAAACATGGAAATGAACAACCGGTACCAGCCATTGCAAAAACATGCCAAAATGTAAAGACCATCGAGGCTAGGAAGAAACTGCATCAACTAACGAGCAAAATAACAAGTTAATATCATAATGGTAGGATCAAGTTCACACATAACAATATTAACCTTAAATGTAGATGGACTGGGGGGGCGGAGCACGATGGTCGAATAGGAACAGCACCATTCTCCAACTCCCAGCGCGAGCGACACAGAAGACCAGTGATTTCTGCATTTTCAACTGAGGTACTGGGGTCATCTCACTGGGGAGTGCCGGACAATTGGTGCTGGTCAGCTGCTGCAGCCTGACCAGCAAGAGCTGAAGCAGGGCAAGGCATTGCCTCACCTGGGAAGTGCAAGGGGGAAGGGAATCCCTTTTCCTAGCCAGGGGAACTGAGACACACAACACCTCGAAAATCGGATAATTCCCACCCCAATACTGTGCTTTAAGCAAACGGGCACACCAGGAGATTATACCCACACCTGGCCGGGAGGGTCCCACGGCCACGGAGCTTCCCTCATTGGTAGCACAGCAGTCTGCAATCTAACCACAAGGCAGCAGCGAGGCTGGGGGAGGGGCGCCCACCATTGCTGAGGCTTAAGTAGGTAAACAAAGCCACTGGGAAGCTCGAACTGGGTGGAGCTCACAGCAGCTCAAGGAAACCTGCCTGTCTCTGTAGACTGCACTTCTGGGGACAGGGCACAGCTAAAAAAAACAACAGAGGAAGCAGCAGAGGCCTGTGCAGACCCAAACGACTCTGTCTGACAGCTTTGAAGAGAGCTGTGGATCTCCCAACACGGAGGTTGAGATCTGAGAAGGGACAGACTGCCGGCTCAAGTGGGTCCCTGACCCCTGAGTAGCCTAACTGGGAGACATCCCCCACTAGGGGCAGTCTGACACCCCACACCTCACAGGGTGGAGTACACCCCTGAGAGGAAGCTTCCAAAGTAAGAATCAGACAGGTACACTCGCTGTTCAGCAATATTCTATCTTCTGCAACCTCTGCTGCTGATACCCAGGCAAACAGGGTCTGGAGTGGACCTCAAGCAATCTCCAACAGACCTACAGCTGAGGGTCCTCACTATTAGAAGGAAAACTATCAAACAGGAAGAATACCTACACCAAAACCCCATCAGTACGTCACCATCATCAAAGACCAGAGGTAGATAAAACCACAAAGATGGGGAAGGAGCAGGGCAGACAAGCTGGAAATTCAAAAAATAAGAGCACATCTCCCCCTGCAAAGGAGCGCAGCTCATCGCCAGCAACGGATCAAAGCTAGTCAGAGAATGACTTTGACGAGATGAGAGAAGAAGGCTTCAGTCCATCAAACTTCTCAGAGCTAAAGGAGGAATTACGTACCCAGCGCAAAGAAACTCAAAATCTTTAAAAAAGAGTGGAAGAATTGATAGCTAGAATAATTAATGCAGAGAAGGTCATAAATGAAATGACAGAGATGAAAACTATGACACGAGAAATATGTGACAAATCCACAAGCTTCAGTAACCGACTCGATCAACTGGAAGAAAGAGTATCAGCGATTGAAGATCAAATGAATGAAATGAAGCGAGAAGAGAAACCAAAAGAAAAAAGAAGAAACAGAAATGAACAAAGCCTGCAAGAAGTATGGGATTACATAAAAAGACCAAATCTACGTCTGACTGGGGTGCCTGAAAGTGAGGGGGAAAATGGAACCAAGTTGGAAAACACTCTTCAGGATATCATCCAGGAGAGCTTCCCCAACCTAGTAGGGCAGGCCAACATTCAAATTCAGGAAATACAGAGAATGCCACAAAGATACTCCTCCAGAAGAGCAACTCCAAGACACATAATTGCCAGATTCACCAAAGTTGAAATGAAGGAAAAAATCTTAAGGGCAGCCAGAGAGAAAGGTCAGGTTACCCACAAAGGGAAGCCCATCAGACTAACAGCAGATCTCTCGGCAGAAACTCTACAAGCCAGAAGAGAGTGGGGGCCAATATTCAACATTTTTAAAGAAAAGAATTTTAAACCCAGAATTTCATATTCAGCCAAACTAAGTTTCATCAGTGAAGGAAAAATAAAATCCTTTACAGATAAGCAAATGCTTAGAGATTTTGTCACCACCAGGCCTGCCTTACAAGAAACCCTGAAGGAAGCCCTAAACATGGAAAGGAACAACTGGTACCAGCCATTGCAAAAACATGCCAAAACGTAAAGACCATTGAGGCTAGGAAGAAACTGCATCAACTAATGAGCAAAATAAACAGTTAATATCATAATGGCAGGATCAAGTTCACACATAACCATATTAGCCTTAAATGTTAATGGACTAAATGCTCCAATTAAAAGACACAGACTGGCAAACTGGATAAAGAGTCAAGACCCATCAGTCTGCTGTATTCAGGAGACACATCTCACATGCAGAGACATACATTGGCTCAAAATAAAGGGATGGAGGAAGATCTACCAAGCAAATGGAGCACAAAAAAAAGCAGGGGTTGCAATCTTAGTCTCTGATAAAATAGACTTTCAACCATCAAAGATCAAAAGAGACAAAGAAGGCCATTACACAATGGTAAACGGATCAATTCAACAGGAAGAGCTAACTATCCTGAATATATATGCACCCAATACAGAAGAACCCAGATTCATTAAGCAAGTCCTTAGAGACTTACAAAGAGACTTAGACTCCCATACAATAATAATGGGAGACTTCAACACTCCGCTGTCAACATTAGACAGATCAACGAGACAGAAAGTTAACAAGGATATCCAGGAATTGAACTCATCTCTGCACCAAGCAGACCTAATAGACATCTATAGAACTCTCCACCCCAAATCAACAGAATATACATTCTTCTCAGCACCACATCGCACTTATTCCAAAATTTACCACAGAATTGGAAGTAAAACACTCCTTAGCAAATGTAAAAGAACAGAAATTATAACAAACTGTCTCTCAGACCACAGTGCAATCAAACTAGAACTCAGGACTAAGAAACTCAATCAAAACCGCTCAACTACATGGAAACTGAACAACCTGCTCCTGAATGACTACTGGGTACATAACGACATGAAGGCAGAAATAAAGATGTTCTTTGAAACCAATGAGAACAAAGATACAACATACCAGAATCTCTGGGACACATTTAAAGCAGTGTGTAGAGGGAAATTTATAGCACTAAATCCCCACAAGAGAAAGCTGGAAAGATCTAAAATTGACACTCTAACATCACAATTAAAAGAACTGGAGAAGCAAGAGCAAACACATTCAAAAGCTAGCAGAAGGCAAGAATTAACTAAGATCAGAGCAGAACTGAAGGAGATAGAGACACAAAAAACCCTCCAAAAAATCAATGAATCCAGGAGTTGGTTTTTTGAAAAGAACAACAAAATTGACAGACCACTAGCAAGACAAATAGAAAAGAAAAGAGAGAAGAATCAAATAGACGCAATTAAAAATGATAAAGGGGATATCACCACGGACCCCACAGAAATGCAAACTACCATCAGAGAATACTATAAACAACTCTACGCAAATCAACTACAAAATATAGAAGAAATGGATAATTTCCTGGACACTTACACTCTTCCAAGACTAAACCAGGAAGAAGTTGAATCCCTGAATAGACCAATAGCAGGCTCTGAAACTGAGGCAATAATTAATAGCCTACCAACCAAAAAAAGTCCAGGACCAGATGGATTCACAGCTGAATTCTACCAGAGGTACAAAGAGGAGCTGGTACCATTCCTTCTGAAACTATTCCAATCAACTGAAAAAGAGGGAATCCTCCCTAACTCATTTTATGAGGCCAACGTCATCCTCATACCAAAGCCTGGCAGAGACACAACAAAAAAAGAAAATTTTAGACCAATATCCCTGATGAACATCGATGCAAAAATCTTCAATAAAATACTGGCAAAACGGATTCAGCAGCACATCAAAAAGCTAATCCACCATGATCAAGTGGGCTTCATCCCTGGGATGCAAGGCTGGTTCAACATTCACAAATCAATAAACATAATCCAGCATATAAACAGAACCAAAGACAAGAACCACATGATTATCTCAATAGATGCAGAAAAGGCTTTTGACAAAACTCAACAGCCCTTCATGCTAAAAACGCTCAATAAATTCGGTATTGATGGAACGTACCTCAAAATAATAAGAGCTATTTATGACAAACCCACAACTAATATCATACTGAATGGGCAAAAACTGGAAAAATTCCCTTTGAAAACTGGCACAAGACAGGGATGCCCTCTCTCACCACTCCTATTCAACATAGTGTTGGAAGTTCTGGCTAGGGCAATCAGGCAAGAGAAAGAAATAAAGGGTATCCAGTTAGGAAAAGAAGAAGTCAAATTGTCCCTGTTTGCAGATGACATGATTGTATATTTAGAAAACCCCATTGTCTCAGCCCAAAATCTGCTTAAGCTGATAAGCAACTTCACCAAAGTCTCAGGATACAAAATCAATGTGCAAAAATCACAAGCATTCTTATACACCAGTAACAGACAAACAGAGAGCCAAATCATGAATGAACTTCCATTCACAATTGCTTCAAAGAGAATAAAATACCTAGGAATCCAACTTACGTGGGATGTAAAGGACCTCTTCAAGGAGAACTACAAACCACTGCTCAGTGAAATAAAAGAGGACACAAACAAATGGAAGAACATACCATGCTCATGGATAGGAAGAATCAATATCGTGAAAATGGCCATACTGCCCAAGGTTATTTATAGATTCAATGCCATCCCCATCAAGCTAACAATGAGTTTCTTCACAGAACTGGAAAAAAAGGCTTTTAAGTTCATATGGAACCAAAAAAGAGCCCGCATTGCCAAGACAATCCTAAGTCAAAAGAACAAAGGTGGAGGCATCACACTACCTGACTTCAAACTATACTACAAGGCCACAGTAACCAAAACAGCATGGTACTGGTACCAAAACAGAGATATAGACCAATGGAACAGAACAGAGTCCTCAGAAATAATACCACACATCTACAGCCATCTGATCTGTGACAAACCTGAGAGAAACAAGAAATGGGGAAAGGACTCCCTATTTAATAAATGGTGCTGGGAAAATTGGCTAGCCATAAGTAGAAAGCTGAAACTGGATCCTTTCCTTACTCCTTATACGAAAATTAATTCAAGATGGATTAGAGACTTAAATGTTAGACCTAATACCATAAAAACCCTAGAAGAAGACCTAGGTAGTACCATTCAGGACATAGGCATGGGCAAGGACTTCATGTCTAAAACACCAAAAGCAATGGCAGCAAAAGCAAAAATTGACAAATGGGATATGATTAAACTAAAGAGCTTCTGCACAGCAAAAGAAACTACCATCAGAGTGAACAGGCAACCTACAGAATGGGAGAAAATTTTGCAATCTACTCATCTGACAAAGGGCTAATATCCAGAATCTACAAAGAACTTGAACAAATTTACAAGAAAAAAACAACCCCATCAAAAAGTGGGGAAAGGATATGAACAGACATTTCTCAAAAGAAGACATTCATACAGCCAACAGACACATGAAAAAATGCTCATCATCACTCGCCATCAGAGAAATGCAAATCAAAATCACAATGAGATACCATCTCACACCAGTTAGAATGGCAATCATTAAAAGGTCAGGAAACAACAGGTGCTGGAGAGGATGTGGAGAAATAGGAACTTTTACACTGTTGGTGGGATTGTAAACTAGTTCAACCATTATGGAAAACAGTATGGCAATTCCTCAAGGATCTAGAACTAGATGTACCATATGACTCAGCCATCCCACTACTGGGTATATACCCAAAGGATTATAAATTATTCTACTACAAAGACACATGCACACGTATGTTATTGCGGCACTATTCACAATAGCAAAGACTTGGAATCAACCCAAATGTCCATCTGTGACAGACTGGATTAAGAAAATGTGGCACATATACACCATGGAATATTATGCAGCCATAAAAAAGGATGAGTTTGCGTCCTTTGTAGGGACATGGATGCAGCTGGAAACCATCATTCTTAGCAAACTATCACAAGAACAGAAAACCAAACACCGCATGTTCTCACTCATAGGTGGGAACTGAACAATGAGATCACTTGGACTCGGGAAGGGGAACATCACACACTGGGGCCTATTATGGGGAGGGGGGAGGGGCGAGGGATTGCATTGGGAGTTATACATGATATCAATGATGAATTGATGGGTGCTGATGAGTTGATGGGTACAGCACACCAACATGGCACAAGTATACATATGTAACAAACCTGCACGTTATGCACATGTACCCTAGAACTTGAAGTATAATAAAAATTAAAAAATTTAAAAAAAATTTGACAAGCCAATTCAAAAATCTATATGGAAACTAAATGGGTAAAATAAATAGCAAAGATAACCCTAAAGAAGGAGAATAAAACTTAAAATATCAAGATTATCAAATACCAAGACTTATTATCAGTAATCATGACAGTATAGTATTAAACAAAGATTGATAAATAGACCAATAGAACAGAATAAAGTGGTAAATAAAAAACTGAAATACAGAACATGCATAGAGCCATTCTATATGCAGTGTCATTCCAATGCAGTGTAGAAGGAAACGTCTTTCTCCAAATTTCAGATATATAATTGACAACCATATGGAAAGATAATCAATTTAGACCTATCTAATCATACCATACATATCTATATTCTGGCAATAAACTCTGAGGAAAAAAATAAAAAGTGACTACATGAAGCTTCCAGAGACTGAAGAAAAGCCAGCAGATTTTGGAGAAGATTGAATCATAGAAAACAGGTTGTCATGCAGCAAATTCTCATTTTTACAGTATTAGATTGAGGACAGGGCACAGTCCCAGCATGGCATGGAACTGCTAAAACTGTGATAGAGAAAGCAATATTTTTGTGGTGTGAACATTCAGAGGACAGGGTCTAGGGCAACCACAGCCTATGGAAAGTGAGAGTGGAATCCCCAAAAATGAAAGAACCTGAGAAGGCAAGTTGTAGTACCTGATATAAACTCTGTGTAAGTCCTTAGTTCACCCTTGAATGTTGAATACAAAAGGGGGAATATAAGCAACTCAGTGAAGGATAAAAGAACTGAACTGAGATGTGAGCTGGCATCTACTAAAGATAAAAAATTGTTTGCAGTTTGAGTCTAATCAAGTTAGTTGCTAAAACAGCACTCGGTGGTTAGCCAGTCATTTCCAAAGCCAGCTGAATTGTGAGATCTTCTCGGCCCTTTCGTTGTTATATCATCAAGCAGATCATCTTATGATGAGAGTGGCAGCACAGAAGCATTTGCAACTTTGGGTAGAATGTGATATACAAGCATCATGACCACTATGACAAAAAGAAGAACAATTAATAATCCTTGTAAAATACTTCAGAACTGAGGACCTCAGTTGTACAACTTAGATCAAAATAGTAAATCCCATAGGCCATAAGGATTGACCAACCTTAGACAGCCAAATAGCTTTTTCCTTAAGATGACGTATAGTCTATTCTACTTTGCCTGTTTTATTCTTCCAAAACCATCCTGGCGAACACGGTGAAACCCCATCTCTACTGAAAAATACAAAACACTAGCCGGGCGAGGTGGCGGGCGCCTGTAGTCCCAGCCACTCAGGGGGCTGAGGCCGGAGAATGGCGTGAACCCGAGAGGCAGAGCTTGCAGTGAGCTGAGATCTGGCCATTGCACTCCAGCCTGCGTGACAGAGCAAGACTCCATCTCAAAAAAAAAAAAAAAAAAAAAAAAAAAAAAAAAAAAAAAAAAAAAAAAAAAAAAAAAAAAATTCACAATGGCACAGACACCACCATGACTACCAAGCAAGAAATCTAGAGCTACACATGACAACAAGATGAGAATGATCCGTAGTCCATCTAAGATCATTAATAACCGGTGTTAGCAATAACTTCTGCCAGAGTTTGTGATACGCATCCTCACTGATCTGAATTGAGAGATATTTTTTGCTTTGGTTTTCTAAGATGGATCAATCCTTTTTTCTCTAGTGTTCTTTTTGTTTATAATATCTACATGTATCCTTGTTAATAGGTAGTCTGTTGGGAAGTGGGTCACCCACTTTTTGTTCTGTATGTCCATAAATTTATTTGTGGCTCTGTCTTGTTTTGTTCTGGAAATATTTAAAAATGTTCTTCTAGGTTTTGTAGTTCAGTTAAATGATGATTTTCCATTCTACTTCCTGTTTTCTAATTTCAGCTTTAATTGTTGACAAAATGAGAAGAAAGGTCTGCTGTTACACTGGTGCCTTCTTTAATTCCCAAATGTCATCAGAGGTATCTTTTAGACTAGCACCACCGCGCCCCCACCTAAAAAAACAAACAAACAAAAAAAAAAATCCTATAGTTTCCTTTTATCCTCTCTCTCTCTTTTACCTGTGAAGTATCAGGCCAAAAGCTGTGGAGGTTGTGATTTGTCTTCTCAGGCTGGTTGCTACATAGATGATGGTCAGAGTTCTGTTTTCATATGTGGCCTTGCCATTGTTTGCTTTGATATCAATCTCTCACATTGCTTACATTATTTTTCTCCTGGTAAATCATAATGCAATTAATGAAATACATTCTCTGACTTTTGTAACATATAAATATTTTGGGAAATGTTACATTATATAAATTATTTCTTAACTAGAAAGATTATCATCACTTATGAATAAATAAATCATTCTATAAATTGAGGTCTCATGAGTTCAGTCCTGAGACCCATTTTTAAATTAATTTTTTGTTTTTTATTTTTGTGGGTACATATTAAGTGTATATATTTTGGGGTTACATGAAATATTTTATACAGGCATGCAATGTGTAACAATGACATCATAAATGCAGTATCTATCACCTCAAGCATTTATCCTTTGTGTTATAAGCAATCAAATTATGCTCTCAATTATTTTAAAATGTATGATAAAATTATTTTTACTGTAATCACCCTGCTGTTCTAGCAAATACTAAGTCTTATACATTCTTCCTACTTTTTGTACCCACTAACCATCCTCATTTCCCTCTACGCATCCCCGGCTACTCTTCCCAGCCTCTAGTAACCATCCTTCTGCTCCCTATGTCCATGAGTTCAATTGTTTTAATTTTTAGCTCCCACAGATAAGTGAAAGTGATATCTGTTTTTCCATGCCTGGCTTATTTCACTTAATATAAAGACATCCAGTTCCATCTATGTTGTGGCAAATGACAGGATCCTCATTTGTTTTTATGACTGAATAGTAGTACTCCATTGTGTATATGTACTGCATTTTCTTTACCCACTCATCTGTTGATGGACATTTGGGTTGCTTCCAAATATTGGCTATTGTGTATACTACTGCAATAAACATAGGAGTGCAGATATCCCTTTGATATACTGATTTCCTTTTTTTTTTTTTTTTTTTTTTTTTTTTGAGATGGAGTCTCGCTCTGTCACCAGGCTAGAGTGCAGTGGCGTGATCTTCACTCACTGCAACCTCTGCCTCCTGGGTTCAAGTGATTCTCCTGCCTCAGCCTCCCGAATAGCTGGGACTACAGGCATGCGCCACCACACCCAGCTAATTTTTGTATTTTTAGTAGAGACGAGGTTTCATCATGTTGGCCAGGATGATCTCAATCTCTTGACCTCATGATCTGCCTGCCTTGGCCTCCCAAAGTGCTGGAATTACAGGCGTGAGCCACTGCACCTGGTCTACTGATTTCCTTTCTTTGTGGTATATACCCAGCAGTGGAATTGCTGGATCATATGGTAGCTCTATTTTTAGCTTTTCAGGAACTTCCAAAGTGTTCCCCATATTGGTTGTACTAATTTACGTTCCCACCAACGGTGTTTGAGGGTTCTCTTTTCTCCACATCTTTGCGAGCATTTCTCATTGCCTGTCATTTTGTATACAATCCATTTTAATTGGCATGATTTTTGATGTAGCCACTTATAGCAATAAACTTCTCTCTTAATACTACTTTCACTATATCCCACAGGTTTTGGTATGTTGTGTTTCCATGATCATTTCAAGAATTTCTTCAATTTTCTTCTTAATTTCTTAATTGACCTTCAGGAACATACTCTTTAATTCAGCAACATACTGTTTACCTTCAGGAACATACTGTTTAATTTCCATGTGTTTGTATAGTGTCCAAAATTCCTCTTGGTATTGATTTCTAGCTTTTTCAGAAAACTAAAAATCTTATGGTCAGAGATAATGCTTGATATTATTTCAACATTTTTGATGTTTTAAGACTTGTGAGCTAACATATCATCAGTCCCTAAGAATTATCCATGTGCTGAGGAAAAGAAGGTATATTTTGCAACCAACTGATGAAATATTCTTTGAGTATCTATTAAATTTATTTAATCTATAGTGCAGATTAAATCTGATGTTTCTTTGTTGATTTTCTGTCTGGAAGATCTGTCCAATGCTGAAAATGCAAACTTAAAGTCTCCAGTTATTATTACATCAGGGTCTATCTCTTTCTATAGTATTAATATTTGCTTTATATATCTAGGTGCTCCTGTGTTGGGGGGTCCATATATATTTATAATAGTTACATCTTCTTGACCAGGTGCTGTGGCTCACGCCTGTAATCTCAGCACTCTGGGAGGCCAAGGTGGGCAGATCACGAGGTCAGGAGATTGAGATCATCCTGGCTAACACGGTGAAACCCCAGCTCTACTAAAAATACAAAAAATTAGCCAGGCGTGGTGGCAGGTGCCTGTAGTCCTAGCTACTTGGGAGGCTGAGGCAGGAGAATGGCGTGAACCCAGGAGGCAGACCTTGCAGTGAACCAAGATCGCACCACTGCACTCCAGCCTGGGACACAGCAAGACTCTGTCTCAAAAAAAAAAAAAAAAAAAAAGTTACAGCTTCTTGATGAATTGACCCCTTTATCATTATATAATGACTTTCCTTGTCTTTTCTTAGTTTTTGTCTTAAAATTTCTTTTGTCTAAGTATAGTAACTTCTCCTTTTTGTTTTACATTGGCATAGAATATGTTTTTCCATTTCTTTATTTTCAGTCTATGTATGTTTTTATAGGTGAAGTGTGTTTCTTGTAGGCAACATATTATTAGGTCTTATTTTTTAACCATTCAGCTACTATATGTCCTTTTATTGGAGAGTTTTGTCCATTTACATTTAATGTTATTGTTGATAGGTAAGGTCCTACTCCTGCCATTTTGTTATCTGGTTTCTGGTGTTTTTGTGGTCTTTTCTTCCTTGTTTGTTACTATCCTGTCTTCCTTTTAGCAAAGATTATTTTCTCTGGTGGTATTATTTAATTCTTGCTTTTTATTTTTTGTGTATTCATTGTATGTTTTTCTATTTGAGGTTACCATGAGGCTTGCAAATATTATTTTATAATCCACTATTTTAGACTGATAAAAACTTAACACTGTTTGCATAAACAAATTAAAAAGCAAAAAGAAAACCAATACAAACTCTACGCTTTAACTTGTCTGCCCACTTTTTAGCTTTTCATTTTTTCAATTTATATATCATTGTACTGTCTATGTCTTGAAAAATTGTTGTGGTTACTATTTTTGATCAGTTCATCATTTAGTCTTTCTACTTAAGATGACAGTAGCTTATATCCACACTTGCAGTGTTATAATATTCCGTGTTTTTCTGTATACTTACTATTGCCAGTTAAGTTTTGTACCTTCTGATGATGTGTTATTGTTTATGAATGTCCTTTTCTTTCTGACTGAAATACTTCCTTTAGCATTTCTTGTAGGACAGGTTTGGTATGGTGAAATCCTTCAGCTTTTGTTTGTCTGGGAAAGTTTTCATTTCTCCTTCATGTTTGAAGAATATTTTCATGAGATATACTATTCTAGAGTAAAGGTTTTTTTTTTTTCCTTCAGCACTTAAATGTTCCACGCCATGGTCTTCTGGCCTTCCAGATTTCCACTAAAAAGTCTGCTGCCAGACATAGTGGAGTCCCAGTGTATTTTGTTTCTTTTCTCTTGCTGCTTTTAGGATCCTTTCTTTATCCTTAATCTTTGAAAGTGTGATTCTTTAATTCTTTGAGACAGTTTTCTCTGGGTTAAATCTGCTTGGTGTTCTAGAACCTTCTCTTACTTGAATATTGATAGTTTTCTCTAGGTTGGGAAGCTCTCTGATATTATCCATTTGAATAGACTTTCTACCCCTATCTCTTTCTTGACCTCCTATTTAAGGTCAATAACTCTTAGATTTGCCCTTTTGAGGCTATTTTCTAGATCCCATAGACACGCTTCATTCCTTCATCCTTTTCTCTTTTGTCTCCTCTGAGTGTATATTTTCAAATAAGTTGTCTTTAAGCTCACTTATTCTGTCTTCTGCCTGATCAATTCTGCTATCTGACTCTGATGCATTCTTCAGTATGCCAATTGTATTTTTCAACTCCAGAATTTCTACCTGACCCTTTTCAATTATTAAAATCTCTTTGTTAAACTTATCTAATATGATTCTGAATTCTTTCTCTGCATTATCTTGAATTTCTTTGAATTTCCTCAAAATAGCAATTTTGAATTGTCTGTCTAAAAGGTCACATATCTCTGTTTCTCTGGTATTGGTTCCTGGTCCCTTATTTAGTTCATTTGGTGAGTTCATGTTTTCCTGGATGGTCTTGACACATGCTGAAGCTTATTAGTGTCTGGGCATTGAAAAGTTAAATATTTATTGTAGTGGTCGCAGTCTGGGTTTGTTTGCACCCATTCTTCTTGGGAAGCCTTTCCAGACATTTGGAAAAACTTAGGTGTTGTGCTCTAAGCTATATCTGTAATAGGGTATATCCTGATCCCAGCAATGCTGTAGTTCTTACATACACATAGAGGTATCACCTTGGTGGTCTTGGATAAGTTCTGGAAGATATCAATGAATTATTAGGGAGAGACTCTTTTTCTCTTCCCTTGCTTTTTCCCAAAGAGAGTCAGTCAGTCTCTCTCTCTCTCTTTCCTGAGCCACCTGGGGCTGGGAGTGGGACAACAAAGCAACCATGTGACCACCAACACTGAGCTGTGCTGTTTCAAACCTGAAGCCAGTATAGCATTGGGTCTTGCTGTACTGGCCCCCTGAAACCACTACCTGGTTACTGCCTATGTTCACTCAAGGTCCTCATGGTCCACAATCAGCAGGTGGTGGAGCCAGACAGCCTTGTGTCCTTCCCTTCAAAGCAGCAAGTTCCCCCAGACCCTGAGCAGGACCAGAGATGTTTTCAAGAAGCTAAAGACTAGAGTCAAAAACCTCAAAAGTCTACCTGGTGCTCTCCACTACTGTGGCTAAGCTGGGAATCAAGCCACAAGACACAGTCATTCCCACTCTTCCTTCCCTTTCCATAGGCAGAGGAGCTTCACCCAATGACTGCCATCACCAGGGGGCCACAGGGAGCACTGCCAGTCTAGCTCCAATGTTCCCTTAAGGCCCAAGCACTCTTCAGTCAACTTGTGGTAAATGCCACCTCACCTGGGGCCTCTGGTCCAGGGAAGGTCCAGAAATGCCATCCAAGAGCCAAGGCCTGGAATCAGGGATCCCAAGAACTTGCTTGATGTTCTACCCCAATTTGGCCAAGCTAGTACCTGTGGTGCAAGACAAAGTCCCTTTTATTTTTCCCTCTGTTTTTCTCAAGTAGAAAGAGTCTTTCACCATAGCCACTGAGAGATGAAGCCAGCTGGGCTTCTGGGTCAGGTGGGGACTTGGAGAACTTTTCTGCCTAGCTAAAGGATTGTAAACACACCAATCAGCACTCTGTGTCTAGTTACAGGTTTGTAAAAGCACCAATCAGCACTCTGTAAAAATGCATCAATCAGCGTTCTGTGTCTACCTAAAGGTTTGTAAGTGCACCAATCAGCACTCTGTAAAAATGGACCAATCAGCACTCTGTAAAATGGACCAATCAGCAGGGTGTGGGCAGGGCCAAATAAGGGAATAAAAGCTGGCCACTCGAGCCAGCAGCAGTAACCTGCTTGGGTCCCCTTCCACATGCTGGAAGCTTTGTTTTTCCACTCTTCACAATAAATCTTGCTGCTGCTCACTCTTTGGGTCCACACTACCTTTTTGAGCTGTAACACTCACTGCAAAGGTCTGCAGCTTCACCCCTGAAGTCAGCGAGACCATGAACCCACTGGGAGGAACAAACAACTCCAGACGCACCACCTTTAAGGGCTGTAATACCGCGAAGGTCTGCGGCTTCACTCCTGAAGTCAGCGAGACCGTGAACCCACTGGGAGGAACAACTGTGGACACGCCACCTTTAAGAGCTGTAACACTCACTGCACAGGTCTGCGGCTTCACTCCTGAAGTCAAGTGAGACCAAGAACCCATTAGAAGGAAGAAACTCCAGACACATCTGAACATCTGAAGAAACAAACTCTGGACACACCATCTTTAAGAACTATAACACTCACCGCGAGGGTCCATGGCTTCATTCTTGAAGTCAGTAAGACCAAGAACCCACCAGAAGGAACCAATTCTGGACACATTTAGGCAACCAAGAAGGGACTATCACCTATCGTCAAGTGATGTGTACCATCAGACCCCTTTCACTTGCTATTCTGTCCTATTTTTCCTTAGAATTCGGGGGCTAAATACCAGCCACCTGTCGGCCAGTTAAAAGCAACTAGCGCAGCTGGGGGACTAAAGACACGGGTGTCTGGCTTTCTGGGAAAGGGCTCTGTAACAACCCCCACCTCTTCAGAGTTGGGACGTTGGTTTGCCTGGAACCAGCTTCCGCTTTTCCTGTTTCTGGGTTGAGCCAAGGGTCGACAGAGAGGAAAGCCATTCAGCTCTGGGGTCCCAACAATAAGTTGGTTGACCCTGTGTCCATGAGCAGAACTCTCAAAGTCACGTCGCCCAAGCAAGGCTCACCCATCTATCCTATCTATCCTGACCCTTGCCTCCTGGGTCCTAAAGCCTGTCAGACAAACTTCCTCTCACCTCTCTTCTCCAAGGCTAGTCCCGCGTCTAAAAACCACTCCCTGTCTCTGGTGCTTTTCTAGTTTCTCCTATAAGAATGATTTCCAGTATAAATGCCAGGACTCTATTCCCTTCTTTAGGCACCTGGCTCACCAATCAGAAAGATATAACTTTTGCCCAAAGCTCCATCATAGCAGGGACTATCTGGAATTTTAGGATCCCTCCTCAGACTAGCAGGCCTAACAAAAGCAATTCCTGAAGCTAGGATATGGGGAGCCTCAGAAATTGTATCCTTCCTATTCATATAAGTGAGGACAAAAGGCATCACTCTTTCAACTCTGGAGATTCCTTCCCTCCCTCAGGGTATGCCCCTCCACTTCATTTTTGGGGCATAACATCTTTATAGGACATGAGTAAAGTCCCAATACTAACAGGAGAATGGTTAGGACCCTCAACAGGTTTTCGAGAATGCGTCGATAAGGGGCACTAAATCCGATTTTTCTCGGTCCTCTTTGTGGTCTAGGAGGACAGGCAAGGGTGGAAGTTTTCGAGAATGCGTCAGTAAGGGCCACTACATCCAACCTTCCTCAGTTCTCCTTGTGGTGTAGGAGGAAAACTAGTGTTTCTGCTGCTGCATCGATGAGCGCAACTATTCCAATAAGCAGGGTCCAGGAACCGTTGCACGTTCTTGGGTAAGAGGTGTTTCTGCTGCTGCATTGGTGAGTGCAACTATTCCAATCAGCAGGGTCCAGGGACTGTTGCGGATTCTTGGGCAGGGGAAGAAATAAACAAACCAAAACCACGGGTGGTTTTGTCTTTCAGATGGGAAACACTCAGGCATCAACAGGCTCACCCTTGAAATGCATCCTAAACCATTGGGACCAATTTGACCTGCAAACCCTGAAAAAGAGGTGGCTCATTTTTTTCTGCACTATGGCTTGGCTCCAATATTCTCTCTCTGATGGTGAAAAATGGCCACCTGAGGGAAGTATAAATTACAATACTATCCTGCAGCTTGACCTTTTCTCTAAGAAGGAAGGCAAATGGAGTGAAATACCTTATATCCAACCTTTCTTTTCATTGAAGAGGAATACACAACTATGCAAAGCTTGCAATTTACATCCCACAGGAGGACCTCTCAGCATACCCCCATATCCTAGCCTCCCTATAGCTCCCCTTCCAATTAATGATAAGCCTTCTCTAATCTCCCCCACCCAGAAGGAAACAAGCAAAGAAATCTCCAAGGGACCACAAAAAACCCCAGGGTATTGGTTATGTCTCTTTCAAGCTGTAGGGTGAGGGGAGTTTGGCCCAACCCAGGTACATGTCCCCTTCTCCCTTTCCGATTTAAAGCAGATAATGATCCTGATAGGTACATAGATGTCCTACAGAGTCTACGGCAAACCTTCTATTTCACTTGGAGAGATGTCACGCTATTGTTAGATCAAACCCTGGCCTTTAATGAAAAGAATGTGGCTTTACTTGCAGCCCAAGAGTTCGGAGATACCTGGTATCTTAGTCAAGTAATTGACAGAATGCCAGCCGAAGAAAGGGATAAATTCCCTACTGGTCAGCAAGCCATCCCCAGTATGGATCCCTACTGGGACCTCGACTCACATCATGGGGACTGGAGTCGTAAACATCTGTTGACCTTTGTTCTAGAAGGACTAAGGAGAATTAGGAAAAAGCCCATGAATTATTCAATGATGTGTACTATAACTCAGGGAAAGGAAGAAAATCCTTCTGCCTTCCTCGAGCAGCTATGGGAGGCCTTAAGAAAACACACTCCACTGTCAACTGACTCACTCAAGGGCCAATTGATCCTAAAAGATAAGTTTATTACCCAATCAGCAGCAGATACCAGGAGAAAGCTCCAAAAGTGAGCCCTGGGCCCTGAACAAAATCTGGAGGCATTAATAAACCTGGCAACCTCGGTGTTCTGTAATTGAGACCAACCAAGAGGAACAGACCAAAAAGGAAAAGCAAGATCAGAGAAAGGCCACAGCCTTAGTCATGGCCCTGAGACAAACAAACGTTGGTGGTTCAAAGAGGACAGAAAATGGAGCAGGCCAATCACCCAGTAGGGCTTGTTACCAGTGTGGTTTACAAGGACACCTTAAAAAAGATTGTCCAACAAGAAACAAGCTGCCCTCTCGCCCATGTCCTCTATGCCAAGGTAATCACTGGAAGACACACTGCCCCAGAGGATAAAGGTTTTCTGGGCCAGAAGCCCCCCACAAGATGATTCAACAACAGGAATGAGGGTGCCTGGGGCAAGTGCCAGCTCATGTCATCACCCTCACTGAGCCCCGGGTACATTTAACCATTGAGGGCCAGGAAATTTATTTCCTTCTGGACACTGGTGCGGCTTTCTCAGTGGTAATCGCCTGTCCTGGACAGCTCTCCTCAAGGTCCATTACCATCCGAGGAATCCTGGGATGGCCTGTAACCAGGTATTTTTCCCACCTCCTCAATTGTAATTGGGAGACTTTGCTCTTTTTACATGCCTTTCTTGTTATGCCTGAAAGTTCCACACCCTTATCAGGGAGGGATATATTAGCCAAAGCTGGAGCTATTATCTACATGAATATGGGGAATGAGTTACCCATTTGTTGTCCACTACCTGAGGAGGGAATCAACCCTGAAGTCTGGGCACTGGAAGGAACAAACTCAACCTCCAGCCTTAAGCCTTCCCATAGGACAAAATTTTTCTTTATATGCCACAGAGAGAGCAGGGAGAGCTCTTGGAGCCATTACTCAGACTCGTGGGACAACCCCACAACCAGTGGCATACCTAAGTAAGGAAATTGATGTAGTAGCAAAAGACTGTCCTCACTGTTTAAGGGTGGTTGTGATGGTGGTCGTCTTAGTGTCAGAGGCTATCAAAATAATACAAGAAAAGGATCTCACTGTCTGGACTACTCATGATGTAAATGGCATACTAGGTGCCAAAGGAAGTTTATGGCTATCAGACAATCGCCTACTTAGATACCAGGCACTACTCCTTGAGGGACCGGTGCTTCAAATACATACATGCGTGGCCCTCAACCCTGCCACTTTTCTCCCAGAGGATGGGGAACCAATTGAGCATGACTGCCAACAAATTATAGTCCAGACTCTTGCTGCCTGAAATGATCTCTTAGAAGTCCCCTTAGCTGATCCTGACCTTAACCTATATACCGATGGAAGTTCATTTGTGGAGAATGGGATAAAAATGGCAGGTTATGCCATAGTTAGTGATGTAACCATACTTGAAAGTAAGCATCTTTCCCCAGGGACCAGCGCCCAGTTAGCAGAACTGGTGGCACTTACCCGAGCCTTAGAACTGGGAAAGGGAAAAAGAATAAACGTGTATACAGATAACAAGTATGCTTATGTAATCCTACATGCCCATGCTGCAATACGGAAAGAAAGGGAGTTCCTAACCTCTGGGAGAACCCCCATTAAATACCACAAGGAAATTATGGAGTTATTGCACGCAGTGCAAAAACCCAAGGAGGTGGCAGCCTCACACTGCCAAAGCCATCAGAAAGGTGAAGGAGAAAAGGTGAAAGGAAACTGTCAGGCAGATGCTGAAGTCAAAATTGCTGCCAGGTAGAACCTCCCATTAGAAATACCTATGGAAGGACCCTTGGTATGGAACAACCCCCTCCAAGAGATTAAGCCCCAGTATTCCTCAACTGAAACAGAATGAGGACTTTTGCAGGGGCAAAGTTTTCTCCCTTCGGTGTGGTTAACAACAGAAGAAGGAAAGGTACTTATACCCGAAGCCAGCCAGTGGAAAGTACTTAAAACCCTCCACCAAACTTTTCATATGGGTATTGAAAGCACTCATCAAATGGTCAAATCCCTATTTAGAGGGCCAAATCTCCCCTGGACCATCTAACAGGTAGTCAAAGCCTGTGAGGTGTGTCAAAGAAATAATCCCCTGGTCCATCGGAAGGCCCCTTTGGGGGAACAAAGAACAGGTCACTATCCTGGAGAGGACTGGCAGTTAGACCTCACCCACATGCCTAAGTCAAAGGGATTTCAATACTTGTTGGTCTGTGTTGATACCTTTACAAATTGGATAGAAGCTTTCCCCTGCAAAATAGAGAAGGCTCAGGAAGTGATTAAAGTCCTAATTCATGAAACGATTCCTAGATTTGGGTTTCCCCAAAGCTTATAGAGCGACAATGATCCGGCTTTTACATAGCGACAATGATCTGGCTTTTAAAGCCACGATAACTCAGGGAATTTCCAGGGCGCTAGGGATACAATATCACCTTCACTGCACCTGGAGGCCACAATCCTCAGGGAAGGTTGAGAAGGCAAATGAAACACTCAAGAGGCACTTAAGGAAACTAACAAAAGAAACTCACCTCCCACGGCCTACTCTTTTGCCCATGGCCTTGTTGAGAATCCGAAATTCTCACAAAATGGGGCTCAGTCCATATGAAATGTTGTATGGATGACCTTTTCTCACAAATGACCTCCAACTTGATCAGGAAACGGCCAACTTGGTCAAAGATATAACTTCTTTGGCAAAATATCAACAAAACCTTAAAAACCTACCTGAAGAATGTCACAGAGAAAAGGGAACAGACTTGTTTCAACCAGGATATCTAGTGTTGCTCAAATCTCTCCCCTCAACCTCCCGATCTATGGACTCTTTGTGGAAAAGACCATACTCGGTAATCCTCTCTACTCCCACTGCAGTTAAGGTGGCAGGAGTGGAATCCTGGATTCACCACACCTGAGTTATCGTGGCTTTAAGTGAAAACCTACATAATCTTTATCTTTAATACCTCTCCTTGCCCCTTTAATGGAATCATTTTACTATTTCATCATATTATTAAGTAGCATACTAACCATACTCCTTGCGATAGGACTATATACTGTAGCTCAAACCAGGATGAAAATCCTAATCACATCAACCTTCCTTCTATCTTTTTTCCTTCTGACAGCAATTTACTCCTAGCTTTAACTCAGACTGGATAAGATGATCTCGTCTTCCAGAGCACCCTCTTTACCTTCCTATTTACTCTTTATCTATCCCTTCTGCTTCCTTGGATACGTCATACAATCACCCCTCCCCTTCCACTAGCTCCTAATTACCTCTATAAGACTCTCAACTTAACCCACTCTCTGTCAAACCAGTCCAATCCTTCCCTGGCAAATGACTGCTGGCTTTGTATCTCTCTATCAAATTCTGCTTACGTTGCCACTCCCATTCCCACAAAAAAATTGGGTTCTTTACCAACTTAACCTATCACCCTTGTTATGAAGGAAAAGATGTTTTCTGACTTCTATATATGCAATCATTAGCCGACTTCCCCATCTCTGATAGGACCAAGAATACCCTAACAGGATGTGCAATCCAACTTCTATGTTCTTACATTTCCAACCTCACCTATCACACAAGCAATGAAAAGCCCACATACGGCCCTGTAACTATGAATACCATCTTAAATTTCCAAGCCCCTTTATGCATCCAATGCAACCTGTTATCAGGCCTGCCCCTGGGGTACCTACTACCCCATCAATGTAATCACACCCTACAACTGCAAGCCCAAACTGATCGTAGTAACTTCCGAGTCACCCAAACAGCTCCATTCAGATGGCTTGTCCACTTCTCAGGGCCCCCCAAAATCATCACCTCCTCCCTACTTAACAAACAGTCCAGGTCTTGTAATGGCAAACATACTCCCTGCATGACCATTCACCCCTGGACTCCCTGCAGTAGCGCCCCCCCGCCCCCGCTCCCCCACTAGTGAATGCCTTCTCATCCCCTCTTTCAATCACTCTCTCAAATGGTTGCTAGTAGATACAAAACGTTTTCTTCTCCAATGGGAAAACAGAACACAGGGAGCCACACAGTTTGCTCCCAACACCCCTTTCCAACCACTCGCCGGAGCTACCTTGGCAAGTACTCTATGAGTATGCGAAAATGAAAACAACAAACTCACACACCTTTTTGACATACACAACCACTTCTGTCTACTCAGCCAAGGTATATCTCTTATGTGGAATTTCGACCTATATCTGTCTCCCCACTAATTGGACAGGCACCTGCACCTTAGTCTTTCTAAGTCCCAACATTAACATTGCCCCAGGAAATCAGACCATATCAGTACCCCTCAAAGCACAAGTCCATCAGTGCAGAGCCATACAACTAATATCCCTACTTATAGGGTTAGGAATGGCTACTGCTACAGGAACCAGAATAGCCAGTTTATCTACTTCATTATCCTACTACCACACACTCTCAAAGGATTTCTCAGACAGTTTGCAAGAAATAAAAAAATCTATCCTTACTCTACAATCCCAAATAGACTCTTTGGCAGCAGTGACTCTCCAAAATTGCCGAGGCCTAGACCTCCTCACTGCTGAGAAAGGATGACTCTGCACCTTCTTAGGGGAAGAGTGTTGTTTTTACACTAACCAGTCAGGGATAGTACAAGATGCCACCCAGCATTTACAAGATAAGGCTTCTGAAATCAGACAAAGCCTTTCAAACTCTTATACTAACCTCTGGAGTTGGGCAACATGGCTTCCCCCTTTCTAGGTCCTGTGGCAGCCATCTTGCTGTTACTTGCCTTTGGGCTCTGTATTTTTAACCTCCTTGTCAAATTTGTTTCCTCTGGGATTGAGGCCATCAAGCAACAGATGGTCTTACAAACGGAACCGCAAATGAGCTCAACTAACAACTTCTACCAAGGACCCCTAGACTGACCTGCTGGCCCTTTCACTGGCCAAGGGAGTTCCCCTCTGGAGAATACTACAACTGCAGGACCCCTTCTTCACCCCTATCCAGCAGGAGGTAGCTAGAACGGTCATCACCCAAGTCCCAATAGCAGTTGGGTGTCCTGTTTAGAGGGAGGATTGAGAGATGAAGCTGGCTGGGATTCTGGGTTGGGTGGGAACTTGGAGAACTTTTCTGTCTAGCTAAAGGATTGCAAACACACCAATCAGAGCTCTGTGTCTAGCTAAACGTTTGTAAATGCACCAATCAGCACTCTGTAAAAATGCACCAATCAGTGCTCTGTGTCTATCTAAAGTTTTGTAAACGCACCAACCAGCACTCTGTAAAAACGGACCAATCAGCACTCTGTAAAATGGACCAATCAGTGCTCTGTAAAATGGACCAATCAACAGGACATGAGTGGGGCCAAATAAGGGAATAAAAGCTGGCCATCCAAGCCAGCAGCGCAACCCACTGGGGTCCCCTTCCACGTGGTGAGAGGTTTGTTCTTTCACTCTTCTCAATAAATTTTGCTGCTGCTCACTCTTTGGGTCTGTACAACCTTTATGAGTTGTAACACTCACTGCAAAGGTCTGCGGCTTCACTCCTGAAGTCAGCGAGACCATGAACTCACCGGCAGGAACAAACAACTCCGGATGTGACACCTTTAAGAGCTGTAACACTCACTGCAAAGGTCTTTGACTTCACTCCTGAAGTCAAATGAGACCATGAACCCACCAGAAGGAATAAACTCCAGGCACATCTGAACATCCGAAGGAACAAAATCCAGACATACCATCTTTAAAAACTGTAACACTCACTGCGAGGGTCCATGGCTTCATTCTTGAAGTCAGCGAGACCAAGAACCCACTGGAAGGAACCAATACCAGACACACCACCACAGCTGAGAATGTGCTGGGTCCAACCTAAAGCCAGCACACCTAAGAGTCTCATCCAAGGCTCATGACATACCACTTGGGTATGACTGCTGGTTATTCATGGCCCCGTGGTTCTTTAGTCAGCAGGTGATGCATTCTGCCAAGACTTGGTTCTTCACTTCAAAGCAGCAGGTTCCCTTCTGGCCCAGGGTGCATCTAGAAATGCTATTTGTGAGCTAGGACCTGGAATGGGGCCTAGAGACACTGGCTCTTGCCCTCTCTTACTGTGGTTGAGCTGGTATCCAAGATGCAAAACAAAGTCCTCTTTACTCTTTCCTCTCCTCTCCTCAAACAGAAGAAAGGGGTATCTTTTTGAGGTACCAGCTGTGCAGCCTGGGGCTTGGTGAGGGATGACACAAGCACTCCTTTAGCTGACCTGGCTGGTGTCTCAGTAAGTCACTGGCTCTGAGACCAGCTCAGCACTAGAACCTGCAGTCCCTGTGGCCTAGACTGCCTTTCAAGTTTATTTCGAGCCTGAGAGCACTTCAGCCCATGGTGCCAAGACTTGCTGCAACTCTACTTCCAACCAGTGGAATGGGTGATTCCTCGCTCTCTAGGGCTAGTCTAAATGCTCCCTTCATGGGCAGACATCAGCTGAGGTCAGCCCAGCTTTGCCTTCCACTGTGACAGCACAGCACACACTGGGTTCTAGGCAAAGTCTCACTGCCAAGAGCAGCTTGGTCATGGAGACCCCAACCCAGTGGCACTAGAGGAATAAAGACACAGACACAGAAATAGAGTGCAGAGTGGGATCAAGGGGCTAACAGCCTTCAGAGCTGACAGCCTCGAACAGAGTTTGACCCACCTATTTATTGACAGTAAGGCGTGACAAACATCGTTTCTGCACTTTATAGATTTACTGAAAGTATTCTTATGGAGAACAAAAGGACAGGTTCTGGCTTGTTATCTGCAGCAGGAACATGTCCTTAAGACACAGATCGCGGCCGGGCGCGGTGGCTCAAGCCTGTAATCCCAGCACTTTGGGAGGCCGAGACGGGCGGATCACGAGGTCAGGAGATCGAGACCATCCTGGCTAATACGGTGAAACCCTGTCTCTACTTAAAAACACAAAAAACTAGCCGGGCGATGAGGCGGGCGCCTGTAGTCCCAGCTACTCGGGAGGCTGAGGCAGGAGAATGGCGTAAACCCGGGAGGCGGAGCTTGCAGTGAGCTGAGATCCGGCCACTGCACTCCAGCCTGGGTGGCAGAGCAAGACTCCGTCTCAAAAAAAAAAAAAAAAAAAAAAAAAGACACAGATCGCTCATGCCATTGTCTGTGGCTTAGGAATGCCTTGAGAGGTTTTTCCACCCTGGGTGGGCCAGGTGTTCCTTGCCCTCATTCCAGTAAACCAGCAACCTCCAGCATGTCTGTCATAGCTATCACAAGCGTGTCACAGTGCTGCAGAGATCTTGTTTATGGCCAGTTTCTCATGGCCTGTTCATAGCCAGGATTGGGGCCTGTTTCCAGCATCTCACAATTTCTGCACTCTCCCTCTCTCAAATGCACAAGTTTCTCTGCACCACGTGGCCACTGTGGGGGAAATGGGAAAGGACTGGCATCAGCAACTCAAGATTGTCTTTCTTACCATCTTCAGTTCCTCTTTCAGTGATATGAAGTTAAAATCAGGTACTGTGAGTGCTCACCTGATTTTTGGTTCTTATGGAGATGCTTTTTTTGTAAAGGTAGTTGCTAAATTTGTTCTTTCTGCAGATGGGACAATTGATGGAAGCTTCTATTCTGGCATCTTCTCCTGCCCCTCACATAACTCATTTTTACAACACATGAATGCAACTGATAAAATTCAACCACTGAATGTACAAAGTTGAAGATCCAAATTTGGATTCAATAAAGTACAGACACCCTGAAAATTCAATCATAGTAGCACAGCAGATGCTGTACCTCTGCTGTAATGCTGTCATGTGACATATATTTTTCAATTTAAATTGTATATTCTTAACAAAATGATCTTAATGAAAAAAAGCCACCTGAAGACATTTCATTTTTTGACTAAGTATACCTAACTCAGTATTTCCACAAGTGTGTTCTTTAGAATACTATTGCTTCATGGTATAAATAGGTGTTACAAGAAAATAAGGATAAGGAGACATTGAGACGAAAAAAGTTTATAAAAACAGTTTGTTAATCATGAACAATCATTTAGTTTTTCTTTTTTCTTTATAGATTTCTTTTTTTTTTTTTTTTTTTTTGCAGAAACTTTCCTTAACTTCAATTAGTCTTTCAAACTGAGTCTATTCTACTAAATTCTTTTTTTTTTATTTTTTTTATTTTTTTTATTTTTATTATACTTTAAGTTCTAGGGTACATGTGCATAACGTGCAGGTTTGTTACATATGTATACTTATGCCATGTTGGTGTGCTGCACCCATCAACTCGTCAGCACCCATCAATTCATCATTTATATCATGTATAACTCCCCAATGCAATCCCTCCCTCCTCCCCCCTCCCCCCTCCCCATGATAGGCCCCAGTGCGTGGTGTTCCCCTTCCCGAGTCCAAGTGATCTCGTTGTTCAGTTCCCACCTATGAGTGAGAACATGCGGTGTTTGGTTTTCTGTTCTTGTGATAGTTTGCTAAGAATGATGGTTTCCAGCTGCATCCATGTCCCTACAAAGGACGCAAACTCATCCTTTTTTATGGCTGCATAGTATTCCATGGTGTATATGTGCCACATTTTCTTAATCCAGTCTGTCACAGATGGACATTTGGGTTGGTTCCAAGTCTTTGCTATTGTGAATAGTGCCACAATAAACATACGTGTACATGTGTCTTTGTAGTAGAATAATTTATAATCCTTTGGGTATATACCCAGTAGTGGGATGGCTGGGTCATATGGTACATCTAGTTCTAGATCCTTGAGGAATTGCCATACTGTTTTCCATAATGGTTGAACTAGTTTACAATCCCACCAACAGTGTAAAAGTGTTCCTATTTCTCCACATCCTCTCCAACAACTGTTGTTTCCTGACTTCTTAATGATTGCCATTCTAACTGGTGTGAGATGGTATCTCATTGTGGTTTTGATTTGCATTTCTCTGATGGCGAGTGATGATGAGCATTTTTTCATGTGTCTGTTGGCTGTATGAATATCTTCTTTTGAGAAATGTCTGTTCATATCCTTTCCCCACTTTTTGATGGGGTTGTTTGTTTCTTTCTCGTATATTTGTTTGAGTTCTTTGTAGATTCTGGATATTAGCCCTTTGTCAGATGAGTAGGTTGCAAAAATTTTCTCCCATTCTGTAGGTTGCCTGTTCACTCTGATGGTAGTTTCTTTTGCTGTGCAGAAGCTCTTTAGTTTAATTAGATCCCATTTGTCAATTTTTGCTTTTGCTGCCATTGCTTTTGGTGTTTTAGACATGAAGTCCTTGCCCATGCCTATGTCCTGAATGGTACTACCTAGATTTTCTTCTAGGGTTTTTATGGTATTAGGTCTAACATTTAAGTCTCTAATCCATCTTGAATTAATTTTCGTATAAGGAGTAAGGAAAGGATCCAGGTTCAGCTTTCTACTTATGGCTAGCCAATTTTCCCAGCACCATTTATTAAATAGGGAATCCTTTCCCCATTTCTTGTTTCTCTCAGGTTTGTCAAAGATCAGATGGCTGTAGATGTGCGGTATTATTTCTGAGGACTCTGTTCTGTTCCATTGGTCTATATCTCTGTTTTGGTACCAATACCATGCTGTTTTGGTTACTGTAGCCTTGTAGTATAGTTTGAAGTCAGGTAGCGTGACGCCTCCAGCTTTGTCCTTTTGACTTAGGATTGTCTTGGCAATGCGGGCTCTTTTTTGGTTCCATATGAACTTTAAAGCAGTTTTTTCCAATTCTGTGAAGAAACTCATTGGTAGCTTGATGGGGATGGCATTGAATCTATAAATAACCTTGGGCAGTATGGCCATTTTCACGATATTGATTCTTCCTATCCATGAGCATGGTATGTTCTTCCATTTGTTTGTGTCCTCTTTTATTTCACTGAGCAGTGGTTTGTAGTTCACCTTGAAGAGGTCCTTTACATCCCTTGTAAGCTGGATCCCTAGGTATTTTATTCTCTTTGAAGCAATTGTGAATGGAAGTTCATTCCTGATTTGGCTCTCTGCTTGTCTGTTACTGGTGTATAAGAATGCTTGTGATTTTTGCACATTAATTTTGTATCCTGAGACTTTGCTGAAGTTGCTTATCAGCTTAAGGAGATTTTGGGCTGAGACGATGGGGTTTTCTAAATATACAATCATGTCATCTGCAAACAGGGACAATTTGACTTCTTCTTTTCCTAACTGGATACCCTTGATTTTTTTCTCTTGCCTGATTGCCCTAGCCAGAACTTCCAACACTATGTTGAATAGGAGTGGAGAGAGAGGGCATCCCTGTCTTGTGCCAGTTTTCAAAGGGAATTTTTCCAGTTTTTGCCCATTCAGTATGATATTAGCTGTGGGTTTGTCATAAATAGCTCTTATTATTTTGAGGTACGTTCCATCAATACCGAATTTATTGAGCGTTTTTAGCATGAAGGGCTGTTGAATTTTGTCAAAAGCCTTTTCTGCATCTATTGAGACAATCATGTGGTTCTTGTCTTTGGTTCTGTTTATATGCTGGATTACGTTTATTGATTTGCGAATGTTGAACCAGCCTTGCATCCCAGGGATGAAGCCCACTTGATCATGGTGGATAAGCTTTTTGATGTGCTGCTGAATCCGGTTTGCCAGTATTTTATTGAGAATTTTTGCATCAATGTTCATCAGGGATATTGGTCTAAAATTCTCTTTTTTTGTTGTGTCTCTGCCAGGCTTTGGTATCAGGATGATGTTGGCCTCATAAAATGAGTTAGGGAGGATTCCCTCTTTTTCTATTGATTGGAATAGTTTCAGAAGGAATGGTACCAGCTCCTCCTTGTACCTCTGGTAGAATTCAGCTGTGAATCCATCTGGTCCTGGACTTTTTTTGGTGGGTAGGCTATTAATTGTTGCCTCAATTTCAGAGCCTGCTATTGGTCTATTCAGGGATTCAACTTCTTCCTGGTTTAGCCTTGAAGAGTGTAAGCGTCCAGGAAATTATCCATTTCCTCTAGATTTTCTAGTTGATTTGCATAGAGGCGTTTATAGTATTCTCTGATGGTAGTTTGTATTTCTGTGGGGTCAGTGGTGATATCCCCTTTATCATTTTTTATTGCATCTATTTGATTCCTCTCTCTTTTCTTCTTTATTAGCCTTGCTAGCGGTCTGTCAATTTTGTTGATCTTTTCAAAAAACCAACTCCTGGATTCACTGATTTTTTGGAGGGTTTTTTGTGTCTCTATCTCCTTCAGTTCGGCTCTGATCTTAGTTATTTCTTGCCTTCTGCTAGCTTTTGAATGTGTTTGCTCTTGCCTCTCTAGTTCTTTTAATTGTGATGTTAGAGTGTCAATTTTAGACCTTTCCTGCTTTCTCTTGTGGGCATTTAGTGCTATAAATTTCCCTCTACACACTGCTTTCAATGTGTCCCAGAGATTCTGGTATGTTGTATCTTTGTTCTCATTGGTTTCAAAGTACATCTTTATTTCCGCTTTCATTTCGTTATGTACCCAGTAGTCATTCAGGAGCAGGTTGTTCAGTTTCCATGTAGTTGAGCGGTTTTGATTGAGTTTCTTAGTCCTGAGTTCTAGTTTGATTGCGCTGTGGTCTGAGAGACAGTTTGTTATAATTTCTGTTCTTTTACATTTGCTGAGGAGTGCTTTACTTCCAATTATGTGGTCAATTTTGGAATAAGTGCGATGTGGTGCTGAGAAGAATGTATATTCTGTTGATTTGGGGTGGAGAGTTCTATAGATGTCTATTAGGTCCGCTTGGTGCAGAGATGAGTTCAATTCCTGGATATCCTTGTTAACTTTCTGTCTCGTTGATCTGTCTAATGTTGACAGCGGAGTGTTGAAGTCTCCCATTATTATTGTATGGGAGTCTAAGTCTCTTTGTAAGTCTCTAAGGACTTGCTTTATGAATCTGGGTGCTCCTGTATTGGGTGCATATATATTTAGGAGAGTTAGGTCTTCCTGTTGAATTGATCCCTTTACCATTATGTAATGGCCTTCTTTGTCTCTTTTGATCTTTGATGGTTTAAAGTCTATTTTATCAGAGACAAGGATTGCAACCCCTGCTTTTTTTTGTTCTCCATTTGCTTGGTAGATCTTCCTCCATCCCTTTATTTTGAGCCTATGTATGTCTCTGCATGTGAGATGGGTCTCCTGAATACAGCAGACTGATGGGTCTTGACTCTTTATCCAGTTTGCCAGTCTGTGTCTTTTAATTGGAGCATTTAGTCCATTAACATTTAAGGTTAATATTGTTATGTGTGAACTTGATCCTGCCATTATGATATTAACTGGTTATTTTGCTCATTAGTTGATGCAGTTTCTTCCTAGCCTCGATGGTCTTTACATTTTGGCATGTTTTTGCGATGGCTGGTACCGGTTGTTCCTTTCCATGTTTAGGGCTTCCTTCAGGGTCTCTTGTAAGGCAGGCCTGGTGGTGGCAAAATCTCTTAAGCATTTGCTTATCTGTAAAGGATTTTATTTCTCCTTCACTTATGAAACTTAGTTTGGCTGGATATGAAATTCTGGGTTTAAAATTCTTTTCATTAAGAACGTTGAGGGGCGGAGCAAGATGGCCGAATAGGAACAGATCCAGTCTCCAACTCCCAGCGCGAGCGACACAGAAGACCGGTGATTTCTGCATTTTCAACTGAGGTACTGGGGTCATCTCACTAGGGAGTGCCGGACAATCGGTGCTGGTCAGCTGCTGCAGCCTGACCAGCGAGAGCTGAAGCAGGGCGAGGCATCGCCTCACCTGGAAGCGCAAGGGGGAAGGGGATCCGTTTTCCTAGCCAGGGGAACTGAGACACACAACACCTGGAAAATCGGGTAACTCCCACCCCAATACTGCGCTGTAAGCATACAGGCACACCAGGAGAATATATCCCAATCCTGGCCGGGAGGGTCCCACGCCCACGAAGCCTCCCTCACTGCTAACACAGCAGTCTGCAGCGATCTATCCGCAAGGCAGCAGCGAGGCTGGGGGAGGGGCGCCCGCCATTGCTGAGGCTTAACTAGGTAAACAAAGCCGCTGGGAAGCTCGAACTGGGTGGAGCTCACAGCAGCTCAAGGAAGCCTGCCTGTCTCTGTAGTCTCCACCTCTGGGGACAGCGCACAGCTGAAGACCAACAGGGGAAGTAGCGGGAGCCGGTGCAGACGCGAACGACTCTGTCTGACAGCTTTGGGGAGAGCCGTGGATCTCCCAACGCGGAGGTTGAGATCTGAGAACGGACAGACTGCCTGCTCAGGTGTGTCTCTGACCCCTGAGTAGCCTAGCTGGGAGAAATCCCCCACTAGGGGCAGTCTGACACCCCACACCTCACAGGGTGGAGTACACCCCTGAGAGGAAACTTCCAAAGGAAGAATCAGACAGGTACACTCGCTGTTCAGCAATATTCTATCTTCGGCAACCTCTGCTGCTGATACCCAGGCAAACAGGGTCTGAAGTGGACCTCAAGCAATCTCCAACAGACCAACAGACAGTCCTTCTGACTGTCAGAAGGAAAACTATCAAACAGGAAGGACACCTATACCAAAACCCCATCAGTACGTCACCACCATCAAAGACCAGAGACAGATAAAACCACAAAGATGGGGAAGAAGCAGGGCAGAAAAGCTGGAAATTCAAAAAATAAGAGCGCATCTCCCCCTGCGAAGGAGCGCAGCCCATCGCCAGCAACGGATCAAAGCTGGTCAGAGAATGACTTGGACGAGAGGAGAGAAGAAGGCTTCAGTCCATCAAACTTATCAGAGCTAAAGGAGGAATTACGTACCCAGCGCAAAGAAACTAAAAATCTTGAAAAAAGAGTGGAAGAATTGACAGCTAGACTAATTAATGCAGAGAAGATCATAAACGAAATGACAGAGATGAAAACCATGACACGAGAAATACGTGACAAATGCACAAGCTTCAGTAACCGACTCGATCAACTGGAAGAAAGAGTATCAGCGATTGAAGATCAAATGAATGAAATGAAGCGAGAAGAGAAACCAAAAGAAAAAAGAAGAAAAAGAAATGAGCAAAGCCTGCAAGATGTATGGGATTACGTAAAAAGACCAAATCTACGTCTGATTGGGGTGCCTGAAAGTGAGGGGGAAAATGGAACCAAGTTGGAAAACACTCTTCAGGATATCATCCAGGAGAACTTCCCCAACCTAGTAGGGCAGGCCAACATTCAAATTCAGGAAATACAGAGAACGCCACAAAGATACTCCTCCAGAAGAGCAACTCCAAGACACATCATTGCCAGATTCACCAAAGTTGAAATGAAGGAAAAAATCTTAAGGGCAGCCAGAGAGAAAGGTCGGGTTACCCACAAAGGGAAGCCCATCAGACTAACAGCAGATCTCTCGGCAGAAACTCTACAAGCCAGAAGAGAGTGGGGGCCAATATTCAACGTTCTTAAAGAAAAGAATTTTAAACCCAGAATTTCATATCCAGCCAAACTAAGTTTCATAAGTGAAGGAGAAATAAAATCCTTTACAGATAAGCAAATGCTTAGAGATTTTGTCACCACCAGGCCTGCCTTACAAGAGACCCTGAAGGAAGCCCTAAACATGGAAAGGAACAACCGGTACCAGCCATCACAAAAACATGCCAAAATGTAAAGACCATCGAGGCTAGGAAGAAACTGCATCGACTAACGAGCAAAATTACCAGTTAATATCATAATGGCAGGATCAAGTTCACACATAACAATATTAACCTTAAATGTTAATGGACTAAATACTCCAATTAAAAGACACAGACTGGCAAACTGGATAAAGAGTCAAGACCCATCAGTCTGCTGTATTCAGGAGACCCATCTCACATGCAGAGACATACATAGGCTCAAAATAAAGGGATGGAGGAAGATCTACCAAGCAAATGGAGAACAAAAAAAAGCAGGGGTTGCAATCCTTGTCTCTGATAAAACAGACTTTAAACCATCAAAGATCAAAAGAGACAAAGAAGGCCATTACATAATGGTAAAGGGATCAATTCAACAGGAAGAGCTAACTCTCCTAAATATATATGCACCCAATACAGGAGCACCCAGATTCATAAAGCAAGTCCTTAGAGACTTACAAAGAGACTTAGACTCCCATACAATAATAATGGGAGACTTCAACACTCCGCTGTCAACATTAGACAGATCAACGAGACAGAAAGTTAACAAGGATATCCAGGAATTGAACTCATCTCTGCACCAAGCGGACCTAATAGACATCTATAGAACTCTCCACCCCAAATCAACAGAATATACATTCTTCTCAGCACCACATCGCACTTATTCCAAAATTGACCACATAATTGGAAGTAAAGCACTCCTCAGCAAATGTAAAAGAACAGAAATTATAACAAACTGTCTCTCAGACCACAGTGCAATCAAACTAGAACTCAGGACTAAGAAACTCAATCAAAACCGCTCAACTACATGGAAACTGAACAACCTGCTCCTGAATGACTACTGGGTACATAACGAAATGAAAGCGGAAATAAAGATGTTCTTTGAAACCAATGAGAACAAAGATACAACATACCAGAATCTCTGGGACACATTTAAAGCAGTGTGTAGAGGGAAATTTATAGCACTAAATGCCCACAAGAGAAAGCAGGAAAGATCTAAAATTGACACTCTAACATCACAATTAAAAGAACTAGAGAGGCAAGAGCAAACACATTCAAAAGCTAGCAGAAGGCAAGAAATAACTAAGATCAGAGCCGAACTGAAGGAGATAGAGACAGAAAAAACCCTCCAAAAAATCAATGAATCCAGGAGTTGGTTTTTTGAAAAGATCAACAAAATTGACAGACCGCTAGCAAGGCTAATAAAGAAGAAAAGAGAGAGGAATCAAATAGATGCAATAAAAAATGATAAAGGGGATATCACCACTGACCCCACAGAAATACAAACTACCATCAGAGAATACTATAAACGCCTCTACGCAAATCAACTAGAAAATCTAGAAGAAATGGATAAATTCCTGGACACTTACACTCTCCCAAGGCTAAACCAGGAAGAAGTTGAATCCCTGAATAGACCAATAGTAGGCTCTGAAATTGAGGCAACAATTAATAGCCTACCCACCAAAAAAAGTCCAGGACCAGATGGATTCACAGCTGAATTCTACCAGAGGTACAAGGAGGAGCTGGTACCATTCCTTCTGAAACTATTCCAATCAATAGAAAAAGAGGGAATCCTCCCTAACTCATTTTATGAGGCCAACATCATCCTGATACCAAAGCCTGGCAGAGACACATCAAAAAAAGAGAATTTTAGACCAATATCCCTGATGATCATTGATGCAAAAATTCTCAATAAAATACTGGCAAACCGGATTCAGCAGCACATCAAAAAGCTTATCCACCATGATCAAGTGGGCTTCATCCCTGGGATGCAAGGCTGGTTCAACATTCGCAAATCAATAAACGTAATCCAGCATATAAACAGAACCAAAGACAAGAACCACATGATTGTCTCAATAGATGCAGAAAAGGCTTTTGACAAAATTCAACAGCCCTTCATGCTAAAAACGCTCAATAAATTCGGTATTGATGGAACGTCCCTCAAAATAATAAGAGCTATTTATGACAAACCCACAGCTAATATCATACTGAATGGGCAAAAACTGGAAAAATTCCCTTTGAAAACTGGCACAAGACAGGGATGCCCTCTCTCACCACTCCTATTCAACATAGTCTTGGAAGTTCTGGCTAGGGCAATCAGGCAAGAGAAAGAAATCAAGGGTATCCAGTTAGGAAAAGAAGAAGTCAAATTGTCCCTGTTTGCAGATGACATGATTGTATATTTAGAAAACCCCATCGTCTCAGCCCAAAATCTCCTTAAGCTGATAAGCAACTTCAGCAAAGTCTCAGGATACAAAATTAATGTGCAAAAATCACAAGCATTCTTATACACCAGTAACAGACAAGCAGAGAGCCAAATCAGGAATGAACTTCCATTCACAATTGCTTCAAAGAGAATAAAATACCTAGGAATCCAGCTTACAAGGGATGTAAAGGACCTCTTCAAGGAGAACTACAAACCACTGCTCAGCGAAATAAAAGAGGACACAAACAAATGGAAGAACATACCATGCTCATGGATAGGAAGAATCAATATCGTGAAAATGGCCATACTCCCCAAGGTTATTTATAGATTCAATGCCATCCCCATCAAGCTACCAATGAGTTTCTTCACAGAATTGGAAAAAACTGCTTTAAAGTTCATATGGAACCAAAAAAGGGCCCGCATTGCCAAGACAATCCTAAGTCAAAAGGACAAAGCTGGAGGCGTCACGCTACCTGACTTCAAACTATACTACAAGGCTACAGTAACCAAAACAGCATGGTACTGGTACCAAAACAGAGATATAGATCAATGGAACAGAACAGAGTCCTCAGAAATAATACCACACATCTACAGCCATCTGATCTTTGACAAACCTGAGAGAAACAAGAAATGGGGAAAGGATTCCCTATTTAATAAATGGTGCTGGGAAAATTGGCTAGCCATAAGTAGAAAGCTGAAACTGGATCCTTTCCTTACCCCTTATACGAAGATTAATTCAAGATGGATTAGAGACTTAAATGTTAGACCTAATACCATAAAAACCCTAGAAGAAAATCTAGGTAGTACCATTCAGGACATAGGCATGGGCAAGGACTTCATGTCTAAAACACCAAAAGCAATGGCAGCAAAAGCAAAAATTGACAAATGGGATCTAATTAAACTAAAGAGCTTTTGCACAGCAAAAGAAACTACCATCAGAGTGAACAGGCAACCTACAGAATGGGAGAATATTTTTGCAACCTACTCATCTGACAAAGGGCTAATATCCAGAATCTACAAAGAACTCAAACAAATATACGAGAAAAAAACAAACAACCCCATCAAAAAGTGGGGAAAGGATATGAACAGACATTTCTCAAAAGAAGATATTCATACAGCCAACAGACACATGAAAAAATGCTCATCATCACTCGCCATCAGAGAAATGCAAATCAAAACCACAATGAGATACCATCTCACACCAGTTAGAATGGCAATCATTAAGAAGTCAGGAAACAACAGGTGTTGGAGAGGATGTGGAGAAACAGGAACACTTTTACACTGTTGGTGGGATTGTAAACTAGTTCAACCATTATGGAAAACAGTATGGCAATTCCTCAAGGATCTAGAACTAGATGTACCATATGACCCAGCCATCCCACTACTGGGTATATACCCAAAGGATTATAAATTATTCTACTACAAAGACACATGTACACGTATGTTTATTGCGGCACTATTCACAATAGCAAAGACTTGGAATGAACCCAAATGTCCATCTGTGACAGACTGGATTAAGAAAATGTGGCACATATACACCATGGAATACTATGCAGCCATAAAAAAGGATGAGTTTGCGTCCTTTGTAGGGACATGGATGCAGCTGGAAACCATCATTCTTAGCAAACTATCACAAGAACAGAAAACCAAACACCGCATGTTCTCACTCATAGGTGGGAACTGAACAATGAGATCACTTGGACTCGGGAAGGGGAACATCACGCACTGGGGCCTATCATGGGGAGGGGGGAGGGGGGAGGAGGGAGGGCTTGCATTGGGGAGTTATACAAGATATAAATGATGAATTGATGGGTGCTGACGAGTTGATGGGTGCAGCACACCAACATGGCATAAGTATACATATGTAACAAACCTGCACGTTATGCACATGTACCCTAGAACTTAAAGTATAATAAAAAAAAAAAAAAAAAAAAAAAAAAAAAAAAAAAAAAAAAAGAACGTTGAATATTGGCGCCCACTCTCTTCTGGCTTGTAGAGTTTCTGCCGAGAGATCTGCTGTTAGTCTGATGGGCTTCCCTTTGTGGGTAACCCGACCTTTCTCTCTGGCTGCCCTTAAGATTTTTTCCTTCATTTCAACTTTGGTGAATCTGGCAATTATGTGTCTTGGAGTTGCTCTTCTGGAGGAGTATCTTTGTGGCGTTCTCTGTATTTCCTGAATTTGAATGTTGGCCTGCCCTACTAGGTTGAGGAAGTTCTCCTGGATGATATCCTGAAGAGTGTTTTCCAACTTGGTTCCATTTTCCCCCTCACTTTCAGGCACCCCAATCAGACGTAGATTTGGTCTTTTTACGTAATCCCATACTTCTTGCAGGCTTTGCTTATTTCTTTTTCTTCTTTTTTCTTTTGGTTTCTCTTCTCGCTTCATTTCATTCATTTGATCTTCAATCGCTGATACTCTTTCTTCCAGTTGATCGAGTCGGTTACTGAAGCTTGTGCATTTGTCACGTATTTCTCGTGTCATGGTTTTCATCTCTGTCATTTCGTTTATGATCTTCTCTGCATTAATTAGTCTAGCTGTCAATTCTTCCACTCTTTTTTCAAGATTTTTAGTTTCTTTGTGCTGGGTACGTTATTCCTCCTTTAGCTCTGAGAAGTTTGATGGACTGAAGCCTTCTTCTCTCCTCTCGTCCAAGTCATTCTCTGACCAGCTTTGATCCGTTGCTGGCGATGGGCTGCACTCCTTTGCAGGGGGAGATGCGCTCTTATTTTTTGAATTTCCAGCTTTTCTGCCCTGCTTCTTCCCCATCTTTGTGGTTTTATCTGTCTCTGGTCTTTGATGGTGGTGACGTACTGATGGGGTTTTGGTATAGGTGTCCTTCCTGTTTGATAGTTTTCCTTCTGACAGTCAGAAGGACTGTCTGTTGGTCTGTTGGAGATTGCTTGAGGTCCACTCCAGACCCTGTTTGCCTGGGTATCAGCAGCAGAGGTTGCCGAAGATAGAATATTGCTGAACAGCGAGTGTACCTGTCTGATTCTTCCTTTGAAAGCCTCCTCTCAGGGGTGTACTCCACCCTGTGAGGTGTGGGGTGTCAGACTGCCCCTAGTGGGGGATTTCTCCCAGCTAGGCTACTCAGGGGTCAGGGACACACCTGAGCAGGCAGTCTGTCCGTTCTCAGATCTCAACCTCCGAGTTGGGAGATCCACAGCTCTCCCCAAAGCTGTCAGACAGAGTCGTTCGCGTCTGCACCAGCCCCCGCTGTTTCCCCTGTTGGTCTTCAGCTGTGCGCTGTCCCCAGTGGTGGAGTCTCAGTTGAAAATGCAGAAATCACCGGTCTTCTGTGTCGCTCGCGCTGGGAGTTGGAGACTGGAGCTGTTCCTATTCGGCCATCTTGCTCCGCCCCCTCTTTATAGATTTCTTAAAGCAGTTCCATTATTTCAAGTGGGGAACATGTAGTTTTACTTCTCAGTATATAAAAGGTCATTAAAACACAATGACTAATAAAATTGTCAGACAGGTCAATTGTTAATAAAGGATGAAATGGCTGCAAAGAAGCAATGAATAATTGCTTAAATTGTGTGTACAGTTTAAGAAATAAAGCCATAAAGAAAACAAAACCAGAGCTCTCAGATTCTCTCCGTCAAATTGTTGAATTCTGTGAAGACTTCTTCCAGCCTCAGGGAAATAAATCACTGTGGCCAATTTTCTATCTTATTAGACTGGCATTTTCTGGCATTTTTAGTCTGATTATGTTGAAATTGATGCATAAAGCATTGATCATGTGATCTTTCCTTTGAAAACTTGTGGAAATACTAAATATATGTTTATACTAGATAACATTTAGAAAAAAGCTTATTGAATTTCAGAATTAAATTAAGTTAGCTAAAGAAAAGTGGAAAATCTTACACTCAGAAGATGACCTAGAGCAAGTAAAAAAAAAAAAGAAAAAGTAAGAGTCGGGTAGAAAATCTAACATTGTAGAACAGCCAAGAAAAAAAAAAAAAAAGACACTGAAAACAGGAAATGAATATTACTATGGGACTTTTAAAAGAAATTTCTTATGGAAAATTGTTCAGATTTTATTCATGACACTTTCTATACTGCTGAAGCTTCACCCCTAAGGAAAAGAAATTATGCCTAGTTGTTAAGGGAAAAGGGCATAAAACTTTTATCAGGAAGTGGACAAGAATGAAAAGTTGAACTAAGCTGATGCAAGCATACTCTTCTGTAGGGTAGACGTCCCCTCCCTTCTCTCCCTTGCATCATTTCACTTGCTCTGTCCTTCTTTTGAAAAATATTCTGTTGATGCTAACCCATGAAGCCCACTTCATGAGTTTGCCTCTCGGTTAAGCATAAAAGCAAAGACTAAAGGGAAAATTTAGGGCTCACATGCATGCCTTTGCAGCTAGCTAAGGTAGGAGTCCAGATCTGTGATCAAAGTTTTAGCTTTAGTAAGACTTTGAGGAACTTAGGTAGGTGCTAATGCTCCTAGGAGGAAGCAGCATTCGGGTTTTTAGAAATCCTAATTTTATCCCTTTAGGGGAAAAAAAATGCATCACTAATAAATCACTAATATTTTTGGCCAAATTACAAAGAATCTTATTGGGGTTGGGAAAACACACATACACACACACACACACACACACACACACACACACACACACAGCAATCCACCTGGTAATATAAAGCCACCAATGAATTTTCTTTTTCTTTTTTGAGACGGAGTGTTGTTCTGTCACCCAGGCTGGAGTGCAGTGGTGCCATCTCGGCTCACTGCAAGCTCCGCCTCCCGGGTTCATGCCGTTCTCCTGCCTCACCCTCCCAAGTAGCTGGGACTACAGGTGCCTGCCACCATGCCCGGCTAATTTTTTTGTATTTTTAGTAGAGACGGGGTTTCACCGTGTTAGCCAGGATGGTCTCAATCTCCTGACCTCGTGATCTGCCCACCTCGGCCTCCCAAAGTGCTGGGATTACAGGCGTGAGCCACCGCGCCTGGCCAAGCCACCAGTGAATTTTTTAAAATACCTGCATTGTTGGATACATTTTTAATTTGGATTAAAAAGGTTTACTGCCTATAGTCTGCTTATTTTAAACTCTAGATTTGTGAGTCCAAAATAATTTATATATTTGATATAACATCTAAGGATATCTGAAAAAAATTGAAAGCTTTTGTGGGTTTCATATTATCAAATCAAAAATGGCAACATTTATGTCATGACCAAGCAAGGAAAACTTTACTTAAGGCTCTTGCCAATCGGGGAGGGAGACTAGAATATAGTGAACTCAACTCCACTGAAGCAAATAGCAGGAGGATTTTTAAATGCTTGGAAGAGCAGAGACCACAGGTCATCTAATTAGCTAATTGGCTTTACACAAAGGAGAAATAAACTTTCCCCTATCTTTCTGAAGGGAAGTAACTTACAACTTGGATCAAGGCACCCACTAAACTTTGTTCCTACACTTACACAGAAACTAGAAGGTAGGGGCTCTATCTTCATTGATGATGGATTTCAAAGGAATGTTTCCAAGGCTTCTGAGAAGAGTGATGGGTTGTATAAAACTGACAGGAGACTTTAAAAAATTAAAAAGATTTACATCTCGAGGTAAAGAAATATTTTAAAATTACAAGTTTTCTAAAGCAAATGCTCTAAGGAAAAGGAAGGTCATAGAACTAAAGACAGAAAGAAGCTAGTCTAAAATTTAGTTAAGCTGAGGGGAATGTTAAGGCCACCTTGATCAGTTCCCCCTTTTGATCCAGGGAAACCAAGTTCATCCATACAGTTTATTTCAGCAGCTTTCTGTTGTGGAAAGACTAGTTGCACCATCTGCTGAGACTCGGCAGTAGAAAATATCTGATGGATAATGCAAGCAATTAGTCATTTAGTGTGAGGAATTCCTACAGAAAAATTTAAAAAGCAAAGGCTTTTGGTAGGAGCAGACTTTCAGTTCAGTTTCTGAGATGAGTGGGCAGTCAGGTGAGATTCCTGGACATTGAGCTTGAAGAATAGTTAGATGGTGGGATGAAGATAGCAGTGAAAATCCAATGAATTTTGCACTTTGCAGTCTGAATGTTTTCGGTGATGGCATAGAATCAGAGAGGCTTTAGTAAGACTGTCACCGTTATAGTTGTTTCCAGCAGCACAATACGGAAGATGCAGGAGTTCCAATGAACTTCCTAAGTGGCCTACACAGCAGCAGTTCCAGGCACAAAGTTTTCTCATACAGCATTTTCTGTGATATAAACTTCAAGTCATCTAGCTTCAGCTTAGAGGCTTCCTCAGATCTTGGTGGAAAAGGCCAGTTATGAAACAACCTAGAGTTCCAGTAAGAATCTCGGCAGTCAGATTTTATTTCTCAATGATGCCCAGTCGGGAGAGTGGGAGAAAAATTGGAAACACTACTTTGGAGGAGGTAACCAGATATTGAAGGAAACTTCAAAAATTTAAAATTTGGTAAGGATGGACAATTGTGCCAAATGACAGAAGTATAATTTACAGGTAGTAACAAAGTTATGCAATTTACAGAGCAGAGAAAAATACCTCAAAGACAGTAAGTAGGAATAGGATCTGATAACTCAAGGGTGTGCTATTGAAATATAAATTTTTAAGCTTCTGTTTTAAGTTCAGGGGTACATGTGCAGGTTTGTTGCATAGGTAAACCTTTGTCATGGGGGTTTGTCATACAGATTATTTCATCACCCAGGTATCAAGCCTAGTATCCGTTAGTTATTTTTTCTAACCCTCTCCCTCCTCCTAACCTCTGCCCTTTGATAAGCCCCAGTGTGTGCTGTTCCCCTCTATGTGTCCATGTGTTCTCATAATTTAGCTCCCACTTATAAGGTAGAACATGTGGTATTTGGTTTTCTGTTCCTGCGTTCGTTAGCTAAGGATAATGGCCTCCAGCTCCATCCATGTCTCTGCAAAGGACATTATCTCATTCACCTTTTTTGATCAAAGATCATCAAAGTAAGATTATTCTCAATCACAAAATAAGTCTGTTTGCATTAAATATGGCTTCATTACTTATTTAGGTGCAGCAAGAATGGTAATTGATCACATAGACTTGTTTGAGTTTGCTTTGCTGGAAGTTTTCATAAAGAGTCTCTAATTGGACTTTTAAAATCCTCTTGGCTAGGAAGACAAGTCAGTTACTCACTACAATATTTGACCTGCAGTACCTACAAGTTTGGGTGAATACTATTCTTTAGGTCCCTAAAATATTCTAATATTCCTGGGTCTGCCAGGAAGTGACCCTCCTTACTCATCTGTAAGCTGGGAATTCTGTAAGTCAGGTACCTGTCAAGTTTTCCCAAACGGGCTTTGCAAACATTGGCTCCATAAAGTCAATCTTAGTTCGTTAAAACTGTCTAGTAATATCTGATTTTATGGCTCATTCTCAGATATGACATTCCAGTTAAAGCCTTAGTTATACAACTAATGTTTCTAATTATGTTGTGTTACAAAGAGGGCAGATTCTTATTGAACCTGAAGTAGGAGAACCCCAAAATTGGAGCTTAGCCATGGGGAATTCTTGGCTTTGCTCAGCAAAGAATTGAAGGGTAAGCTGACACTGAAAGAAAGCAAGCTTATTAGAGCAATAGGGTATAGCAAAATGGCTGTTTCATAGACAAAGTAGGGCTATCCTACAGGCAGACTGGTTCAGAGTAGCACTCACAGATTGCTGGCTAGCTATATTTATACACACTTTTAATTATGCACTAATTAAGGGGGAGGTTATTCATAAACTTTCTGGAAAGGAGGTGGGAGTTCCTGGAACCATATAGGGGAGCTTCTGGGTCATTTGTAACCTGTTATGGCACTGGTGGGAGTGTCTTATGAAAATGCATTACAATTCCTAGTCCTAGCTGATTTGGGCTAGTTTAAGAAACTACATTCTGTTTTGATCAAGAGGGTCATGAAAACAAGTCCTGCTAATCTCTTACCTCAAACCTATGCAAATAATTATATTACCATGAAAATAAGAATATTCAATAAGAATGCCTCAATTCTGGAGGGAATGGGAGGGAGAAAAAAATTGTTTCATTTCTGTTTACAAAAGTATAATCCACAATGTTGTGATTTTTAGGTAGCTTAAGAGAAAAGAGAAAGAAATTTCTTTTTTCCGGAAAACAGAACATTAAAACATCAGCAATAATCCAAACAAAACCCATAATCATTCTTCATCAGTTCACTTATACTATGTAATTCTCTTCTGCTTGATCAAGGGTTGGCTGTCTCGTGAACCTATCAGATTCTCCACTAGAGTTAGAGAAATGTTGATTCACTCCAGGGGCATTGTCTCAAAATTATTTAAATAATGCCATCTGAAGTTTGTGCCTCAGAGTATATGTCATAATCCTTCCCATGAATCTCAGAAACATTCTCTCTTTGTTGAAGATGAAACATTCTGGTCTATGGATTATTACAAGCGCTTTTTTTGTTGGTAAGCTTGTGTTTGTCATGAATTACAAGAGTTTTTAATGATCCATCAGAGTAAAACAAAAAACTCTCTGTGGATGATGAAAGACTTAAAATAGCTGTGGTTATAGATCTGATGAGGAGTTTATTTTTTTAAGAATTGTAATTGGCAAATATATTTGTTGTTCTTTAGTACTCAGTTGCTTTTACAAGTGTTTTTAAATGGTTGTTTTTACAATTTTTTCAAAAAAAAAAAAAAAAAACAGAATTACAACTGATAACACTATACCACTGTTCAATATGACGTAAAACAGCACCAGAATGTATGGAATGAGAAAACATTGACAAATTTCCAGAAACCTCATACAATTTCTGGAATATTTACATTTATTATGTTTTGTCTATACAAATATAACTTAGGAAAGGTTAAACATCTCTTCTTATTTGACAGTGCTTTCCATTCAATTCAACATGTCAAATACATCTAATTATTTTTGCACCTGTCTTTTTACAAGATGAAAGATTTTTTATGATTTTCCAGGGGGCCTTCAAAATCCATCTGGGATTAAGCAGATTTCATTCAAGATTTTATTTGGGAAAGATAGATATATCAAAAGTTGTTACGAGGTTTGAATATTTGGTTAAAAAGGATTATGAGTCACTGAGAAATAATACTGGCTACCTATTTAATCAAAGTGATAACAAAAAAATTTCCAAAGTTAACATAGAAGGTAATGTAATTGTAAAAACATTTAGCCCTTTCAAAAGTGGTAAGTCTTGGCCCTTTTGGGTAGTGAAGAACATAATAATCTCAACAAAAAGCACAGGAAATTTTTCTGATAAAACACAGAATCTATCCCTTACCTTACTTAAAAGGTAAAGAAAAACCTTTTACAAGAGGTAATTATTGATTAAGAGCAGATCAATAATCAAAGAAAAGTTTGTTATTTTAACAGAGAGAAAAGTAAATTCTACTTTTGCTTTAGTATACTATTGATATTAAAGCTCATTTGAGAAAAACCTTATAAATAAATCCATCAAGTTCATCTTAGTCAGTATTTTTCTCACGTCCACATAATCATCTGGGAATATCACAAGCATGCTAAAATGTTAGGTTTTCAGAATCACAACATTAAAATTCACAGTTTAATATAGCTATATTCTTCCAAAAGCAAAGACTATAGCAGTTAATGACCTCTTCCATTTATCATTTGGATCACATTGTTACATTACATTTGCTAGGCAAAAATTCCCTTCCAACCTGACCAAAGCCATATTCTGCCAGAAGTTTTAAATTCTAAGTTAAACTTCTCAGTTAGGTGAGTATAATTATTTGATCAAGGATACTGACTTCTCCTTCCTTCTATCCCTTTTGGAAATCCAATCACTTGTTTGCACTAATTGAGGATGTCATATGCCACTGCATGACATTTTTAATTACTCCCTTCTTCAAGAAAGTTTTCTTCTCTTGGTTTTCCATTTTCCTTTATTGTCCTAGATTGGCATCCAAATAAGAAACTCCAATGTGATTCTGGACACTTCACTCTCATTTATTCTTTATATTTTGTTTGTGCTGTCCCTCAAATTCTCAGTCTAATATATTCTTATCTTTAGCAGAGTACTTAAGAGTGTGAGCTTTGAGATCAAGCAATCAAAATTTAAATTCTAGATTGTTTATTAGCTATATGATCTTGGGAAATAATGATAATAAGATTAAGAAAAGGAATAAGAACAAAGCTATGGCCAGGCACTTTTCTAAGTACTTTACATGTATCACTCATTTAATTATCACAACAATCTATCAAATAAGTCCTATTATTACTGCTGTTTTGTAGATGAGAAAACTGAGAAATAGAGAGATTAAGTAACTCATCCAAAGTCACACAGAGAGTAAATATTCAGCCAGAATTCAAACCCAGACATTCTGACTGAAGTTTTCATGCTTTTAATCACTTCTTTCTGGTCTCTCTAGGTTTCAGCTTGATATCTTTAATTTGGTAAACAATAAATATTGCATTCCTATTAACATAAGTGCATGACTTTTATCAGGCTTTCATCATTTCTTACTTGGACTACTGCGTTAGTCATTACATATGTCTCATTGCATGTCCCTAGGTTAATCTATCTTGCATTGCTACCAAGAATATTTTTTAAAAATAAAAGAAAGAACTAACCATGTTATTCACCTGTTTTAAATTTTTTAATGATTTTATTTATCTACCAAATAATATTTAAATACAGCATGTCATTTAAGAGCTTAATGGTTTGGATTCAAAATAATTAATTTCCTTGTTCCATATTTTATCATTTCCCTTTCTCGCTTATTTCACAGTTGTCTAATCGCCAGCCACACAGAAAGCTAACTGGTCCAAATGGCCCTGTGGAGCTTTACATTTTAGCATAAACTAGACCAGTATGTTATATAGCATTATGTTTAAGAATTATTAATCTCCAAATTTGCTGCTACCCACTAGCAGTACTCCAACAGTTCCCAGGTTTTCCTCTGTACTTTCTAGAAGTGGGAAGAAGGAACTTAGGACCTAGTGGAAACGTAAGTTGCAATAGTCATCTCACTATGGTAGATTATGGGTCAGGTATCACCCAGGACCAACTTGGTTTCAGTTGATAAGCATTAAGCAATAGTGTTTCTGGGTAAAATCTGTTATTAGTGTGTGGATGACAGGTTAGGGATGAGGAAGCCAGGCCCTTGGAGAGGACAGTGTCCTGGTCCCACGCAATAGATCTGATACCCACAGAGAGGCCGAAAGCAGAAGCTGGAGGGACTTTTCCACAAGAGACTTAGGGGCTGATTCCTGCAGCTCTGGAACTTGGGAACCAAGTTGAAAAACAGCTTGGGAGAAGGCACTCTCCAAATTCAGAATCAAATGCAGAACAGCTCCAGGGGCAGAGGGCAGGCAATAGGATAGCACATTACTCAGCAACTGGGGATGGAAGCACTGATAGAAAATTCCTCAGGCAGGTGGAGGGGTGCTCATGAAAAGCCTGAATGAGGCTGCTAGTTTGGAGCAGATGTGAGATATTCCAGAGATCCCAGGAACAACAGGGAAGGCAGTGTGACTATTGGGTAGCTGTGATACAGTGATAAGTGTTCTTCAGCTGGACTCAGGGTGAAATGGGCAGGTGGGGCACAAACTAGTGAAGCATAAATAATAATGCCCCTCTTTTCACCCATATGAGGGATTACTAAGACACTTAAGTATATTTCTTATCATTTGTTTTGTGATATACTCTACAACTGATCTGGCTAGATCGTTATGTTATAGCATTATGTTTAAGAATTATTAATTTTCAAATTTGCTGCTACCCTCCTGGTGGTACTCCAACAGTTCCCAGGTTCTCCTCTGTATTTTCCACAAGTGGGAATGAGAAGGGACTTACAACTCAGTAGCAAAATGAGTTTAAATCCTGTGTGCTGAAGAGTGACTCTCAGGATTGAAAACTGATTACTAAAATCAATCTTGATTTATGGCAGATTGCATTTGTCCACTGAATGCTAAAACATACTAACATCTGCAATGGTCAAATTCCAGGCCCCAAAATTAGAAATTCATATGTGTTTTGCCTTTCCCACAGATGATTCACACTCTCACTCTATCCTCCAAATGGGCCTCAGTCACTCATCATCCAGTGATGATTCACTCTGCCCTGTTTACACTTAAACACATCATATAGCAACTATTTTCATATATGTCGTGGTTTCCTTGAGAGACATGTGTTTCTGTAATGTTACTGGAACACACATCTATGTAGAAACTCTCAAATGCATGAAGTGACTTAGAGCTCTGGTCAGGAGCCTGGCGTTTGTGCTTAGAATCTATTCTAGGCATTAAGGAGTCCTTAATAGGTAGTGTAAATAACTTCCTATTTCCTTTGTGTTTTTGTTTGGTAATAGTGAAACACTGGAATTTAGTGGATGTAGCAGTGTGCAAGTGAGAAGAGGTCCAATAAATAGATATTTTAAAATTCTAATCAGCCACCTCCCTTCACCTCAGCCTAAGCCCCTCTAGCCTACAATTCCCTTTCTTACGACCTCACTGAATTTGATTTCACTTAATTACCAATGAGAAAAGCAGGTATCTCATTCTTTGTCTCCGTCCTGTCTTGCTTATGACATTTAATCTAGTATTAATATGTTTCTGAAAGTGAATTATTATTAGGGTGTTCATTATTACTGTAATTCCTTACCTAAAAACATTCTGTTTATTTTGTTTCCCTGAACTGTCACCAAAGATGTCAACATTAATATTGTATTTTTCATGATTTTTGACACAAGCCATATATACTTGTGCATCTTCTTTGAGGAGACTAATTCTGAATGTATGGCATATGTTCCAATAAAATATAAAAGGAAGACTGGGCACGGTGGCTCACACCTGTAATCCCAGCACTTTGGGAGGCCAAGGCGGGCAGATCACAAGTTCAAGAGATCGAGGCCATCCTGGCTAACACGGTGAAACCCCGTCTCTACTAAAAATACAAAAATTAGCCAGGCATGGTGGCGTGCACCTATAGTCCCAGTTACTCAGGAGGCTGAGGTGGGAGAACTACTTGAACCTAGGAGGCAGAGGTTGCAGTGAGCAACAGAGTGAGACTCCATCTCAAAAAAAAAATAAAACAGAAAAGAAAAGGAAACTAGCAAAGATGGCATCTACATGGTAAAATCCTTCCATTGAAAAGGAGAAAAATATAAAATAATTTCAATAATTTATGTCTTCAAAAACATTATATTTTAAATAGTAAAAACAAATAGAAACCACATAGCCAAATTAAAAGATTCTTGCATCCTAGCATTTGATTTACAGTTAAATCATAAGTTAAAATGTTCTATAGTTTCAGACTGCAGTATGCAAGGAGAGAAAAACATGATATGTATATACACATACAACAATTTTCCAAATTGTAAAATGGAGGTAAAAATCTATTTGCATCCCCAGATTTCATTTCACAAAGATTTCATATGAATAAATTCTCAAGTGATTTCATTAGATTAGAAAAGAAGTTCTGTTTGTGGCAAAGAAAGCAATCTTTCCCTTCATATAAGAACTAGTCTGGTTTCACTGATGGCTTCACACATAGTCAAATCACTGCTCTGTGAAGCCAAGCATGATTTTCATAATGGTCAGGAAGCAGTGCACATAATAGTAGTCATAAATAGCTAATTACGGCTGCATGAAATTAAAGAGTACCTAAAGCATTTAAGTTATAACCTCAAGTATATTGTATACATTTAAGAAGGACAATATGGTCTAGAAATACCCATAGGAAAGATATTTTTTTAAATCTCATTAGAAAAAAAAGGAATTTTACTTGCAAGTTTCTAACCTGCTGCTATATTGCTCCAATGAATAAGCAAATCACTTTAAGCAACACCTAAATCATATGGCATACTGTTTATATTGGTCAAGGTTCTTTAGAGAAACAGAACCAATAAGATATATAGAGATACATAGAAGTAAATTTTTTCAGTGGGATTGGTTTATACAAATACAGCCTACAAGTTCCACGACCTGCCATCTGCAAGCTGGAGGCCCAGCCCAGGGAAGCTAGTGGTATAGTATCAGTCCAAACTCAAAAGCCCATGAACTGGGGCCAATGGCATAAGCCCTGGTCCAAGCCCAAAGGCCCCAAAACCAGAAGCACTGATGTCTGAGGCAGAAGATGGATGTCCCAGCTCAAGCAGACAGCAAATTTCCCCTTTCTTCACCTTTTTGCTGTATTCAAGCCTTCAGTGGATTGGACACTTATGCACATCAACAAGGGCAGATCTTTGCTTAACCTATGGATTCAGAGGCTAATCTCTTCCACAAACACCCTCACAGGCACACCCAGAATTATCTTTACCAGCTATATGGGAATCCTTGAGCCCAATCAAGCTGACACACAAAATTAACTACCACAGGGTTTTTCTATGAATGAATAGAAAAGGAAGCTGGAGGATAAAGATGGCCATGGGTGCCACAGCAGTCAGAAGCCTCTTAGCCATGGCAGGACTGTGAGGGTAAGGGCTGCTTTGGATAGGGTTGAGCAGCTGAGCATAGGAGGACAAGGAATCCAGTCTCCCAAGGGAGCCTGATAAAGCCCCACCCTCTCCCCAGCAATGACCACCTTTAGTCCACAGTCCCTCTGCTGAGGAAGACCCTTCACCCAATGCCTAGGAACCGGTCAGGTAGCAATACAAAGTCACGGCCCAATCCTCAACTAATCCAGACTAAACTTTCTGTAGACATAGAGGTCTGGAGGTACTAATAATTCCAAGCATAAGGGCTATTGTGGTCATAATAAACCACTGCATTTACAAAAATGACAAGACTGTAACTCTATAAGAGAGGGAATTGGCCAGGTGCAGTGGCTCATGCCTGTAATCCCAGCACTTTGGGAGGCTGAGACGGGCAGATCACAAGGTCAGTAGATCGAGATCATTCTGGCTAACATGGTGAAATCCCATCTCTACTAAAAACACAAAAAATTAGCCGGGCATGGTGGCGGGCGCCTGTACTCCCAACTACTCGGGAGGCTGAGGCGGGAGAATGGCGTGAACCAGGGAGGCAGAGCTTGCAGTGAGCCGAGATCGCACCACTGCACTCCAGCCTGGGAGACAGCGAGACTCCGGCTCAAAAAAACAAAAAAAAAAAAAAAAAAAAAGAGGGAATTTGGGGCTCTTTTATTCAGCTGAATTCTCAGGTTCTAGAACAGTGCCTCACACAGTATAGGTGTTCAATGAGTATTTGATGAATAAATCTCTACTTCCTGCATAATAACCAGTCTGGTCATACCCACAGACTTTACACAATGTCTGCTCTATAAACAGTGTGTTGAGTCTGTGTATATCAAATATCTCAGACACAATGATCACCAGCAATTTCAGACACATGGACATATTGGGCATATGTTTATTTTATTATTTATTTTTAAATTGATCTTAAAATTTCTACAGTGCATAATACGGTTTCACATATTCTGAACCTAAGGTATTACATAAAAGTGCATAAACTTATATGTACTTTTTTCTAAAATTACATTAAGAACACTTAACATGAGATCTACCCTGTTAACAAATTTTCAAGTATACAATACAGTATTGCTGACTGTGCTAACAACATAGACACAGTGTTGTACAGCAAATCTCTAGAACTTAATGACTTGCGTACTGAAACTGTATACCTGCTGAATAGCAATACCGCATCTCTGCCTCCTCCCCAGCTGCTGGCAATCACCGTTTTACTCTTTGCTTCTCTCTATTGGATTATTTTAGATACCTCATGTAAGTGGAATTATGCGTTATGGGCTAATTTCACTTAACGTAGTGTCCTCAAGGTTCATCCATGTTGTCCTATATGGCACTATTTCCTTCTTTATTAAGGCAACTTTCAGTCATGATAGAATACACTCATAACTCCCAAAGCCTGCATCTTACCATGAGAAACTTCCTCAATTTCTTAAAAGTTTATTCAGTAGATTTAAATGGTTTATTCTAATTATATTTACAATTAAATATAAAATAATATGTTAAATTTTATAACTAACTAATCCATTCTGCTAGAACAGCAAATAGCCCATAGGATATAGCTTCAATAGTAATCACAGGCACCAATTATTTCATGCTCATATATCCCAGATCCTGGGCTAAAAAACTTTTTATGCACTTTTAAAATTTTAATTCTGATGACAGTTCTGTGAAGAAAATATGATTAGCCCCATTTTATGTATGAAGAAACTGAAGCTTAAGAAAACTATACATTCAAGAAAGTAAAGTTTTTACATAGTATTATACAAAATACATGCAATATGCTCCCCCCCGAATCACTCATTAGGCAGGGGAGGAGTACGAAGACCAGCACTGCTCAACTCAGCAGGTCTGAGTAATTTTTCATAGCTTCAACATGAGGTAAGAAGCTTGGGCTAGAATGTAAGTCAAATGAATCACAATTCATTTTTCTATTAATATATCAGAGTTGTCAACCAGAACATGTCTGTTATCCTCACTATAATCACCAAATATTGTCACAGTATTTCTCACTGTGTCAATGCTTTCTTCATCAAATCTTGCTTTAACAATAATTTTAAAAAACACACACACAACAGTTTTGCTGGTTTAAAGTATCACTTTAAAAAAAACTCACCAGTTTGTTGAGTTTGGACATATGCAAGCACCCATACTACCATCAGTACAACTAAGGTACTAAACATATTCATCACGCCCTAAAATTAATTTGTGTGCATGTGTGTGTGTGTGTGCGTGTGTGTGTGTGTGTGTGTGTGCATGTGTATGTGTCTGTTGAGGTGGTTTCAGGTTTTGGTTTTGGCAATTTTTTAACTAAGAACATATTACATGTGTGCAATTTTTTGTATGTCAATTACACCTTGACGAGCTAAACATGATACAAATAAATAAAATGTCAGTTGAACTCTACAATGTGCTAAGTGACACTGTTCATTTACCTTCTGATATAAATTCTTTATCTTGACAGGGGCTGCTGGCAATCAGTTCATGTTCCAGCAGGGCCTGCAAGCCATCCATTGAGCAGCACTCTACCAGACCTAAGGGGTTTGAACAAACAACTAACATCTCAGTCTAAGAGTGCCCAAGCAGGACACAAAAATATGAATGTTTGTGTGAAATGTTCAGGTATCTTTAATTCCTTAGCTGTCTTCTTTCAATCAGTCAAAAAAACTAACATCTATTCAGTATATTTAACATACAAAGCATTATAATAGAACATGGAGAGAATTTTAAAAATCAGGGTCGCTGCCTGCTTCCATGTTTGCCATTTGAATGGAGATAAAAATGAATGCAAATAAAATTAATACTATTTGGGCATTAAAGATAAAGGCCAAACAAGTGACGTAGACCAACACAACAGCTGAGAGAGGGAGCTCTGGGGTGAGCTGCAAGGCTTCACGGTAGAGAGAAAACGTAAGCAGGTCCTGTAATGATGAAACACTCCATGTGGTCTGAGAAGAATGCAGAGGCAGAAAATATAAGCACATTGCTATGAAAATGAGGGAAAGTAATCAAGTGAAGTGAAGAATTTGAGGGCACAGAAAGAAGTAAACTAGGAAGGTAGACATTCCCTCAGGGACATGGCAGACAGAGGCTTAGCAAGCATATTGGGTTTCTTGAAGGAAAGCCTTTTATTACTGAAGCCTGACTGTCTTAATAATTAAGCAGACACTTGGTTAGGGACACTGTTTTTCATTTTTAGTATGCAGGGGTGCATTTTTTTTGCATAATACTGACTTCACATAAATTGTCATGAAGACCCTGCAGGTTGTTTTAGTTCAGGTTTATATATTAAGGATGGGATAATTTATGTACTATAATCAACTTCTAAAAACTCCTACCCTGGTAAATAATGTGTCTATTCATATCATCTAGAAAGTATCTGATCCTGGGTTTAAGCTTAAGTCAAAATGAATTTGCCTGAGAAACCTTTAGTATGGAGTATCTTGGGACACATTCCAGGGAAAAACAGTTTCCCATATATTCTCCAAAATTTTGTGGTGGATTTAAATTTAGAAACTCCCATGACTATATACATTTGTTACAGGAAATAAAATATAACACACGTTATTAAGGGCAAATATTTATTTAAGACTGAATCTATATTTTACTCTTTGGTGAGCCCTTTTCTCATATTTTATTTTTGCAAATTAATTTTTTGTTTTTATTTATTTTTACTAAATGCTAAATATATTAATCCACATATTCAAACTAGCAAAAGACAATAGTTGAATGTGAGGTGCTTCTTTCCATTTCAGTGTTGAAATGCCTGTCCTTATCTTAATTCATAAGAGACCCATTCAGGTAATACCTCTACTGCCAGTTATATCTGTGTCTCCATGCAATTCATACAGTATAAGAAAAGCCTGTAGTTCTCCATATTTAAACCTTTGTAAGTGACTTACAATTATTTATTGAAAGATTTAATAACCTGTACTATTTCATGGAAGTGGGGGAAATACCTGCCAGAAAATTCTATACACACATCTATAATTTCACTAACTTTTAGTAAGTGATTAGGTGATATCGAGATTTGCTCACAAAAATAATAGCTATGTGAGGTAATGCATATGTTAATTAGGTACATTCAGTCATTCTGTAATGTATATATACTTCAAAACATTGTGTTATACATGGTAAATACATGCAATTTTATCCATCAATTAAAAATAAAGGACTGGATATATTTACATTTTAGCTTAGAATATAAATTGACAATTGTCTAACATTTTCAAATGAGTTTGCACACCTTTCCCACTAGCATTTGTTTTCATATTAGTTGCCTCTCATTCCCACATATACCCTTGTACAATTAGGATTAACTCCAAATTTAAGCTTGAAGAATATGTTCAAGAGCACTATGAACTAGTATGTTCAAGAGACACCTGGCCAGAGCCATAGGTAGCATGATAATGAGGAGTCTGAAGGAATGATCTGGCACTGGGTTGGGGAGGAGGAAGCTTTTCAGAAGAAACCACAAAGGGGAGAAAAGAGAACTGGATAACAAATTGAAATCCAGGAATCTGAACACAGAAAGGAGAGATGGCCTACCAGTTTTTACCAAGTTTAAGGAGCTAATGGGATCAGATAAAAGTCAGAACTGTTGGGGTCAAGCAGGTGAGTTTGCTCCTTGGAGGAGGCCTGGCCCTCAGATGGGTCCTGATAGCCAGGATCTATTACAGTGGCCACCAAATGAAGCTCTTTGTGCAGTTAAAGCCATGCCTTCATGAGGTTTTCTGTTTTCATGTGCATGCACATGTGTATTCTCTCTTTAAAAAAGGACCTGCTGTCTAAATTTCCATATTTTTCAGCACTGTTCCATCAGTGGAATACACAAAAAAGGATTCAATCATTTCCTTGAGGTCAAACTGTGGAAGGACAGAGTTTCTAATTTAGAGTTCTGAGTAAAAGCTTCCATAAAACATATGATACTGCCTTTCTTTCTATCTTTTTGCTGTCAATTATGAGTTTCACTTTGCCTGCAGAGAAAGTTTTTCATTAGCAGTTGCTTTCCTGTAAGATGGAATAACACATTTGATAGCATTCTCTGTGACCTATCATTAATTTATTTTGTTCACTGTGATTACAAAGATTAAAACCAAGTCCCCTGATACATTTTTAGACTCATAGAATTCAATTTGAATTCAGCATTAATTATTGTGCCATTAAGCATGTTCTCTTTTCCTGACACTGCATGATATTAAGTCCCTTCAAACTTTTGGTTGTTCATAGTAATTTACACTGTTTGAAAATAATATGCAGTGACATAGCAAGCAGAAGTCACATCTACAGCTGATTTAACTCAGTGTATTCCAAATCACAATTCGTTCTCCTATTAATACATCGGTTGTCAACTAAAATGTGTCTGTTAAGCTTATTATAGTAGCAGAACTTGTATCATAGTGTTTGTCACAAAACTTCATAGAAAATACTTTTTGACATACTTGAGTCTTATTGCTTGTGAGAGAGATATTGCTGTGTGTGAAAATAAAGCTAGATACCCTAGAAATCCTATTGTAGAGAAGCTGAAATAACAATATAACAAATTATTTGTTATTAGGATGATAAAGAAAAATAAGCATAGTAGAGCATATAAATGGCTTTCTAATGTTTAACCAGGGTGTGGTATTTTTTTGTGTTCCATAAATTACCCAATCTTTAAATTCAGAACACTTATATGACGCTTTCATTTGTAGACGTTTTTTGTGAAGGTCAATTCTGACTTAGTATTTATGGCATGTGTTTATGCATTTGTCTAGGAAATCGGTAATGGAGACAAGTCATTTTATCTTTGTCTTTTGTGAGAAGCAGCACTAAAATAGGTGATATTGGCTCTTATATTTAGAGAATATAAATGTATACATGCCCACACCTGAGTTTGAGAACAAGCAAATAATGGTGGCAACATAATACGAACAGCGCCCACTTAAGTGACTTCTTTTCTATTCCCATTCAAAAAGGAAAAGCAGAAGTTACAAAAAACATTTTGTTTGTTCCTTCTCAAATAAAGCAAATTATTGTTCCTTTTAAAATGACCTTCCATTTTCTAGGTGTATAAAACCATAACTGTCACAGCTAAGATATATCAAACATATTAAGTATGGAATTAAATGCAAAGCAGTGTTCCATACATGAGGCTGAAAAAGGTATTTCAGATATTTTTAATTCCCACCATGACAAAGAAATGAAGAGATGCTGCAGCAAATGCGAAGAGATTGTTACTCAGATTGGTTTACCTGAGCCACCTGTACTAAATATAAGTTACACCATACTAGAGATTTTTATAGTCATTAATCAAATGAATACATTATATACCTTAATATATTTCCTTATGAACACAATTGACAACATAATTTATCTAAGATATCACATTTGAATCCAATGATTAAAATGTTGGCATAGCTTCACATACATTTCCATTACAATGAATTAAGCGAATCACAGAAGATTCTATCAAAATGTACAATTCTTCTACTTTAGGCATTGTTAAGCTTAAAATAGAAGACATCTTTGGGATGCTTCACGTTATATAACTTCTAAGGTTGATTTTTAAAAGATCTACTAAATACTTTGAATTGTATTCATGTCTCAAGCCGATCACTATTTACAAGAGTCCTGTAAGCAGTGGTCTTTATAAAAGAGAAGAAAACAGAAAGAAAAGCAAAAATTGCTTTTATGTGATTCCTGGATGCTTTCACATTCAGAGCCTGGAGCAATTAAATGAAACCATAATTTGTTACAACTATAAAGAAAGAGAAAATGGCCTGATGAGAATTTTGGGCAGTCTTAGCTTTAACATCTTCTCCAACATCAGTGCAGTAGGATCTATCTGAGATGGCCAGTGGGATGAAAGGTATGTTCAGACCAGATGCTCGGTGTAACTACTGGATGAAACCTATCAGGGTGTCTAGACTGGTCTGTGTGGGTGAGCTAGAAGTGTATTCAATATACTCAGTGTATCTGTACTGACAATGTGTCCCCATCATCAGCTTGAATAATCCCTGAGTCCATGTTGTTACATGATTATGGGATGCTTGGGTGGTCACTGGCTGAAGTTTTACCTGAAATCATGACCTGAAAAATCTTGGAGAAAAATCTTGAAATGTGGAATGTCTACAGATAATTTTAAAGGCGGTAATATAATATGATCACCTTTCCTCACCAGAGCACAGCCCTGAATGCCTGACTGCAGAAAAGAAAAAGAGAATTCTAAGTTCAACAGACCCTGGATCTTACCTAAAATAGTAATTATTTTGAATCCAGATGAAGAGAAGAAAAGGGAGTAGCAGCAGTTTACTCTCTAACTGTATCGTCGGATGAAATATGTTGCCATTTTGTTTTGACAGTTCCAAAACAAAGACATTGATTCTTGTCAAGCTTTCTTTTATTTGCTCCTTCCAGGCTGCAAGTTGTTCAGAAGCTGGGTGAAAGATCACTGTGCCACAGACAAACTTTCCTCATCCTTGTCCTTGAGAAAGACACCTCTCTACTTGAAACACCGCAATGGATTCTGTATCTCTACTGAATTTCTAAGACCTTGAAGGTGAAATGTGTTTCTGGCCCTTCAAAGGCTTGTATGACCTGTCTATTGGATGATGTTGATGTTGGTTAGTGCAGTTATCATCTGGCAGTAGAATTCACAGTCCTAAGTGGCATGGCATTATCTTTTTTTGGCCAGATAGTAATGCAGTTGGTAGAGGAATAATCACACACATTGCCTCATTTTAAACTTGTCTAGGCATTCAGCTACATAAACTATTCCTCATCACTTCATCCTAAATGGCAAATTGACTGGAGAAAACGTAAGTGAGCACTGAAGAAATTTATCTCAAATTCCTGTAGGGAACTGAATTTGTGCCTCAACTGAAATAGGTAACCACTTCTACTTAATAGGCTATAAAGAGATATCAGATGGCATTGTGATGTATGATCTTTAGTATGACCTTTTGGCAGGCTACAGTGGCTTCTGAGGGATTTGAACCCACAATTAATGGTATTGCTTTCTTGTGAATTTTTCTGTTAACATTCTCTGTAAATCATAGGAATCAAGGGATTGATTTCTTAGCTAAAAGGTTTTTTATGTGTACTTATCTCACCAATTACAGTAGGGCCATTAAACAAACAATGACTTTTGGAGGAAAGTATAAGGGTGGGAATATTTGAATGCCAAATATTTAATAATAATAATATGTAGACTGAATCTGACCTTCAGCTAGGCCTACTGTGGTATCTGTCATTTGGCATTTAGGCATGTAATTTAGATTTAATTAAAGCAATTTCACTGAGTATATATTAGAAAAGGTTGTTATTCTCCCCAAGTGGTTGTCTGATCCTACTTTATTAGAAAATATTGATTCAAATTAATATAAACAGAACTGGAGAATAAAAATCTTAGGTAAAGATAAACTCTTAATTTGAAACATAATTTTAATCGATAATAAGGTCTTTCACAGAAATAATCACAAAGTTATATATAGAATTATTGAACAACATTTATTAGAGTTGCTTCCTACATCCTCCTGCAGATTTTTCAGAACTACCACGTTAGAGTTTAAAATGTCTCAAACTTCTGAAATTAAACATATCAGCATTTCAATAGAAAATGCCCTTTTTGTTCATAATCTAAAATCAGCCATATTCATTTTTTAATACTTCTAAGTTTCCAAGAGGTTACATAAATTATTATGCTGTAAATATATTATAGTATTTATATTTTATTATATATACTATTAATATACTTATACTATTAACATAATTATATTAATAGTATATTTAATATATAATGTATAATTATATATTATAATTACATAATATAATTATATCAATAACATATTTATAATATAATAATTTAGGCAACCTCTTGGAAATATATAGTATATTTTTATGCTGTACATATTTAACCTCTTGGAAATATATAGTATATTTATTACAAGTAGAAACATCCTTACCCATTCATCTTTACAATAGCTTTGCTAAATATTTTACAAAACATAACTCCTGCCCTTCAATAAACTAGAAACCTAGAATTTCATGCAAGCATTTACCCACTCTCAAATTAAAAGAAGGAGGAGAAAGAAAAAAGCAAAAGTTTGTGCTAAGTTATTTTAGAAAATAAAAGGCAAATAATATCATCATTTTAAGATAGCCACCATTCAATATTTTGTAATATTATTTCTCCTTGTGGAAATGTGAAAGAAACAAAAACAGATATGAGAATTGGTTAGAGGTCAGAAAAGAAACTGTAGGTCTTAGATGAAGAATAAAATGAATATTGAAAAGAAATAAGAATGGATAAATCAAGCTAATTAACATATGAATTATCTCACATAACTTTTTGTGGTAAGAACACTTAAAATCTACTCTTAATAATTTTCAAGAATACATACATTGCTATTGCTACTAACTATAGTTATGTTGCACAATAGATCTCTTGAACTTACTCCTCCTGTCTAACTGAAATTTTATGTGCTTTGACCAACATCTCCCTAAACTAATTCAACCTCCAGCTCTCGGCTCCTGGTAACCACCATGCTACTCTCTGCCTCTCTAAGTTCAACTTTTTTAGATTTCATGAGATCATGTGATATTTATCCTCTGGTTGGATTATTTCATTTAACATAATGTGCTCCAGGTTCATTCATGTTGTTGCAAATGACAGGATTTACATCTTTTCAAAGCTGAATAGTAATCCATTGTGTACACAGACCACATTTCTTCATCCATTCATCTCTTGATGGACACTTAGCCATTCCACAATGTATACATATTTCAAAGCATGATGTTGAACACGATAAATGTATAAAACTTTTATTTAGTAATTTTAAGTATAAATAAACAATAGAGTTTAAAAAAAGAAAGATTTATATATCCTAAGAATTTAAAATACAACAGCTTTGTTCTTTTTGCTTAGGATTGCCTTGGCTATTCAGGCTCTTTTTTGGTTCCATATGAATTTTAAAATATTTTTCTACTTCTGTGAAGAATGTCATGATAGTTTAATGGCAATAGCATTGACTCTATAAATTGCTTCGGCAGTATGGCTATATTGATTCTTCCTATCCATGAGTACGCAATGCTTTTCCATTTGTTTGTCTCATCTCTGATTTCTTTGAGCAGTGCTTTGTAGTTATACTTGAAGAAGTCTGTTACTTCCCTTGTTAGCTGTATTTCTAGGCATTTTATTCGTTTTGTGGCAATTGTGAATAGGAGTTCATTTGTGATTTGGCTCTCGGCTTGCCTGTAGTTGGTGTACATGGAAACTATAGACTTTTGCACATTGATTTTGTATCCTGAGATTTTGCCAAAGTTGCTTATTAGCTTAAGAAGATTTTGGGCTGAGACGATGGGGTGTTCTAAGTATAGGATCATTTCATCTGCAAACAAAGAAAGTTTGACTTTCTCTCTTCCTATTTGAATTTCCTTTCTTTCTTTCTCTTATCTGATTGCCCTGGCCAAACCTTCCAATACTATGTAGAATAGGAGTGGTGAGAGAAGGCAACCTTGCCTTGTGCCAGTTTGCAAGGGGAATGCTTCCAGCTTTTCTCCATTCAGTATGGTATTGGCTATGGGTTTGTCACATACGGCTCTTATTATTTTAAGGTATGTTCCTTCAATACCTAGTTTATTAAGAGCTTTTACCATGAAGGACATTTAATTTTATTGAAGGCCTTTTCTGCATCTACTGAGATGATCATGTGGTTTTTGTCTTTATTTCTATCTATGTGATGAATTACATTAACACGATGCATCATGCTACCCAACTTCAAACTATACTACTGGACTATAGTAATCAAAGTAGCAGAGTACTGGCATGGCACAAAAACAGACACATAGACCAATGGAACAGAACAGAGAACCCAGAAATAAGGCCACACACCTACAACCATCTGATCTTCAACAAACCTGACAAACACAAGCAATGAAGAAAGGATTCCTCATGTAATAGATGGTGCAAGGAGAATTGATGAGCAATATGCAGAAAATTGAAATCAGACCCCTTCCTTACACCATGTACAAAAATCAACTCAAAATGGATTAAAGAATTAAATGTAAAATCCAAAACTATAAAAACTCTGGATGAAAAACTAGGCAATACCATTCAGGACATTGGCAGAGGCAAACATTTCATGACGAAGACACCAAAAGCAATTGCAAGGAAAGCAAAAATTGACAAATGGGGTCTACTTAAACTAAAGAGCTTCTGCACAGCAAAAGAAACTGGAAACAACATAAACAGACAACCTACATAATGAGAAAATATTTTGCAATCTATTCATCTTACAAAGATCTAATATCCAGCATCTATTAAGAACTTAAACAAATTTACAAGAAAAAAAATAAACAATCCTATTAAAAAGTGGGCAAAGGACATGAACAGACACTTCTCAAAAGAAGATACACATGCAGCCAACAATCACATGAAAAAAATGCAGCATCACTGCATTAGAGAAATGCAAATCAAAACCACAATGAGGTACCATCTAACACAAGTTAGAATGGCTATTACTAAAAAGTCAAAACACAACAGATGCTGATGGCATTGTGGAGAAAAAGAAACACTTCTACACTGTTGGTGGGAGTGTAAATTAGCCAGTGTAAACCACTGTGGAGGACAGTGTGGCAATTCCTTAAAGATCTAGAAGCCTTAAATACCATTTGACCCAGTAATCCTATTACTGGGGATATATCCAAAGTAATATAAATCATTTTATTATAAAGACATATGCACGTGTATGTTCACTGCAGCACTATTTACAACAGCTAAGACATGGAATCAACCTAAATGTCCATCAATGATAGGCTGGATAAAGAAAATGTGGTACATGTACACCATGGAACACTATGCAGCCATAAAAAAGGAATGAGATCATGTCTTTTGCAGGATGGAGCTGGAGGCCATTATCCTTTTTTGTTGTTGTTGTTTGTTTGTTTGTTTGTTTGTTTGTAATAATGGAAATTTATTGTCTAAGTTCTAGAAGTTAGAATTTCAAGATCAAGGTGTTAGCAGTATTGGCTTATTCTAGGACTAGTGGTAAAGAATTTGTTCTATGCCTTTCCCCTACCTTCTTGTGGTTTATTGGTCATCCTTGACAATCCATGGCTTGTAGATGCATCACCCAGATCTCTGTCTTCATTTTCAAATGTCCCTTCTGTTTGCATATATGTGTCCAAATTTCCCCTTTTTAGAAGGGCACTGGCTATATTGGATTAGTGCCCACCCCAGTGATCTCATCTTAACTTGATTTTCTCTGGAAAAACAAAACCAAACCTATCTGCAAGTAAAGTCACATTCTAAGATATCAGGGGTTAGGAGTTCAACATATTAATTTGAAAAGGGACTTAAACACATAATAGAGTCCTAAATGCCCAGGGAGTATTCATATGAGGCTCTCTATCTTGTGGTATTATCTCAATGGGAACTCCAAAACGGCAGAACCTAGATTTTAAGAGACAGAAAACATATTCCACAAATGGGTCACTGGAAATGATAATAAATGGGGTCATTTGCTTCAATCCCTCAGTTTCAGGACCCATGCATTGTACCATATGACCCAGCCATCCCACTACTGGGTATATACCCAAAGGATTATAAATTATTCTACTACAAAGACACATGCACACGTATGTTTATTGCGACACTATTCACAATAGCAAAGATTTGGAATCAACCCAAATGTCCATCTGTGACAGACTGGATTAAGAAAATGTGGCACATATACACCATGGAATACTATGCAGCCATAAAAAAGGATGAGTTTGCGTCCTTTGTAGGGACATGGATGCAGCTGGAAACCATCATTCTTAGCAAACTATCACAAGAACAGAAAACCAAACACCGCATGTTCTCACTCATAGGTGGGAACTGAACAATGAGATCACTTGGACTCGGGAAGGGGAACATCACACACTGGGGCCTATCATGGGGAGGGGGGAGGGGGGAGGGATTGCATTGGGGAGTTATACATGATATAAATGATGAATTGATGGGTGCTGACGAGTTGATGGGTGCAGCACACCAACATGGCACAAGTATACATATGTAACAAACCTGCACGTTATGCACATGTACCCTAGAACTTGAAGTATAATAAAAATAAATAAATAAATAAATAAAATAAAATAAAATAAATAACTCTCAGCAGTCCTGGTAGAGATGGAATACCCAACCATGGAATGTCAAGAGGCCATTATCCTTAGCAAACTAATGCAGGAACAGAAAATCAAATACTGAATATTCTCACTTGTAGGTAGGAGCTAAATAATAACACATGGACACATAGTGGGGAACAACACACATTGGGGTCTGTCAAAGGGCAGGGGCAGGGAGACGGGAGAGGATCAGGAAGAATGAATAGCTAATGGATGCTGGGCTTAATACTTGGGTGATGAGATGATCTGTGCATCAAAATACCATGGCATGTGTTTACCTGTGTAACAAATCCATACATCCTGCACAAAAGTTGAAAGTAAAAAAATAAAATAAAATACAACAAATTTATATGCCAATAAAATTAATTTACTAACACTAAAAAAGCAATAGAAAAGTAAATGAAGAAACAGATGAAAAGAAAGAGAAAAGCAAACATTTCCATTTTTAAAAAGCAGTTGTAAGACATTCTTATGGTGATACTTCCAATCTTCCTGACTCATTGCCAGGTTTAAAATTTGGGTACCAAGTAAGCAGACTTATGCTTGTTTGAATATTGAAGGGAGGAAATTACGAACAACTAGAGATTAGATAATTTAGGAATTGTGACCAGAAAATAACTGCAGTGCTGACATGAAAATACACGTGTTGATATCCTTTTAGAGGAGGTAAAAACTGTGCTTAATATTTGCAAAGAATGGAGATGTTTCTCAGGGTCTAGCAAAAATAAAAAGGATGGCTTACACTTTGACAAATTTTGAACAGATTAAATTCAAACATAGGAAAATGTCATTCAAATACTATAACAACTGAATTTAATTGTTAATAAGCATATCACAAGGCATTCCCTGGAAAATCTGCTCCTGCTCTAATCTTAGTAGAAACTTTTTGAAAAATGTGTTGTGGCCAAGTAAATATGAAAACGCTCCCTACTTCATTGGGAAATTTATTCTAAAGGGCCATCTTTTACTTTGCTTCTACCAAATAATGAGTGCAGTGATTTTAAAAATTGAACAGTATGGGAAAATTTAAAATGATAAACCTCATCCACTGTCCCAGTGTTCCTGAAGCCACACCTGCTCACAATAGACAACCATTTTGATGATCTCTGTTAGTTCTTCTAGTGTGGCTACCTTCATGTCTGTAAATAATATTCTTTTTTTTTTTTTTGAGACGGAGTCTCGCTCTGTCGCCCAGGCTAGAGTGCAGTGGCTGGATCTTTGTTCACTGCAAGCTCTGCCTCCCGGGTTTACGCCATTCTCCTGCCTCAGCCTCCCCAGTAGCTGGGACTACAGGCGCCCGCCACCTCGCCCGGCTAGTTTTTTTTGTATTTTTTAGTAGAGACGGGGTTTCACCGGGTTAGCCAGGATGGTCTCGATCTCCTGACCTCGTGATCAATGTTATATAATATCTACTGTCTTTCTGTTATGAAATATAATATTTACCTCAACTACTTGCCCTCCACCATCCTTCCAGTACTGTTACATTTTTTTAATTTCTTCAATTTGTTACCATTGTATCTTTAAACCATATGACTAAAACTCTACTTCTTCTGTTAACTGTATATAGTATCTCTTGTTTTCTGTTTTGTTTGATTATATAATAAGGTAGCTTTTATAATTATGTAGCTTTTAAATATTAGCTACCTAATATTCAAAAGTATGATCAAATAAGTTTACCACACCCATTTGTAAAATGATTCTTTCTGCTAAGACTTTTTTTGTATGCCCTTAGCTGTCAGATGCCAGAGCCAGTCAGCAGATAATTATGGTTTAATTCCTAAGTTAGCAATCTGAGCCTCCTAAATAATACAGGTCCTTCATAATGGGGTTACTTTCTCCAAAACTAGCCTGAGCCTTTTGTGTCCCATGAGTAAGTTTATCTGATGGGTCCATAACCACCCATGAGTGCATACATCATCTACATTTTGGCAACTGCATTTTCAGACTTCCTTATGCTCCAGCTCCAGCCAGGACTGGTTTCTCTCTGTGCCTACTCTCCAATAGTCACCTTCAAGCTTATAATTATATTTTCTTCTGGACTGGATGCACTGTTTTCTGCACTCTATATTCTCCTTTCTAGTTTGCAGCCATGTCTTGTTGGTGCACATTCTCTAACAGCTCCTTAAGAAAGGGTACAAGGGAAATTATTTTTCTAAAACTTATATGTCCTAAAATACCTATGAATATAAATCTCTGATCAAAAATATGTCCTCCCAGAAGCTCCATGACAGTATCTGAGCAGAGATTTCTTGGATATGACCCCAAAAGCACACAACAAAAGCAAAAATAGACATATGGGATTACATCAAACTAAAATGTTTCTGCACAGCAAAGGACACAATTAATAAAGTGAAGAGACAACCCAAAGACTGGGAGAAAATATTTGCAAATCATAGTTCAGATAAGGAGCTCATATCCAAAATATATAGGCAACTCAAATAACTCATTAGCAAGAAAACAAATAACCCTGTTAAAATAAAGGGACAAAAAACTTCAATAAACATTTCTCAAAATAAGACATACAAATGGTCAACAGGTGCATGAAAAAATGCTCAACATTTCTAATCATCAGTGAAATAAAAATTAAAATCACAATGAAATATCATCTTTCACTTGTTAGATTGGCTATTGTCAAAAAGATGAAAGATAACAAATTTTAGTAAGGATGTGAAAAAATGGAACCTTTGTACACTGTTAGCGGGAATGTAAATTAGTACAGTCATTATGGAAAACAGTATTGCAGTTCTTCAAAAAACTAAAAATAGAATTATCATGTGATCCAGCAATCCCACTACTGGGTATATACCAAAAAAAAAAAATTGAAAGAAAAAGAAAAGAAAGAAGTTATAGTGAGGGGCATCATGGAAACTTACCATGAAACAGTTAAAAAATCAGAACAGGACAAGAACAATAAAAGTAGCTACCATGATAGTGGTAATAATGACAATAATAATAACAACAGCTATCACATGCAGTGCTTACAATGGGCTAATGTCACTCTGCACATTTTACTCATTTAATATTGCCAACTTTATGATCTACTCATTTCCCAGATGAGGAAACTGAGGCACTGAGAGACGAAACCATTTGCCCCCAGTTACATAGGTAGTTAAGTGGTAGAGTCACAATTCATACTTGTTTCACATGGTTCACTTCAGCTCCAGGGCCTGTGCCCTTTTTTTTTTTTTTTTTTTTTTTTTTTTGGGAGACGGAGTCTCGCTCTGTCGCCCAGGCTGGAGTGCAGTGGCCGGATCTCAGCTCACTGCAAGCTCTGCCTCCCGGGTTTACGCCATTCTCCTGCCTCAGCCTCCCGAGTAGCTGGGACTACAGGCACCCGCCACCTCACCCGGCTAGTTTTTTGTATTTTTTAGTAGAGACAGGGTTTCACCGTATTAGCCAGGATGGTCTCGATTTCCCGACCTCGTGATCCGCCCGTCTCGGCCTCCCAAAGTGCTGGGATTACAGGCATGAGCCACCGCGCCCGGCCGGCCTGTGCTCTTAATCATTAAACTTACAGGTGCAAAAGATGTGGTGGCAACTAGCTATTGTAGACCAAGGACAAAATACTCTCCTGTTCTCCCTGAGATAAGACTCAGATCTCTTACATGGTCCAATGGAGAAGGAGAGGAATCTGAAACAATGAATGATGCTGAACTTCTCACAACTCTGAGTATACGGGGACTTAGAGCTACATATTGTTTTATTTAGAAAAATAACGATCATTTCTTATATCTCACAAGTCATTGAGAAATTCATGCCTGTTCCAAATTTCTCTGTACCGTTTCTGTCATTATGATTACTTTACTCACTATTAGAATATCACCTATATTAAGTAATACCCTCTCCCAGGTTTTCTTATTTCTCCTCTTAAGCACAAGCTCAGCTTATTGAAGTGTGAAGAGAAACAGTCCTACAAGATACTTCAACATAGGGGGAAGAGTTAACCTTGGAAAAGAGGCACAAATACACATACACACACAATAGTGTGAATGGTCTTGATTTGGGGGAACAAGTACAAAGGAAACATAAGCATTCCATGTTTCTTTGTGATGCTAAAGCAAAAAAGGAAAATTGGAAATAGTGATATCCATTATTAAAAAGTTTTTAAAACAAAACAATTAGTCATGCAATAAAACAACTACCAGTGACTGTAGGATTTCCAAGAGTTTATATTGGTGCAGCTTAAAAATTGAATAATAACGATTTAATTGTTTTTTAAAAGCTAGAAATCACATGGATATTTATCTGATCTTAAAATGAGGAAAAACATTTTAAATATTACATCAAATACAAAACAACAAAAGGAAAAAAACTGCATCTTCATTATAAACAAAACATTTGTATGGCCAAAAATAACTATAAACAAAGGTGAAAAGGCAAATGTAAAAAACTGTGAGAAAATGTTTATAAAACATAATGCACAAAGAGTTAATATCCTTATTATAGAAGGAACTATTAAAAATCATAAAAAATTAGCTCAGAGCCCCTAAAGAAAATTGAGTAAAATACGTGAATAAGCAAATGGCAAAATAAAAAAAAAATTTTAACTATGTGAACAATAAATATATTTAAAACTATTCAACATATCTGGCATTAAAGAAAGTTATAGCATAAAGCAATAAGATAACATTTCTAAATTTGTCAAATTGGTATGTTTAAAAGTGATAAGATCCAGGGTTAGTGGAAGTGCAATAGAATAAATACCTAGTAAAAAGTTAATTGGTACATATTTCCTGGGAGAAAATTTAGAAATATATATCAAGAACCTTAAAATTTTTATACACTTTAAATCAGGTATATAAAAATTAAATGTTAAGGTATTAATTGCACCACTATTTTTTATAACAGGAAAATATGAAAAGCAATCTAGGTACAAAATTACGAGAATTCTTACATTTAAAAATGAAAACCATATAATAACATACCATGAAGCTTCCTATGGTTTGAATATGCCCCTCAAAGTTCATGTGTTAGAAATTTAATGCAATAATCTTGACAGGTGGGACCTTTAACAGGTGATTTGGTCATAAAGGCTCTGTCCTAATGAATGGATTAAAGTCATTATAATACGAATGGATTAGTTATAGCAGGAGTGGATTCCTGATGAAAATATGAGTTAGTCTCCTTTTCCTTGACTTTCTTTTGCCCTTCTGCCTTCCACCATGGGTTGACACAGCAAGAAGGCCCTTGCCAGACATGGACTCCTTGACATTGGACTTCCCAGTCCGGAACCATAAGAAATAAATCTCTGTTCTTTTCTAAATCACGAAGTCTCAGGTATTTTGTTATAGCAGCACAAAATGAACTAAGACAAAGTTATAAAAGTAATTTTTGAAAAGTTTACTTTCTGATACAGAAAAATATTTATGTCATAACATGGAATATAAAGAAAAATATCGTGAGACATTAAATTAGGCATAGTTATTCCAGTGAGAAGAGGAAAGTCTATGTAAAAGAAGTGGTAGTTGACTTAACACTGAAGCATGAACAAGATTTTAATGAACAAAGAAGGTGGAAAGAACATACCAGCATGTAGACACAGCATAAACAAAGATGTGACAACTTGAAGAAACTATTCAGAGAACTATGACCAGACCACTGGAGCTCAAACACAGGAGATGTAAAAATGCACCAGTAGATCAGGCTGATACATGATTTACCTCAAGTGCTTTGATGAAAAGAGAAGGCATTTGAGACTTTACTGTAAAAGCAATGAAGTTTCTCATTAAAGATGGCCAAATGAGCACATACTTTATTCTCTCCTCCCTCCTAAGATCCTGTTAAAGGGTACAAAACAATTTTAAAGATAAACGGCAGACAGCTTATCACTAAGAGGGTCAACACATTTCTAGAAGGCTTCAAAGCAAGTAAAAAAGTATTTAATGTCAGAAGAGAAGAGAGAAATCTGCAGTCCAGAATAAACCTAAGCAGGTTTGTAGTGGAGGAGGTTGTGGACTTAGAGGTTGCATAAATGGGGCATAGAAAGAGCGAGAGTGGTACTATTAACAAAAACTTGAAGCTCTACATACTGAACAGTTAATATACTTTACCCTATTGTTCTTTTATTTTGTTTTGCACTCCTCCCCACAAAATGGCTAACAGCCAGGTTTTCAACTATCCAAAGAAATAACAATGATAACAATAAATATAAGAAACTAAACCAATTACAATAGGTGATGATAAATAATAGATAATGTAGATTAATGATAGATAGATAGATACATAGATACATAGAATCAAAGCAATAAAAATTTGGGTTGGCCTCTAAATAATTTGCATGAGTTGTATTGGGAGGAGAAAGATATTAAGCATGGATATTTGTGCACACGTTTAGGCATGTGGAGGCCTTTAGTTCCCAAACCATCTTAGAGCAAAGCCAGTTGACAAGCACAAGCTTTGCCCATTTATCCAGATGACCCAGACAACCTCTCAACTCCCTCATTAATAGAACATCAGACATTTCAAGAAAGCCTGCGACATTTAAAATATATATATATAAATAAAACCAGTGTCAGAGAAAACAAACATTAAGGCAAAATGAGAGAATTTATATATTTGATTCGTAAAACTGGAGTGAAGTAAGATAAAAAGGGAATAATGAGAAAATGATACTCTTCTCAATTAGAAGTAATGATTTCCAAAATTTAAAAATTCAATAAAAAACAAATGATTAAGTGGAAGATATTTCTCAGCATGTAAAGGAAACATTTAAAGAAAGCAAAAATGTAGAGAAACATAGCATCATGAGAAACAGGGCATCACTCCAATATTCAACAGTTAGGAAATCGAAAGGCAAGAAGTAGAAAAATATAGGGGAGTAAATTATCAAGCGAGTAATATAAGCAAATATTTCAGAGTCAAAATATTTACATTTTAAGTGCCCATTGAGCAATGTCATCAATAAAGCAACCAGTATCTGATTAGCATCAGCACCTAAAATATATTAAGTACACAATCTTTACCTATTAAGGAGACCAGCAAAAATTAATGCAAAAAAATAATGAAGTAAGATCTTCAGAACCTAAGACAAAATCTATAACCCTGTATCCAGCCCAACTATCAATTAATTAAGCTTGACTGTTCAATAAATTTGTTTTCAGAAATTCAAGGATTTAGAGATTTTGTTGTTCATGTATTTTTTATGAAGAAAAACTTGAGGAATGTTTACTACCTGAAAATGAGAGAAAAAATGGAAATATGAAGTGAAATTGTGGCAATAGTCCAGAAGGCAAAAAAAGATATGCTTTTTATATTTTGTTATAGATTCTTGATTTTATAAACATCAAAATAATTCACTAACAACCTTCTGCAAGGATTATAATACTAACAGCACAAAGTATAAATTATTTAGAATACAAAAATAAAATAATTAACCCATATCACATAGGGCATTGTAAAGAATGCTATGCTGCCTAGCTGGTCTAATTGGCAAACAGCTTCTCAGACGTTGTTATGATTGAAGAAAGGTCCATTATCCATGGTAATTATGACATCCTATGGCAACTCTTGAATTAATGCATTTATATGTCGACTTATGTTACTAATTAATTTTACTACCTATTATAAATACTGTTAAAATACTTTCGTTCTGATATAGAAACGTTTTTTTTTTTTAAAATGGGTGCTGCTGTACTGATATGTGCTAGTTAAATACCAGCCTTGAATGGGTTCAAATTAGAAAAGAACACGAAACTCATATATATACATATATATGTATCTCCATGAAGAAGAATGAAATAGAATCAAAGAGTTGGTAGCCCAAGAAGGAAGCTGGAAGACATTTGGGGAATAATAAACTTACTTCTCTCAAGAATTAAACTAAAGACCTTCTGCTCAGCAAAAGAAACTATTATCTGAGTGAACAGGTAACCTACAGAATGAGAGAAAAATTTTGCAATCTATGCATCTAACAAAGAACTAATATCCAGAATCTACAAGGAACTTAAAGAAATTTACAAGAAAAAAAAACCAACCACATCAAAAAGTGGGCAAAGGACATGAACAGACACATCTCAAAAGAAGATTTTTATGAAGCCAGCAAATATATGAACAAAAGCTCATCATCACTGGTCATTAGAGAAATACAAATCAAAACCACAATGAGGTACCATCTCACACCAGTTAGAATGGCAATCATTAAAAAGTCAGGAAACAACAGATGCTGGAGAATATGTGGAGAAATAGGAACACCTTTACACTGTTGGTGGGAGTGTAAATTAGTTCAACCATTGGGGAAGACAGTGTGACTATTCCTCAAGGATCAAGAACAAGAAATACCATTTGACCCAGCAATCCCATTATTGGGTATATACCCAAAGGATTATAAATCATTCTACTATAAAGACATATGCACACATATGTTTTCTGCAGCAGTATTTACAATAGCAAAGACTTGGAACCAACCCAAATGCCCATCAATGATAGACTGGATAGAGAAAATGTGGCACATAAACACCATGCAATACTATACAGCCATAAAAAAAGAATGAGTTCATGTCCTTTGCAGGGACATGGATGAAGCTGGAAACCATCATTCTCAGCAAACTAACACAGGAATAAAAAACCAAACATGGCATGTTCTCACTCATAAGTGGGAGTTGAACAATGAGAACATATAGACACATGGAGGGGAACATCATACACCAGGGCCTGTCAGTGGGTGGGAGGCAAGGGGAAGGATAGCATTAGGAGAAATACCTAATGTAGATGACAGGTTGATGGGTGCGATGGGTGCATCAAACCACCACGGCACACGTATACCTATGTAACAAATCTGCACATGTATCCCAGAACTTACAGTATAATTTAAAAAAACATTATTGAGGGAAAATAAAGTCCTAATTAAATGGAAGGCCATCCATATTCATGGACTGAGAGACTTATGTAATGAAAATGTTAATTCTGTACAAGTTGATCCATAGAATAAATACAATCCAATTAAAAAATGAAAACAGGAATGACAGAAGATTATGGTCCAAAAATTAATCAAGTCACAAAGGTGAGTTTTAAATGAAAATAATCTATTTAACCTTGATGCTAGAAACATGCTTCTTTGAAGAACACCAAGCTAATGGTATCAGAATCTAGGAAAGGAAATGTAATTGGAGCAAATTACCAATATAAAGTAAGACATTAATATAAATACTGATTATTTGAGCTAGCCTTTTAAAGTAAATCTTTGTTATGACCTTTCTATGAATGAATTATTATAGTTACAGCAGAGAATGTGAATTTTATCAACCATAACTACATATATTCCAGGTAAAGCTAACAGAAGTTGAGGTTGCAATTAGGAAGGAGAGATAGGAGAGAATGATAAGAGTGAGGAATATATTTTGGTGTACATAAAATTGATGAAACTATAAAGAGTGGTATAAGTGTGTTATTCAAAGTTACAAAATGGAAGAATGAAAAATAATATTAGAACTCATATATATTGGATTGAAAGATAAATTTCAATTTCAGTTAATTTTCATTTTTCATAGTGGAAAAGAAATAGGTACTAACTCGATAAGCCAAGAAATAGTGATACTGTATTTATATTAGGGGTATAGAAGCAAGCACACACACATACACATACACAGAAACACACACACACATCCAGACTAAAAAAAGGAATGAGAGTAGTCACCTTTAGAGCACTACAGCTCAGAAAAAGTATAAAGCAGAATATTGTAAATATAAAATATGTGGATCTATTATTTTATAAAAATATTTTAATTGTTTAAACACATAAAGATAAAGGAAATCCATTATAAGAGATTTGGAAGACAAGTTGCATACCTAAACTTTGCTGGGCAAGGAGGCATTATGAAAGATGGATTAGGGAGTTGGACATTTTAATAAGCACAAAAATTTTAAAAGGGAGGTAGCAGAACTAATTTTATTCCCAGTTTCTCAATAAGGAAACTGAGGCTTAGAGAGTTTAAGTGACTGGCCAAAGATTCACTAACAGGACACAGAAAATATGAAAGTAGAATCTTGATCTCACAAATTGTATATGTTTTATATCCTTTGAGATTCACCCTTATTTTAATTATTTGATATATTCACATAAAAGTTAGAGCAACATGTTCCAAATCCCTTTTAACATTTTTTCTTCTTGGTACTTATTTTTTTCTCAAAATGTAAACTTTTAAAAAATTCATTCTGTCCTTGAAGTGATTCAATTAAAGCCAACCACATAAATCTACCTAGTAATAGAAACAGCATGATGTGATAAGATAGTGGTTTTCTGCTACATGTAATTGATATTCCCCTGACTCTGGTAAGTTTTTATATCCCATTGCCTTAAGACAAAATAATGATAGCGTAGATGTTTATTTAATAAAACATGGAATTTCTCAAAGCAAAACCCAACTGCATGGTTTGTGCAAGAAATATCACCTCAAATAAACTAATTCAGAGGCTTAAAAATAAAAAAGATAGGCTAAGAGATACCAGGCAAATGAAAACAATAAGAAATCAGAAGTCATTTCCTGATATCAAACAGACTCAAATTCAGACCAAAAAGCATTAAATGGTTAAAAAAAAAAAAAAAAAAAAGACAGTTTATAATGCTAAAAGGCATGGTTCACAATAAAGATAGAATATTTATGAAAATCTATACATTAGAAACACAGGAACCACTTTCATAAAACAAAACTTACCAGAAAGGAAAGGGGAGGAGACACACTGTCATGACCATCTCAATCTGAAACAGATCAAGTGGGGAAAAAATAGGTAAGAATATAGATCTATAGGTCCTATAGAAGACTACATAATATTAATAAGGTATTGTAACATATATTATACTGTATGACCCCAAAATGAGAATATCTCTTCTTCTCCATCACATACAGAATGTTCATAATTACTGACCAAATATCAAGCCATAGAATAGCCTCAGTAAGTTTCATAAAACAAAAATAATAAAAAACAATTCTTAGACGACAAATAAAACAAAAAATAATAATAAAATCAGAAAATTTCTGAATATTTATAAGAAGAAACTTCGTGCAAAATAATTCTTGAGTTAAAGTGGAAATGCAAACTGAAATTTGTTTCCTAAAAAATAATGACAACGTAAATATAATATATCAGATCTATGGGATGAAATTAAAGCTATGAATTTATAAACCTTAAATGTTAAAGAAACGACCACTGAAACAGAAGAAATTAAAACAATCAAGAGCCTGCACAACTTATACCAAAAATTTAAATATCTATATAAAATAGATAATTATTTAGGAAAACACAATTTACAAAAATTGACTGCAATAGAGATAGAACCTTGAACAAACCAATTTCTGTAAAAGAAAATAAAGATATCAAATTTCCACCTCACATGAAAAGCACAAGGCCTAGATGTTTTCACAAGGAAATATAACCAAGCTTTTAAGGAACAGAGGATAGAAAATAAAGGAAAATTTCTAAATTTCTTGTATGAAATATGAGTAATGTTGATACCTAAACTTGATTAAAATATCACACACATGCACAAATATACACACACAGAAATCAGTCTCTCATATGAATATCAAAGCAAAAATCATAAATAAAATAAGGGCAAACAACATACTACATTTACATAGATGATAATGTATAGTGAAAACATGGGATATATTTTAAGAACACAAAGATGTTTCAATAATAGGGATCCATTAATATAATAAAGCATATTAAGGTATCTGGGAGAAAAATCAGATAATTATCTCAACAGATGCTTATAGACTGCTGACAAAATTCAACAATTCTACATTTACTCCTTGCAGAAAAAATAATAAAGAATTGATGGATACTTCTTTGTCCTGTGGAAAGAAAAATAATATGCACACACTCACACACATATACACACATACACAACAGGCCTCTATTCTATTCTCCTTTTACTGGGACCTCTGGGGAAGAAAAAAACCTAGTTAAATCCATTTGTAAACAAGTTGTCCCCTTGATAAACACACTAGTGGTATTTACTAGCAGAGAGGGAAGGAAGGAGGGAGGGAGGGAAGAAGGGAGAGAGGAAGGAAGGAAGGGGGAAGGAAGGAAGAAAGGAAGGAAGGAAGGAAGGAAGGAAGGAAGGAAGGAAGGAAGGAAGGAAGGAAGGATTAATAATAGCCATTCTGACTGATGTAAGACGGCATCTCATTGTGGTTTTGATTTGCATCTCTCTAATGATCAGGGATGGTAAGCTTTTCTTCATATGATTGTTGGCCACATGTATGTCTTATAAGAAGTGTCTGTTCATGTTCTTCGCCCACTTCTTAATGGGGTTGGTTTCTCTCTTGTACATCTGTTTAAGTTCCTAATAGATTCTGGATAATTAGACCTTTGTCAGAAGCGCAAGAACAGACACATAGACCAATAGAACAGAATAGAGAACCCAGAAATCAGACCATACATCTACAACCATCCAAACTTTGACAAACCTGACAAAAACAAGCAATGGGAAAAGGATTCCCTATTTAATAAATGGTGCTGGGAGAAATGACTAGCCCCATGAAGAAAATTAAAACTGGACCCCTTCCTTACACCATATACAAAAATCAACTCAAGATGCATTAAAGACTTAAATGGAAAACCCAAAACTATAAAAACCCTAGAGGAAAATCTAGGCAATACTATTCAGAACATAAGCAGGGGCAAAGATTTCATGACAAAGACACCAAAAGCAATTGTAGCAAAAGCAAAATTGATAAGTGGGATTGAATTAAACTAATTAGCTTCTGCACGGCAAAAGAAACAATCAAAAGAGTAAACAGACAACGTACAGAATAGGAGAAAATTTTTGCAATCTATGCATCTAACATTTTTCATTATAAAGAAAACAAGGTAAGTTAAAAAGTAGATGTCCAACTGGGAGGAAGTGTTTCTAAATATATCACTTACAAAGGACTAATACTTCTAATACATGTAGAACTCTTTAAAAAAGAAGAGGAAAGACGGCCGGGTGCGTTGGCTCAAGCCTGTAATCCCAGCACTTTGGGAGGCCGAGACGGGCAGATCACGAGGCCAGGAGATCAAGACCATCCTGGCCAACACGGTGGAATCCCATCTCTACTAAAAAAATACAAAAAACTAGCGGGGCGTGGTGGCGGGCGCCTGTAGTCCCAGCTACTAGGGAGGCTGAGGCAGGAGAATTTATGCATAATAAAAGAAATTCACATTTAATCTCCAGTAAGGCCATTTCTCACCCATCAAATTAACAAAAATTCAAGAGCTTGGTATACATTTTTCTTGGTGAGATAATGAGAAAACAGCACTTTCTTACATTGCTAGGGGAGTAAAACAATGTTTGATACTTACACAAGTGAATCTGGTAATATATAATAAAGGTACATGTGTATATTTTGATCTCATAATTGTGACTTTGTCCTGAATACACACTTTTAATAATATATAAATATATAGGCACGCACTTATTAATTTTAATGTTATTTGTCAGACATATATTTAAAACAATCTAAATGCCTAAACAAAGGAGGCTGTTTGAAAAACTATGGTACATGGAATATCATTTAGCTATATAAAAGAATATCATGGTGACTTTAAGTAATAACATATTGTGTACATGAAAATTGCTGAGAGATTTTAGTGTTCCCACCACAAAAAAAATGGAAAGCATATGAAATAATGCATATATTAAATAGCTTGATTTAGCCATTCTAAAATGTATACATTTATCAAAACATCATGTTGTACACCAAAAATATGTACATTTACTTGTCAATTAAAAAGATATATGTATAAAATTAAATTTAAAAGATCTCAAAGAACAGATACAATATAATTTCTAGGATATATTTTTATGAAAGAAATACAAGATTAAAAAATCAGATTTTTCTTATACTTCCTGTATAAGAAAGATATAAATATATATTATATATGAGATATATATTTTACATAACTGTATATAAAACATATATGTATATCTTTATGTGTGTATGCATAGTTTTGAAAAAAATACAGACATAATAAACTAACCAGAAAGTAGTGAAATTAACTGCATACAGAAAGTAGGTGTAGTAGTGGTAGGAACGCAGTAGAAATCATAGGAAAGGAAGTAGTAATTCTTTGAATATGTTATTTTTAATTTTTATCTTTAAGCCATATTAGTCATTTATATATTCAAAAATAGCATTAAACCAGTTGTGATAAAAAAAATTTCAAACTGAGGCCAGGCGTGGTGGCTCAGTTCTGTAATCCCAGCACTTTGGGAGGCTGAAGCAGAAAGACTGCTTGAGTCCAGGAGCTCAAGACCAGCCTGGGCAACATAGTGAGACCCTGTTTCTATCAAAAAAGAATTATTCAAGCATGGTGGTGCATGACTATAGTCCTAGCTACTGGGTAAACTGAGGCAGGAGGATTATTTAAGCCCAGGAGTTTGAGGTTGCAGTAAGGTATGATTGTGCCACTGCACTCCAGACTGGGCAAAAAAGCAAGACTCAGTCTCTTTATAAAAAAACACTTTTTAAAACTGAATACTAAAAAATGAACTTTACCATATATCAAGTTGATAATACATCCATAAAGAAAAAAGTATTAATCTACATAAATGTTAATACTGTACTCTGTATGTTGTCATTGTACTAGCTGCAGAAAATTATTGAACCATATTTAGTGGATGCTATGGTCTGAATTTGTGTGACTCCCCCAAAAAGTCATATGTTGAAATTCTAACCCCCAAGGTGATGGTATTAGGAGGTGGGACCTTTAGAAGGTGATTCTATCATGAGGGTGGGGCCCTCAAGATTAGGATTAGTGAGAGACTACAGAAAGCAAGCTCTTCCCTTCCACCTGGAAGGATGCAGTGAAAAGGTATCCATGAGCCAGAGAGCAAGACTTCATCAGACTTTTAATCTGCCTTGATCTTGGACTTTCCAGCCTCCAAAACTGTGAGAAATAAATTTCTAATATTTATAACCTACCGTATTTATGGTATTTTGCTTTAGCAGCCTGAAAAATCTAAGATGGTAGGCTTGTTGGCAGGGGTCAATTAATCTACTATTTACAGACTCATGTGTGTGCTGTAGGATAATATTTTATGTGTGTCTTTGCAGTATTAAAGATAATTGTAGATAACTTAATTTTTTTAGGGAATGAGAGGTCCCTCTGTAGAAAAATAAAGATTCAAAAATGGAATGGATGCAAGAAGGGAAGCTCTTTGGAATTAGATTGTAATTACACTTTACAGTATGAATTTATGATTTTTAAAAAAATATTATTTTCTAGCTCTCTCAATGGAAACAATCTAGAAGCATTGACACTTCAACAGCAATGAACACACCCAATGCCCAGCTCTTGGTTTCTAAACACAATTCCTTATCAGGACCCCTTAGAAAAACAGCCAATACCAGATCTGATTTAGGAAACCTTCAAAGTAAGCCTGGAATTTCTTATTGTGCCAGAAAGTGAGGACAAGCTTAAAAACTGACGTGGAGATTTCCAGAGGACATAGGAACTTGCTTGCAAGAGCTCCCACTAGACAAACTGAACATTGAATAATAATAATTATTATTATAGTAATAAATGAGGAATTTTTAAAATCTATGAGTCCTTTGTAATACTATAAAAATTGGAATGTAAAGTTCTTTAAGAAGAACACAAACTAATACATGGAGAGAAATGATAAATTATATAAACACCATCATGCAACCACGAATATGATCATTGATTCAGGAAAACTCATTAATGAATGCTCAAACCACTGAATAGAAATTTGTTAGGCAACAGATACTTATGCAGTCTCAAAAGATCACTGCATAGATGATTTAGTCTATAAAGAAAAAAGTTACCTTATAAAGGAAAGCACTGGTAAACATACCTTACCCAAGTGATCAAAACTAACACCAGCAATAATAGACAAACTGATAACATATGCCTTTTGATAGGATGCACTGTGAAGAACATATATTCCCTATTTGGTATTCTTGACAAAAGTATTTAACCTGAATCTATCTAATTATGAGAAAGCAATCAGACAAATCCAACTTATGGAAAGCTTAAAAATGAAAGAGACGAAAAAGTAGGGTGTGGTGGCTTGCACTTGTGGTTCCAGCAACTCGGCAGGCTGAGGTGGGAGGATTGCTTGAACCCAGGAGCTTGGGGCTGCAGTGAGCTATGATCGCACGGACACAGTCCAGCCTTGGTGACAGAGCAAGACCCTATCTCTAAAAAAAAAAGAAAAATGGAAAAAAAAATGGAACTACTCTGTCCTATTTAAAATAGAGTCATGAAAAACATAACCAAAGCAGGGGAAGCACCCTAGATTAACTTTAAAATATAAAGTATGTTGCTAATAGATATTGTTGTATCAACGTTCAATTTCTTTCATGAATTTTGGTTCAACAAGAACAGGTCAGCTGGGCACAGCAGCTCAATCCTGTAATTCTTGGACTTTGAGAGGCTGAGGTGAGCAGATCACTTGAGCTCAGGAGTTTGAGATCAGCCTAGGCAACATGGTGAAACCCTATCTCTACAAAAATACAAAAATTAGCCGGGCAGTGGAATGCACCTGTAATCACAGCTATTCTGGAGGCTGAGGTGAGGGGATCTCTTGGGCCTGGGAGGTCAAGGCTGCAGTGAGCCAAGATACTGTACTCCAGTCTGGGTGACAGAGTGAGAACCTGTCTCCAAAAAAAAAAAAAAGAAAAAGAAAAGAAAAGTTCTTATTCTTGGGACATATTTAAGAGTGAAGCATCATGGCATCTCTAATTTATTTTTGAATAATTCTATAAATGTATATATGTATAAAGAGAAAAAGAAAGCAAATGTGAAAAATGTTAACAATCATCAAATCTAGGTGAAAGGTAGGTAGGTGTTTTTGTTCTATGTCTTCAATCTTTCTATAGGTTTGAAATTATTCAATATAAGTTTGGAGACATAGAATTTTCCAACGTTTTTATATTGTAGATCTTCATAACTTGCCTGGTTAATAAGCCTAAGTTTCCTTGTCTCCTTTGTTGTGGCAGTTATTACGTGATTCACATTGAACTAACTGGAAATGTGCACAGAACATAACTAATGGAAGAAGCAATACAGTGCAATGGAAAGAATACCGACTGGGAAAGAGAATCTAATCTAAGTTCTGCTGTCAATATATTTGACGAGTTTAGGAAAATTAGCACTCATCTCTGAGAATCTATGGCTCTATCTGTATAATAGAGAGTTTCTCGAGTTGTATTTTTAGGTATTTTTCAAACCCTTACTACACTCCTACTGTAATAATGAATCTTCAAGTTCGAACAGCACTCGTTTGCAGAACATCAGTTCACATGCATTATCTCCCCATAAAGAGTTGGTTAATGCACCACATTTTGTCTATATCACGCTGCTTTCTAAAAATTATTAAGTGATTCATGGAAAAGAAGAGGAGGTTTGAGTGCCAAGAGAACAGAGTCCAAATATACTAGTTTATAATTTTTATTTAATTTGAAATGATGCTGCCTGATTCACTTATTCTACTATCAATTTATTCTGCAAATGTGGAGTACTTCAAGGCAGAAAGTGCTGGAAGGAACAAAGTACACGTTTAGTACTTTCATGAAGTCACCATCCCTTCTTATGGTGTCATATCAGGAAAACTAACTGATGCCTAGGTATGTTTCTAAGGGAGGGTAGAATAGATACTTCCACATAACTTCCAGAAGACAAAGGCTGGGCACGGTGGCTCACGCCTGTAATCCCAGCACTTTGGGAGGCCGAGGCAGGTGGATCACTGTAAGCTAGGGGTTCGAGACCAGCCTACCCAACATGGTGAAACCCATTTTCTACTAAAAATACAAAATTAGTCAGACATGGTGGCAGGCACCTGTAATCCCAGCTACTCAAGAGGATGAAGCAGGAGAATCACTTGAACCTGGGAGGCGGAGGTTGCAGTGAACCGAGATGGCGCCACTGCACTCCAGCCTGGATAACAAAGCAAGACTTCATCTGGAAAAAAAAAAAGACAAGGAATACACTTTTGCCTACCCCACTGACCCTCAAATTATTCCTCTAGTTTTCTGCGAACATCTGAAATCCCACAAAAGAAGCATTTATTTGTTATTACTGTTTTTGTTACTTCATCTTCATCACAATGCTGATATTAAGAGAAATTATAACCCTATCAGTTTAATCACCAATAATATTAAACTACAGGCCATTTCTTGAGAAAGGTTGGAGTTGGAGAGGGAAAAAGACTCTGGAGGCATTTGGGGAGATTAGGGAAAACAAGGGAAGGGAGAAAGAGCCCAACAGAAGATGATGGAAGCAGTGTACGCAAACTAGTCATAGTTCTGCTTGTCCCAAGGCCCTTCCCATGTGCTTAAAAACCTAGAGATGCCTGGGGAAAAAAAGCTAGTCTGAGCAAGAAGCAAAGTGAAGTTCTTTCACTAACTTGGATCATCTAAAATTGCAGATTACTACGATGAAATGTATAGGTTGTTTCATTTTTCATTCCAGATGATGCAGCCTAGGATTAGTCAGACCTGTTCTAACACTGTTAGAAATAAACTCCACAAATAACCCTGAAGCACCTAACAGCACCAAGTACTATAGTAGGTCTGGGTTAAAAATGTCTCAAAGTGGCATAATCTATCTCCCTGTGCTCTAAATAGTCTACTAAAATGTACTGGGCTCCTGAGGTCTCAAATGAGGTTTTTTTGAAGTACCTTCTTTTTTTATTTTCAAGAGACAGGATCTCACTCTCTCACCCAGGCTAGAGTGTAGTGGTGAGATTTGAACTCACTGTAGCTTCAAATTCCTAGGCTCAAGCGATCATGCCACTTCAGTCTCCCAAAGTGTTGGCACCAGTGCCCCTGGGCCTCGAAGTACCTTTTATTTCCGAGCAGTGGCCAAGTAACCAGGTCTTCAAGAGACCACTCACAGGAAAGGGGGACTGATGTGACATGGTATGGATTCTAGCAGCTCCTCTTGACTAAACAAGTCATTTATTAATACAGCTTTAAAAAAGAGTTTCATCATGAGCCATGCTTCACTGATGTGTCACAACCCTGGACTGAAATTATAAATGGATTCCATGTCAGGATTCTCTGGGCTCTCAGAGAAGTGCTCCCAGAGCCCAGATATGCTAACAGTTAACACTCTGCA